>NW_026652278.1:27574689-27649867 GCF_009828535.3 Hylobates moloch
TTTTTTTTTTTTTTTTTTTTGAGATGGAGTCTCGCTCTGTCACCCAGGCTGGAGTGCAGTGGCGTGATCTCGGCTCACTGCAAGCTCCGCCTCCCAGGTTCACGCCATTCTTCTGCCTCAGCCTCTCCGAGTAGCTGGGACTACAGGCACCCGCCACTACGCCCGGCTAATTTTTTTTTTTTTTGTATTTTTAGTAGAGATGGGGTTTCACCGTGGTCTCAATCTCCTGACCTCATGATCCGCCTGCCTCAGCCTCCCAAAGTGCTGAGATTACAAGCGTGAGCCACCGCGCCTGGCCTCATTTATTCTTTCTGTAGTTCCTTGACATGTGACCTTAAATTGTCTATCAGTGCTCTTTCAGACTATGAACTTTCCTCTCAGCACCACCTTTGCTGTATCCCAGAGGTTTTGATAGGTTGTGTTACTATTATCATTCCATTCAAATAATTGTTTTTTTTTTTTTTTTGAGACGGAGTTTTCCTCTTGTTGCCCAGGCTGGAGTGCAATGGCATGATCTTGGCTCACTGCAACCTCCACCTTCCAGGTTCAAGTGATTCCCCTGCCTCAGCCTCCCGAGTAGCTGGGATTACAGGCATGTGCCACCATGCCTGGCTAATTTTGTATTTTTAGTAGAGACAACGTTTCTCCATGTTGGTCAGGCTGATCTTGAACTCCTGACCTCAGGAGATCTGCCCACCTTGGCCTCCCAAAGTGCTGGGATTACAGGTTTGAGCCACCGTGCCCAGCCTCCATTCAAAGAAATTTTTAAATTCTCATCTTGATTTCACTGTTGACCCAACAATCATTAAGAAGCAGCTTATTTAATTCCCATGAATTTGCATGGTTTTGAGAGTTCCTTTTGGAGTCTATTTCCAATTTTATTTCACTGTGGTCTGAGAAAGTACTTGATATAATTTCAGTTTTATTAAATTTTTTGATACTTGTTTCATGGCCTATCATATGGTCTATCATGGAGAATGTTCCATATGCTGATGAATAGAATGTATATTCTGAAGTTGTTGTGTAGAATGTTCTGTAAATATCTGTTAAGTCCGTTTGTTCCAGGGTGTAGTTTAAATCTATTTTTTTTTTGTTGATTTTCTGTCTTGATGACCTGTCTAGTGCTGTCAGTGGAGTACTGAAGTCCCTATTACTCTGTTGGTGTCTATTTAATTTCTTAGGTCTAATAGTAATTATTTTATAAATCTGATAGCTCCAGTGTTAGGTGCATATATATTTAGGATTGTGATATTTTCTTAATGGACAAGTTCTTTTATCATCATATAATGCCTCTCTCTGTCTTTTTTAACTGCTGTTGTTTTAAGTTTTTTTCTGATACAAGAATAGCTACCCCTGCTCACTTTTGGTGTGCATTTGCATGAAATATCTTTTTCCAGTCCTTTACCTTAAGTTTATGTGAGGCCTTATATGTTAGGTGAGTGTCTTGAAGACAGCGAATACTTGATTAGTGAATTATTATCCATTCTGCCATTCTGTTTCTAAGTGGAGCATTTAGACTATTTACATTCAATGTTAGTATTGAGATGTGAAGTACTATTCTAGTCATTGTGCTATTTGTGGGATGAATACCTCGCTCTTTTATATTTATTTCGTCTTTGTTTTATAGGTCTTATGAGATTTAAGGGAGGTTCTATTTTGGTGTTTTTTGAGGATTTGTTTCAAGACTTAGAGCTCCTTTTAGCAGTTCTTTTAGTGCTGGCTTAGTAGTGGTGAATTCTCTCAGAATTTGTCTGAAAACAATTGTATCTTTCCTTCATTTATGAAGCTTAGTTTTGCTGAATACAAAATTACTGGCTGATAATTCTTTTGTTTAAGGAGGCTAAAGACAGGGCCCCAAACACTTCTAGCTTGTAGGGTTTCTGCTGAAAAATCTGCTGTTATTCTGATAGGTTTTCCTTTATAGGTTACCTAGTGCTTTTGCCTCATAGCTTTTAAGATTCTTTCCTTCATCTCAACTTTAGATAACCTGATGATTATGTGCCTAGGCGATGATCTTTTGGCAATAAACTTTCCAGGTGTTCTTTGAGCTTCTTGTATTTGGATGCCTAGATCTCTAGCAAAACCAGGGAAGTTTTCCTCATTTATTCTCTCAAATATGTTTTCCAAACTTTTAGATTTATTTTCTTCCTCAGAGATTATTCTTAGGTTTCATTGTTTAACGTAATCCCAAATTTCTTGGAGGCTTTGTTCATTTAAAAAATTCTTTCTGTTCTTTTTTTTTTTTTTTTTTTTTTGAGGCAGACTCTTGCTCTGTCACCCAGGCTGGTGTGCAGTGACATGATCTCGGCTCACTGCAGCCTCTGCCTCCTGGGTTCAAGTGATTATCCTGCCTCAGCCTCCTGAATAGCTGAGACTACAGGCACGTGCCACCATGCCCGGCTTATTTTTTGTATTTTTAGTAGAGATGGGGTTTCACCATGTTAGCCAGGATGGTCTTGATCTCTTGACCTCATGATCCACTCACCTCAGCCTCCCAAAGTGCTGGGATTACAGGTGTGAGCCACTGCATTCAGCCCCAAAAATTCTTTCTTCTTTGTTTTTGCTGGATTGGGTTAATTCAAAAACCTCATCTTGGAGCTCTAAAGTTCTCTCTTCTGCTTGTTTGATTCTATTGTTAAGACTTTCCTGTGCATTTTGCATTCTCTAAGTGTGTCCTTCATTTCCAGAAGTTGTGATTGTTTTTTATTTATGCTATTTCACTGAATGTTTCCCTTCATATCTCGTATCTTTTTTTGATTTTCTTAAATTGGACTTCACCTTTCTCTGGTGCCTCCTTGCTTGGCTTAATAATCGACCTCCTGAATTCTTTTTCTGTCAATTCAGATATTTCTTCTTGGTTTGGATCCATTGCTGGTGAGCTAGTGTGGTTTCTTGGGGGTGTTAAATAACCTTGTTTTGTCATATTGTCCAAATTCTTATTCTGGTTCCTTCTAATTTGGGTAGACTATGTTAGAGGGAAAATTTGGGGCTCAAGGCTGCTGTTCAGATTCTTTAGTCTCCCTTGATGTAGTGCACCCTACATTTGGACTACATGCTCCCTTGATGTAGTGCTCTCCCCCTTCTCCTAGGGATGTGGCTTCCTGAGAGCCAAACTATAGTGATTGTTATTTGTCTCCTGGATCTAGCCACCCGGCAGAGCTACCAGACTTGGGGTCAGTACTGAAGGGTGTCTGTGCACAGAGTCCTGCAATGTAAACTGTTTTCATGTCCGTCAGCTGTGGATAGCAGCACCTGTGCTGGTGGAGGTGGCAGGGGAGTGAAGATCCTTGGTTGCATTTTGTTTATTGCACTAGTTTTGTGTTGCTTGGGCAACTGCCAGGAGGTGGCACTTTCAAGAGAGAATCAGCTGCTGTGGAAGTATAGGGAGGATCAGGTGGTGGGTAGAGAAAGACCAGCAGGTGGGGGCAGGGTTAGGTGTCTGAGCTCAGACTCTCCTTGGATGGGACTTGCAGCTGCTGCTGTGGGAGATGGGAGTGTGGTTCTCAGGCCAATGGAGTTACGTTCCCAGGGGGATTATGGCTGCCACTAGTGTGTCATGCAGGTTGCCAGGTAGCTGGGGAAAGCTGGCAGTTACAGGCCTTACACAGCTCCCCCAAAGCAGCCCAAAAGGCCAGTCTTACTCCCACTGTGCCCCCACAACAGGACCAAGTTTGTTTCTGGGCAACAGGTGAGCAAGGCTGAGAAAGCAAGCAGGGCTTTTAGGCTTCCTGCCTCCCCACCTGCCACCCCACCTCCTACAGCTTCTGTGCTGTGTCTGCACATCCAATTCACCCCCTCCCCTGAATTCTGTCCAGGAAACTTTGCATTCAGTTGAAATTGTTACAAAGTACAGCTGGAAGTTCCCTTCTCCCTGTGGTCTTTTCCCAGTTCCTCTGACAGCCATCCCCAAGGACCTCTTCAAGACAAAGTCAGAAATTGATCCCCTGGGGACTGAGAGAGCCCACAGGGCTCTTCCTGCTGCTTCTTCTACCCCTGTATTTCACTCAGCTCTCCAAATTTGTCTCAGCTCCAGGTAAGGTCAAATCCTTCTCTTGTGATCTGAACTTTCAGGTTCCACAGTGAAAGTCTACTTTTGGGGTCAGATGTTCCCCCTTTAACATCTCTCCTGCTAATCTTTCTAACCTAGGAGGACCCTTGGATTCATCTCAATTATTGAGATAATCAAGCGTTTGGGCATGTTTTACTTCCTAAGAACCAAATGGAATCAATTATAAATTATCTAATAGTATCCTCTTTTGCCAAGTGTTACTGCTCTCATTTATGCTTATTTTATGGAAAGAAAAAAAAAACAAAGCTGGTTGATATTAATGTTGCAATATGAACAATGAAAAAACCATGAAGTAACATCCAGGAGACCTCAGGAAAATACCTTATAAGGTTGGTAGCAGTGGCTCATTCCTGTAATCTCAACACTTTAGGAGTCCGAGGCGGGCGGATCACCTAAGGTCAGGAGTTTGAGACCAGCTTGGCCAACATGACGAAACCCCATCTCTACTAAAAGTACAAAAATTAGCCAAGCATGGTGGCAGGCACCTGTAATCCCAGCTACTCTGGAGGCTGAGGCAGGAGAATCGCTTGAACCCAGGCGGTGGAGGTTGCAGTGAGCCGAGATTGCACCACTGCACTCCAGCCTGGGCGAAAAGAGCAAAACTCCATTAAACAAACAAACAAACAAAAACATACCTTATAAGTTGTTGGATTTTAGCAGCTGAAAGCAAATGTAAAGGAGTTGACTTTACATGCTAGGATGCTAGGATGCTACCTAGCATCACCTACTAGGACAAGCTGTGAAGTGAGTTGGCTTGCCTGGTAGGGCAACACAGAAGAGTCTCAATAAGTCTTCCTGAATAGAGCATTTGTGTTAATTATTTTTAAAAAGGACACTTTGACAACAAAAAATGCTGCTAAAAAGTTGTAGCACTGAGGCTGAAATAAGATTTCATAAATATTAAGACAAGTATTAAAAAGTAAAATAATTTTTAAAAGACATTTAAAATTTTACCACAAGTTAAATTCTATAAAATATCAACATTTCAAGATGCAGGACTAGAGGCAGAAAACTACGAACTCATCGTTCATTTCTTTTATAAACACATTAGGGAAATTTAGGTATTCCTTCTATCTCATCTGTAAAACAAAAGTTGACTTTGTGCCTCTCTTAACAGATTAAATTATTTTAACTACAGAGTTTTAGATAACTTTTCTAGGAAGATCCTTGGATATTGGATGAAGGGAGGAAATAACTTTAGGTTCTTAGATTTAGTAAAAAATACTCTCTATGCAGTATATATAGCGGAAAATAAATATTAAGTAGACATAAAAGTAAGAAACTATGTAAATGAATCTAATGGTTCTCAGGGAAATATAAGTCAATCATATTTTAAAGTAAACTTTTTTTTTTCCCCACTGGCTTACCTGTGTTTTGAGAAAGACAAGTGATTCTAGGAAGATGAAAGTTTATGAAAAACTTTGGTCAGTCTCATATAGCTGTTCTTTTTCTTTTTCTTTTCTTTTTTTTTTTTTGAGATGTAGTCTTCATATAGCCATTCTAAAGACAAATTTTATGCATCACAAATAGAACAAACTTCTCTGAAGCCCTTTCATCACTAGAAATAAAGTTTATTTTTCTTCTGAGATCATATCTAAGGGGAAGAAATATATATATATATTATTTTTTCAGAGAAAATATATATGTATTTGCAGAGAATATATATGTGTATACACACATATACATATCTGTTTGTGTGTGTGTTTATATATTTCCCAGTTGTAAAATTAGTAAAAAAGCAAGTATCCTTCTAAAGAAAGGGGTGAATTTGGTTTAAGATAAATAATTATGTAATTGGAAGAGTGTCTGGGATGTGTGTATTAGACATATTTTTGTGCTTTCCCTGTGATAGAATTCTCACTTAGCACAAGTCGTATTGCTGCTTATGCAGTCATCTTCCAAGGACGCTTATGCACTGTTTGCTATTTCTAGAGCATTGTAAATCCCTACCAGGCATGCTGGGGAAGTGGCATACTTCAGAAATTGAGCAGATTTGTCTCATCCCCCCTGATGGGAGCATTTCTGTTTAATAGGGTACTGTCAAAAGGAAGGCAGAAGGAGGAGTCAGTGTGGTTTGCTTTGAGTATCAGATTTAAGCATTGGGAATAATAAATTTTCACTCTTTATGATGACGTAAGTGTCTTCTTATTAAAAGTAAAAGTCACTGATCATAATGAACTTTCGTTTTGCCAATTCAGTTAAGAAATTTAGAAGGAAGAAGTAATAGCTAATATTGTCATATTCTCCTCTCACATGCCAGATTTTTCTTCTTGTATGTTCTTTAACCCCCCATGACAAATTTGAGGCCTAATTTCTATTAAATTATATCTATGTTACAGTGGGAAAGAGAAATAAAGTAAGTTGCTCAAGTTCACCCAGCCAGTAGGTGGAAGAACTAGAACTGAAACCCAGGTTAGTCTTAGGCCCAAATTCTTAAGCTTGGCATTATGCAGTTCTATAGAAATCCAGGAGGAGAAACAAGAATACTCCTGTTTTTGTTATCCTTGAATAGTAGCAGTTTATTTGTTCAATCACGTATTAAGGTATTTATTCAATAACTGTTCAATCAGCATCAATTTAATTTCCCAGAAGAATTCTACTAGAGCATAAGCTCCATGAGGCTGGGAGGGAGAAAACAAAAGTTTACTGTTGAATTTTTAGCCAGGTAGAATGCCTGACATGTAGCAGGTCTTCAGTAGGTATTTGATGAAGGAATTGAGAATCCAGGCAAGAGTTGATGGACTTTTCAGATCATGGAATATTGGGTGGAACTGAGTAATTGATAATGTTTTCCTCGGGTCTCTTTTCATGAAATTGGAAATTTGATCTTAGAGTAGTGGAAGATGATGTGGAAGAGGAAGTCAGGAAAAGGTTCTAAAATATCTGCTCTTTTTAGAGCTTAATGATTCTTTACTAGTCATGTTGGGAAAAAAGCCACATTTTTTCAGAATGTGAGCTAATTTTTCCCTTTGTCTTCAGCTTTCATTTATGGCTCTTGGAAAGCAGGACCCTCTCAGTCTTCCCTGCTGCCTTCAGAGGCAAGGTGAAATAATTCTCCCTTTCTCAGAACTATTCCCAGGAATGTTTGGATGTATTTATAGTATGTGGAGTGTTACCTCCCATGGGCATTTCACAGAAGATAGGGCCTTAAATCCATCAATGAATGTCTAATTGTAGGATTTTACATGTCAGAAATATTTTGGGAATTATAGTCAGAGTAAAGAAACCAAGGCTGAATATTGTGGATGAAATGCATTCTGTGGTGCTTGAATTGATCTGACTTAGGGAGATAGTAATATTTCTCCTGTTCAGTCAATCCTTCCATGCTGCAACACTCTAGTAATTTCCATCTATTTTCTCAACTTTTCTGCCACTAGAATTCATTCATTCATTTCTTCATTCATTTGTTCAATTACCGTCTTCTGTGCCAGGCACTGAAGATATGATGAGAGAAAGGAATACAATTCTTGTCCCAAGGGAACTTGCAGTCAGAGGAGAAAGCAACAAGTAAACAAATCCAATATGGCTAAAATGGGATAGGAGCAATAATAGGCATATAACGGGCTGGAGAGCATATCCCAAACAAGTCCACTCTGATCAGAGAATCAGGACAACATTTCTGTAATTTGTGATTTTTAAATGAGGTCTGAAGGGTAACTGGTTAATAACCAGGCCAAATGTACAGGGAAGGTGGTGTCCGTCCATTGAATTTTTTATCTTCTGGTCTTCTTTTTCTTCTTCAAAGTTCAGTTTGGCTGGGGTGGTTAGAAATAAGTTGATGAATGATGAAAGACAAGACTAGAAAAATACGTTCGGAAGCTACGGGTGTTAATATGCTAAAGAATGTGGACTTTAACCTCAGCCCTTTGTGAAGCTTCCCATGACTTTTTGACAGAAGGTTGGTTTGATCAGCTTGGTGCCTTGGAAGAATTACTCTGTCTGCAGTGTGCAGACAGGATTGGGGAGGCACAAGGCTGGATTAAAGGGGCCCAGTGAGAAGGCTGCAGGGTGATTCCTACGAGATGACTGTGGCCTACGGATACTGCAGGTTTCCAAAATGGCTAACCTAGAGTACAAACTTTGTAATAGAATAAAAGTATCTTTAAAAGTTAACCGATCCTCATTCTATGCTGATTCTACACTTAGCATCAATGAACTGCTTGTCACAAAATGGATTTGACCCTACCTGCCTAAGAGCTGTTTTCAACCACTTTGCTTAAATGTAGGTGATGTTCTTTCCCAGAGGATGCTCCTTTTCCTTGCAGAAAATATTTTCTTCTAATGGTCAGCTCTGTAAAAAACCTAGGAAGTACAACATACAACAGTTACATTAATGAAGTTCCTTTTCTGAATTTAGCAGCTCTAGCAAAAGCAGAGTTCCTTTCTGGAGCTCTCCTTCTCTAGGATGAGAATGGAATGTCAAATTATAAAAATCACTATGCTGTCAGAACAATAAGGAGGGCTATAGAAAGTATAATAATAAGGCCGGGCGCGGTGGCTCAAGCCTGTAATCCTAGCACTTTGGGAGGCCGAGGCGGGCGGATCACGAGGTCAGGAGATCGAGACCATCCTGGCTAACACGGTGAAACCCCGTCTCTACTAAAAATACAAAAAATTAGCCGGGCATGTTGGCGGGCGCCTGTAGTCCTAGCTACTCGGGAGGCTGAGGCAGGAGAATGGCGTGAACCCAGGAGGTGGAGGTTGCAGTGAGCCAAGATCGCGCCACTGCACTCCAGCCTTGGGGACAGAGAAAGACTCCGTCTCAAAAAAAAAAAAAAAAAAAAAATAGAAAGTATAATAATAATAAAATTAAATTAAATTAAAAAAAGAAATATAATGGCATGCGTCATGCTCTCTTACATGCAGCATGAAGTAAGCAGAGTTCTTGGCATTTCTTGGGTAAAATACATAATTTATCCTTCTGTTCACGGGTTATTATTTTTTCTTTATTTCCGGAAGGCGGTCATTTGCTAAATGGAATCCAGTTGCTCTAAAAGGGGCAGAGGCCTTCAAAAAAAAGAAAGCATTTCATTCTCTTCCTTATCCCTTATTATTGCAGCTTTTAAATGACCCTCCAGTGACTATTATATAGCTTAGTGTTCAGTTCATGTGGTTCTTCATAGCCTTTAATATTTAGAGGACCTTTTGCTGGGGGTGGGGGCCAGGGGAGGTACATGTTATCATATGGGCATGTGAGTAAATGAATGAATAAAAGCGAAGGCAGTTCTTGAAGTTGGTTGAACAACACAACCAAGAGAGTAACTCCCTGATTTAACTACCTAGCTGTTTCTCTGGATTTCTTCCCTTATGAGCTTTCAAAATTGATCGAGGCTCTGGCTGTGAGCTAACCTGCAAAAAGAGATCTGGTCTCATGTGGTTAAAAAATGTGCAAAGCTGCTTGAAAGAAATAAAATGTACCCTTAAAAGAAATGTTTAATGTAGAGCCAGCCCTAGCGGTTAGGGTGGGCTGCATCAAAGAGATTTTGAAAGCCCAGAGAGTCACTTATTTTAATGACAGCTCCAATGCCTCACAAATTGACTAGCTATTTTAAATATTAACCCAGAGAAAAAGAAATGTTGGTAAGGCTGAAAATGTTGATTAAAAAGTTGTTTCTGAAGGATAAAAATGGCAGAGCAGATTACAGTCTTGCCTTGTTATCTTATGACATCAACTTTGAGGACCAATTTGAATACTTGAGTCATATTTACATCATTATTTTGCATGCAGTGGTGGTTGCTGTTAAAATGGCAGAGTGTTTATTAACATGAGCAATAAGGTGAGGATGCACTTTAAGGTGTATGCAGTGAAACTCGCCACCTGCGGTGTGCTCCTGGGATGCCCAGCAGCTCTCTGATTGATGGATGTGCTCTCTGCTGCATTTGAAAGATGGCAAAATGGTATGTGGAGAGAGTGAAGGAGAGGGGGTAGCTTAATCCACTTTCAAGTTTTCACTGAAATTGGCCCTTGTGGTATTTTTAATTGACATCTGGAGGAAAATAAATATGGCCACCATTATTAACACATTCTGAAAGAAATAAGTCAAGAGCTACTCAGACTGCACAGGTGTCTGTTATCAAAATCTCAGCAGAGGAGTGTTAATATGGTGCGTGTTATTTTAGACTCCACAGGTGGGCTGCAGCTAAGAAGAGGAGAGAAGAGCACTAAGGGGGAGCTTAAATAGAAAATGTTAATTTTGAAAGAAAGAAAATTAGTGAAGGAGATTATAGGACTCCATTGGTACATGACTTGGAGACTTCAAAGGATAACACAGGAAAATATAAAGTAAACAGCCATTTTACCAGGAAGAAATCTTCTAAAGAGATTTTCTGTAGCAGAGAAAAATGCCTCCCTGGTTTTAGTGTCAGGAGAATCTGCAGTTGCTTCAATGCCTCCCTGACAGCTCTTTACTCTTGACCAATTCATGAATGCCTAATCAAATAATATCACTTTGAGTAGAAAACTATTTACTGAGAATCTTACTGCACGGGTGGATTTTTTTATTTGTTATTATTAAAATATTTCAATCAGCCTCTATTTCTGAGGCTTTCAATCTAGAATCAAAAAGCTTGGAAATTAGTTTTATAGGGCTCTGATTTGGGTATTACATGATATTGGAATTATAAATGGGATTACATTTCAAAACGTAAGTGGTAAGTCACATAACAGAACCATCTAATTTTGAATGCAAGATCCCTCCCCTAGGAGAATAATGTAGAACATGAAGCTAAAGACGGTACATGCCTTGCCAAAATAACATGCTACTAAGCAGTGGCCTGTCTGAAGGCACCTCCCATATTTTTGTCATCATACTCTCACATCAAACTTGGCATGTTGTGTGGTATGTTTTACATCCTGCATCTGACATTTGGAAGGCAACAAGAATTGCAGTTTGTCCATTTGGGAAATTGCAGCGTAGACACGTGATAAGAGGTTGCAACCTGTGGTAGAGTATGACCTACTCTGTGTTTGTGAGTGTGTGTGTTTGTGAATGTGTGTGTGGTTGATGAGGGTACAAGAGTGTGTAGGCAGAGAAAGGTTTACTTAGTATTAGAAAATGGCATTACATGTAGATAGACCATTTAGCCACTATTGTTTAGCTTTCTCTATGGCAACCAGCTCTCATTTGAAATTATCACTTGATTTCTCGTTATTATAGCTGTTGTTTAAGAAGTGATTAATGGACCTGAGTTAATCTGCTCTTCGAAGAAAGGAAGCATTTCAGTCTCTTAGCCAACTACATGATAGTACCACTTCCTAGCTGATAAGTAGGAAAGGGACTAATGTATTTGTAATAAAATAGATGCAGTGGAACCAGAGCAATGATTTTGTCAAAAATGAACATTCAGCGGCTCTACAGATTTCTCATGTGAATTAGGGCTGATTCGGAGAAGAAAAACAAAAACCCAGATCACTGTAGATTTTCTCAGATGAATTTCAGTATTCAGGAGGGTCTTAGTTTCCTCCTTAGCAGACAGCAACGCAGACATCAAGTAAGGGAGATTGATGGACCTCAGAAATGGGACAGGACAAGGATCTGGACCTCATAGTAAAGATGCCACCACCACCCAGAATCCGGCAAGCTGGATGCCACCAAGGATAGTGCACTCCAGTTGAGAATAAAGCCGCTTATGTAAGATTATTAATGAGTTCTATCCTCAATGATCCCTGCTGTATCACTGTTGCCTGGTAAGTAAGTATCTTCTCCACCCTTTGGAGATTTAAAAAAATACAATTCTGTTTCTTAAACAGACTAACAGAGCAATGTAACAATAGACATTATATGCAAAACATGTAAAATTCTTCCCAAAGGGCCGAATATGTGGTAAGTGGCTTATAATGAGGAAACCTAGGGAGAATCCTCCAACAAGTAAGCACCATCATAAAGGAGGAGCCATGAGGTCTAATTAATGGAATTGAGTTTATAGAGAGACAGCTTAATAGGTTTTAAGTACCCTCAATAAATTAAATTAATTAATGTAACATAAATTAAAAGGTAGAGTTAGAAAAATAAAGTTCATAATTATATTTAACCATAGCTGTATTGAGAATATAACACATAAACTATAAAATTCACCCATTTAAAGTATACAATGCAGTGCTTTTTATGATATTTACAGAATTGTGCAACTATCAACACTATTAAATCATGGCTTTTAAAATTATTATTATTTGTATAAAACCTGGGTTCTACAAAAGCATACCACTTAGAAGCTTGACAAAGCCAGTTAATCTCTCTAGATTTTTTTTTTTTTGGTATGTGTACAAAAGAAAAATAAAATATTTGTCGAAAATCCACTATGTAAACAAGATGCCCTGATGGGGAGAAGTAAGGTGGAGTGACCACTCTATGTAAACAGCTCTCTGAGAAACTACATTTGAGCTGGAATCAAACATTAAAAAAGAGACAAGCAAGTAAAAATCTGGGAATAAAGCCTTCCAGGCAGAGAGGTAAAGCAACAGTAAAGACAATAAGGTTAGAGTGGACTTCCTGGGCTGAAGGACAGAAAGAAGCCCAAAGAGGCTAGTGGCAACTGAGTGATGGAAGAAGAGTCATGGAGGGAGACCTGGGAAGCTCTCAAGGTCTATGTAATAGAAGGCCTTGTTGGATACTGCAAGAGACTCGGATTCTATTCTAAGTTCAATGGAGAGGCATTAACTGGTTCTGAACAACAGCCTCATGTTTATGTTTTTAATAGATTACTGCTTTGTAAAGGAGGGATTTTAGGGAGGGAGTGAAGGAATTAGGAAGATACTACAGGAACCTATTATGGTAGTCCAGGCAAGTTGTGATGCTGGCTTGGACTAGGGTGGTAGCAGTAGAGCTGAGAGGGAAAAATAATACCTACCTCCAACTACTGGCTTCCTATAGTCTTAATGAGGCTCAAATGAGCAAAAGGGAACTTATATTTATTTTATTATTATTGTTTTTTTGAGACAGAGTTTCGCTTTGTCGCCCAGGCGGGAGTGCAGTGGTGCTATCTTGGCTCATTGCAACCTCCACCGCCTAGGTTCAAGCAATTCTCCTGCCTCAGCCTCCTGAGTAGCTGGGATTACAGGCGCCCGTCACCACGCCCAGCTAATTTTTGTGCTTTTAGTAGAGACGCGGTTCCACCCTGTTAGCCAGGATGGTCTCGAACTCCTGACCCCGTGACCTCCCTGCCTCAGCCTCCCAAAGTGCTGGGATTACAGGCGTGAGCCACCGTGCCTAGCCTGGTACTTATATTTATTAATAAAGTGTTAGGGGCGGGTGTGGTGGCTTACACCTGTAATCCCAGCACTTTGGGAGGTCCAAGCTGGTGGATCACGAGGTCAGGAGATCGAGACCATCCTGGCTAACATGGTGAAACCCTGTCTCTACTAAAAATACAAAAAATTAGCTGGGCATGGTGGCGGGCACTTGTAGTCCCAGCTACTCAGGAGGCTGAGGCAGGAGAACTGCGTGAACCCGGGAGGCGGAGCTTGCAGTAAGCCAAGATCACACTACTGCACTCCAACCTGGGCAACAGAGTGAGACTCCGTCTCAACAAAAAAAAAAAAAAAAAAAAAAAGAGAGGGGGAGGGTTAGCATATGTTGGTCTCTCTGGGCAAGATTTTAAAAATATATTTTATTAAATCTTCCCCACAAACCAATGAGATTGGTAGCCACAAATGTGACCAAATTTGAAAGTTGTAAATTGCTTTGCAAATCTAAGAAGGTGGTATAATTACTGTTACTGTTATCATGGTTATGTATAGGTTTAGGACTAGCTGTGGAAGCGGTCATCGGGCTGAAAATGAGTTGTGTCACGCATGCCCTCTTCAAAGAGCAAATGGACTCCCCTCTTATATTTACCATGAATCTTTTTAAAGCTATGATTGAAGAGGGCTAATCTTAACTACAAAGTTAATCAGCTGTCAAGTTTAAGCGCTAAATCTTGCCCATACAGCATGTCATGTATTCAAAAATCAAAGAGCACCATCTTTTCTTTTGTATGAATGAAAAAATTAAAATGAAACAAATTTGTTCAATAAATGCTTTTATTGTTTTCCAACTTCAATGCGGTATAATTACCAAGTAAAAATGTGCTCATATTCTAGGTGTACAATGTGATGATTTGGTATGTGTATACCTTGTGAAATAAAATTACTACAACCAAATTAATAAGCACATCTACAACCACATGTAATTATCATTGGGTGTTTGTGTGGGGGGGTGGGGTGAGGACACTTAAGATGTACTCTTTTAACAAATTTCAAGTAAAAAATACAGTATTACTAATGATAGTCACCATGCTGAACATTAGATCCCCAGAACTCATCTTATAACTGAAAGTTGCTACCCTTTGACCATCTCCCCATTTTTCATACCCTCCTGACCCTGGAAACTACCACTCTCCTCTCTTCTCATATGAATTTAACCTTTTTTTTTGTAAGATTCCACATATAAATGAGATCATACAGTATTTTTCTGTGTCTGTCTTTTTTCACTTAGCATAATGTCCTCCAGATTTATCTATTTTGTAGAAAATGGAAAGGTTTTTTGGCTGAATAATATTCTATTTTATACATAGCACATTTTCTTTATTCATCTGTTGACAGACACTTAGGTTTGTGCCATATAATGGCTATTGTAGATAATGTTGTGATGAACAAGGGAGTGCAAATATCTCTTCAAAGTCCAGATATTAATTTTCTTGGATGTATACTCAGAAGTGTGATTGCTGGATAATACGGTAATTCTATTTTTAGTTTTTTGAGGGATCTTCATATTGTTTTCCAAAATGGCTCTACCAACTTACATTCCTACTAACAGTGTATGAGAGTTCTCTTTTCTCCACACCTTCATCAACACTTGCCATCTCTTCTCTTTCTTGATAATGGTTATTGTAATGGGTGTGAGGTGATGTTTCATAGTGGTTTTGAATTTCATTTCTCTGATGATTAGTGATGTTGAACATCTTTTCATACCTGTTAGTCATTTGCTTGTCTTCCTTTGAAAAATATCTATTCAGATCCTTTGCCAGTTTTTAAATGGGTTATATATTTTCTTGTTCTTGAGCTGTATGAGTTCCGTATATATTTTGGATATTAACTCTGTTATCAGATACATTATTTGAAAATATGTTTTCTATTCTGAGTTGCCTTTTCATTTTGTTGATTGTTTCCTTTGCTGTGAAGAAGCTTTTAGTTTGATATAGTCCCGTTTGTTTATATTTATTTATTGTTTTGAGATGGAATTTGACTCTGTCACACAGGCTGGGGTGCAGTGGTGCCATCTTGGCTTACTGCAACCTCCACCTCCTGGGTTCAAGTGATTCTCCTGCCTCAGCCTCCTGAGTAGCTGGGGTTACAGGCATGCGCCATCACTTCTGGCTAATTTTTGTGTTTTTAGTAGAGACAGGGTTTCATCACGTTGGCCAGGTTGGTCAGGAACTCCTGACCACGAGTGATCTGCCCGCCTCTGCCCCCAAAGTGCTGGGATTACAGGCCTGAGCCAGCATGCCCAGCCTCTATTTTTGTTTTGTAACCTGTGCTTTTGGGGTCATATCTAAAATAATTTTGCCAATACTAATGTCAAAGGGCTTTTCCCCTATGTTTTATTCTAGGAGTTTCGTGGTTTTGAGTCTTATATTTAAGACTTTGATTTCAGTTAATTTTTATATATGGTATTCATTTTCATGATTTTTATGTGGATATCCAGCTTTTCCAGCGCTATTTATTGAAGAGACTATCCTTTCCCCAATGTGTGTTTTTGGCATCTTGGCAGAGATTAGTTGGCCATATATATGTGGGTTTATTTCTAGGCTATTCTGTTCCATTGGTTTATGTGTCTGTTGTTTTTTTTTTCTTTATGCTGGTGCCATACTTTTTTTATTACTATAGCTTTGTAATATAAATTAAGGTCAGAAAGTTTGATGCCTCTAGATTTGTTCTTTTTCTTCAGGATTTCTTTGACTATTTGGGGTCGTTTGTAGTTCCATATGAATTTTAGGATTACTTTGTCCATTTATGTGAAGAATATCATTGTTGTTTTGATACAGATTGAATTGAATCTGTAGACTGACTGGGTAGTACGGACATTTTTAACATTATTAATTCTTACACTCCACAAACGAGTTATCTTTCCATTTATGTGTGTCTTCAATTTCTTTCATTAATGTCTCCTAGATTTCATTGTCATGAATATCTTAAAGATTGCAGTTACAGATCTCACTTCCTTGGTTAAATTTATTCCTAAATATTTTATTCGTTTTGATGCTATTGTAAATGGGACTATTTTCTTAATTTCTTTTTTAGATAGTTTGTTGTTAGTACATAGAAACACAACTTATTTTTGCATGTTGATTTTGTGTCCTGTAACTTTAGTAAATTCATTTATTAGTGCTAGCAGGGTTTCTTTGTACATGTAGAGATAATTTCACTTATTCTTTCCAGTTTATATGTCTCTTATTTCTTTTTCTTGCCTAATTGCTCTGTATAAAACTTCTAGTACTATGTTGATTACAAATGGTTTGGGCACTGTCTTGTTCTTGATCTTGTGGAAAATCTTCCAACTTTTCACCATTGAGTATAATGAATAGATCCTTTGAAATGAGGATGTGTCTTCAGTAGGCTAAAAAGATACGTACTGAAATGAGGGTGTGTCTTCAGTAGGCTAAAAAGATACATACTCTGCTCTCAAGGAGCTCATTGTATAGTGGAGTATGAGAATAATTTGTTTAATGAGTACAGTAATAATAATCATCATCATAATTAACATCTATTGAGATCTTATCAGATGTCATGTATTATTCTAAATATTTTACACTTAAAATCTTATGCAATCCTCACAAAAACCTCTAGTTTGGCAATATAAATAGTTCTGTTTTATAGGTGACAATTTTCAGGTGATTCAAGTGATAAGTATTCTGAAAAAAAAAATAGGCTGAAGGAGCACAGAACAGAGTGCTTAGATCATTTTTTTAAATAGATACGTGTACTCCCTACAAAAATCTCCAATTTTTTTCAAACCATCTTAAAAGGCTGGGCATAGTGGTTGACACCTGTAATGCCAGCACTTTGGGAGGCCAAGGTGGGCAGATCACCTGAGGTCAGGAGTTCAAGACCAGCCTTGTCAACATGGCAAAACCCTCTACTAAAAATACAAAAATTAGCTGGACGTGGTGGTGGGCACCTGTAATCCCAGTTACTTGAGAGGCTGAGGCAAGAGACTCACTTGAACCTGGGAGGCGGAGGTTGCAATGAGCCAAGATCATGCCACTGCACTCCAACCTGGGCAACAAAAGTGAAACTCCGTCTCAAAAAAACAAAAACAAAACAAACAAAAAACATCTTAAAGTTGAATTAACCTTCACACCAACATAGTTTCTGCCAATCTATTTTATAGACTCATTGCTACAATCACTTGTTCATCAAGATCAAAAGCAATTAAGTGGCTTAAACTAGTATTAAAGAAGAGAAGCCAGAGATAAAGGAAAATGTGGAGATGGTCGTCAGTGAAATTATCATTTATTTCTGCTCCCTATTATCAGAGATTCAGAAATTTTTACATTATCTGGAGTGACAAATGTATCTAACTGGGTCAATCATGCGGTGTGCATATTATTCAGACCTTTTACATTCCAAATAAATATAATCCTTTCATTTGAATTTTATGAAACTATACAGCTGTACTTATTCTTTGGATTTAGAAAGGATAACATGTTAAAGATAAAAAAAATTGTGGTCTAATGGAGTTAAATGACTTGCACAAGTTCACAAAACAAGTATTGTATCTGAGATGTATCTGCAGTTTTGTTCTCGTGACTCCTGCCATTTCATTCACTCCTTACATTTATTCACCCATGTATTCATTCAACTTTTTATTTATACATTTATTTATATATTTATTCATCTGGTTTTTATTAAGAACATACTGTGTGCCAGATCCTTTCCTAGTTGGAGCATCAGAGCAGTGAATCGCCTACTACCACAGAGCTTATATTTTAATGTATGAGATAGGGAATAAACAAAATAAATGAGTAAATATAGATTATATTAGATACTGATAGACATTAAAGATAAAATTTAGTAGATAAATGCAATTGGATTTTTTTTCCAGGGGAGGAGTACAATATTTTAGATAGGTTGACAAGGAAATCCCTCACTGAGAATGTAACTTTTGAGAAAAGCCTTGAAAGCAAGCATAGGAGTGAGTCTTGGGAACAATTATAAGCAGATGGAATAACTTAGCGAAAATGTGAGGCACACATGTGATTGGCACATTTGAGGAATAATAAGGAGCCCAATATGGCAGCAACAGGGTGAGCAAGGCTGAAAGGGGTGAGAGAAAATATCAGACATATAAGAGGGGGCCAAATCCTGTTCTTCTCTGAAGGTAGCAGTTAGGATTTGGGTTTTCATGTGAGTGAGATGGGTTGCCCATGGAGAGTAGTTTCCCATCTCATTTGCATTATACCATAGTGGTATGAGTGGCCTCATCCCTTTATAGGACACAGACTGCCTTTTTTAGTAAAATGGCTTTAGCCCAGTTACAGAAAATAATAATGTACGTGCCCTTTCACTTTATGAACCCTATAGTTCTATGAATGGCAAGGAATATTAAATAGAAGAGAAAAGCATGTATAATTGATTTTGAATTCACTTTAAGACTTCAGTAGAAGGGGTGATATAATTTCTTCAGTTATATCTTTGAAAGAAGCACTGAGCTACATTTCTAAAGGTGCCAAGATAAATAACATTAAGAATATATCTTGAATGATTGAAAAATCAAAGCAAGCTGGCATTAAGTCTTAAATTCTCATGGCTTTATATAAAAAAAGTACTAGAAGTACTTAGTTCCAGTTATGTTCCAACACAATGAAATATGACATTTGAATGAGAAATGCCACTTTTCTGGGTTATAAAAGGACAACAAAAATGTTAAAACCAGTCAACATCACTGGGGTTCTTACCTCCCACCCCCTTCATATACTCAGTATTTCATTTTGATATACTTGTCAAGCCCTTTGTTTTCCTTTGGGAAGAAAGAGGAAATATTACTCAACATTTATTTATGGCTGTCTGTTTTTAATATCGAACAGACATAGAATGAATTTTCTCTTTGTGTTGTTCTTAATCAAAATTTTTAATAATAAACTTTATTTTTTTGAATCCTAGATGCCCTTTACAAATATTACTTAGTCAAACTTTATTGCTCTCTGGAGAAGGTGGTTTGTGCTGGGTGTAACTCTCTTATTGTCAAGTAAATTAAGATACCAAGACACTGTCACCGCTCACTAGGTAGAAGAAGCAGAAACAGGCAGCTTAAGTGTGCTTCCTAGATTTTGCCTCAGTATGGAGCACACTTTCTAAGTGGTATGATAATTCCAAAAAGGTAACAGGAATTTGACAAACAATAACCAATTTCGGGAAACATGGAGGAATTTAGCTATATTAGAGAAGACCAGAGCTGAGGATACTATCTCTTGCTAGTTAGTTATAAAGAGTCCTAAAAGGAGGTAGCTGTGTTAATAAAGAAGCAAAACAACCTTCTTATAACAGATCAAACTGAATCTTATATTATTGACTGCCTTTTGCATTGTCTGTCCCATTAGAGTCCTATAGTGTTTTATACAGTCTAATCAGCCACTTGGGAAATTTTATTTTCACCTGTACAGCCAACGAGCTAGATAAGGGACATAAAATAGTCTCACAGGGGTTCACTTTTGTCCAAGATTTATGAAGCTCAAAAGAAATCTCTTTTTTGTCCAGCATTTCACATTTTCTTCTGATTTTAGCCCTCTAGTAAAAACAAAACAAAAACAGCAACAAACCCACCGCACATAAGTACCACAGGTGGCAGATGTGGATAATGAAGGAAACATTATCAGGACAGTATATTTTATATTTCATACCAAAATCAACTTTTAACCCTAGGAAATTCATGTAAATGTTTGACCTCTTATGTTCTTCAGCCTCTGCCCATAAATGCTGAAGATTCTAGTGGAGAAATCAAATATTCAGCATGCCACAGATAATACACATCTCCCAGGAGAGCAATGCAATATTCTAAGACATTGGAAGAGGAGGTTGTCATCCTGTGGCTGTGCTTGATAGATAATGAGACACATGCTGGAGAACTCTGAAATTACTTCCTGCAAAATGACAAGGAGTTGATATATAGTTTGGAACTGTGATTCCGGACCTCCATTGCTTAAGAGGAAAGTCCCAATGACTTAATAAGAATCATTGTGGGTTGTTTCAATTATCCATGTTTGGATTATCCATCTCTACCTGAAAATAAATGTCTGCTACTTGTGTTAATATTTACTCTTCTGACATTCAAACATTTCAATAATATAGATTATTGAATCTAGCTTTCACCTTTTACAGCTGAGATCTGGAGTAGTCACATCTCATAAGTGTTTGGTAGATGACCTATTCAATCCAGATAAATATCCATGATATAGTGTGAAATAATGCATGCATGCATACATACACACCTTAGCCTACATGCATTTATTTTAGCAAACACTTACCATATACCAAGTACTGTATGCCTTTTGTCTATTCTCCATGTAACCAGTCCCTGCTCATTTTATAAAACTCAGCTAAAGCATTACCTCCTCCAAATTTCACCTCCTAACCTCCAGCCTGATTTAGCGGTTTCTTTGCTATTCTCCCATAGCACAAATGCAAGTCTTTATCAGCACACATCATCACACTGAAATGTACCTTTTGAATTACTTGCCTGCTGTCTCTAGCCATGAAAACAGGGATCATGTTTGTATTTACTATAAAATCCTTTTTATGTGATAAACTAATGAATTTAAACTTCATCCTGAAAATATTGGAAAGACAAATAATACTTTTATGTAGGGAAGTGATAGAAACAGATTTGTGTTTCCAAGCATTCACATATGCTGTGGTGTAGACCATGGCTTTTATCCATACTCTATAGTGATGAATGGCAGTAAGAACAAATGGACAATTATTTTAGTAATCCAAGTAATAAAGCATGGAGTTTGAATAAAGGCAAGGTATTGATAGAAAGTACGGTGGAGAGAGAAATAAAAGATTTTTAATATTAAAGCTTTTAGAGATTTGGAGGGTGAATCTACTCTTTCCTTATATTCAATCAAGGGTATTCATGTGGGTTTCTAGCTTGCACTTTTGATGGCAACAATTTATGAAACAATAAATAAAGTATAAATATACAAAATACAATACATTTCGTTTTTAACATGCTAACCTTGAACTATTTATTTGTATGTCCCTCAGGGGTGTCAAAGTGGAAGGGAGCATGACATCATCCAGGAAGAGTGTATCACATGGGACACAGGCGGACCTTAGATGGAACTTAAAAGAAATAAGCATACTAAATTATGAGGACTTGGGGGACTCTAGGGAGAGCTATCCGACTGGTTGCAACACAAAGAGTAGTGAAAGAGAAGTTGTTGATTAACCTTAGGACAACAACTTAGGCTTAATTACCTTACACCATTCTTTTTTTTCTTTTTGAGACAGAGTCTCGCACTGTCGCCTTGGCTGGAGTGCAGTGGCACCATCTCGGCTCACTGCAACCTCTGCTTCCCGAGTTCAAGCAACTCTCCTGTCTCAGCCTCCTGAGTAGCTGGGATTACAGGCATCCACCACCACACCCAGCAATTTTTGTATTTTTAGTAGAGATGGGGTTTCACTATGTTGGCCAGGATGGTCTCGAACTCCTGACCTCGTGATCCACCCGCCTCCATCTCCCAAAGTGCTGGGATTACAGGCATGAGCAACTGACCTTACGCCATTCTTAATCAGCATTGCTCTCATGGGGTCTCACTCATCAGGCGTTCATCTCTTCCATTCTTAATGTATAACAGCTGTCCCCAACCTTTTTGGCACCCAGGACCGATTTCATGAAAGACGGTTTTTCCAAGGACCAGGAGGGCAGGTCATGGGGGATGGTTTCAGGATGATGCATTACATTTATTGTGCACTTTATTTCTATCATTATTACATTGTAATATAAAATGAAATAATTATACAACTCACCATAATGTAGAATCAGTGGGAGCCCTGAGCTTGTTTTTCTGCCACTAGTTGGTCCCATCGGGGGGGTGATGGGAGACAATGACAGATCACCAGGCATTAGATTCTCATAAAGAGCTCACAACCTAGCTCCTTATGAGACCTAGTGCACATTCCTCGCATGTGCAGTTCACAGTAGGGTTCGTACTCTTCTGAGAATCTAATGTCACCACTGATCTGACAGGAGGCTGTGCTTAGGCAGTAATGCAAGCAATTGGGAGTGGCTATAAATACAGATGAAGGTTTGCTCACTAGCCTGCCGCTCACCTGCTGTGCAGCCCACTTCCTAACAGGCCACAGACCAGGGACCCCTCATCTCTAATCCTGTTCTGCTAAATACTATATAAAGAATAAACTGTCATTCTCCAATGAGCATACAGTAAAGACCAAAGATTGGGTGAGACTCTCTCTTTTCTTTTCTGTTCCCAGCATGGTTCTTTCATAATAAGCCAATTCTTGCTTTCATTCTCCCTCTGAAAAACTCAATTCATTGTAAATTGAAACAAATAAAACCCTACATAATACAAATTGCATTCAAGGTGTTCAGTGATTTGTTGGCTGATGATATCAAGAGATTGTTTTATCAGCTCTGAAAGCAATATTCATCACCATTTTGGCAGCTTTGTCACTCACATTTGGAAGCATCCCTTATGTTTAACTGAGGAGAAAAGGCAAGGACGAACTCAACATAAAAGTGTAGAGGTGCAATCATTCTAAGTTTCTCTGCCTAACTTTTCAGATTAAGAAAACAAAACAAAAAACAAGTGAATAATTCCAACCTAAAAATGTCAATGTTAAGTCCAGGTTGTTATCTCATGCCCTGTAAACATGTGGATGATAATTTCTTTTTCCCTGAGGCAAAATATAGAAAATATCAGGTCATGTTAGTAACAAAGTTTGGTCCAGTTGAAGTTGCTGCTTCAGAACTCTTGCCTCGGTTTTGGAAGTAAAGAAGTTGGTCTGAAGGCACAGCTCCTCAATATGAAACGTTAACAACAGAGTCACAAAAGAAAGCACATTTTTGGCAAATCACTTTTGTGTTGGAAGAGCAGTGAGATTTTGCATGTGAAGTTCACAGAACCTTTTTTTAAAGAATAGCAAAAAAGTATCAAAAAGCTAGAGGTCATTTCTTGATTCCGTGGTTAATGGTAGCGTATTATTTCAACATTAGACGTAGGCACTTTCCTTACTAAATTGCAGGAGTTTAGGCAAAGGTAATGGCAGCTACAAGTGTTCTTTAGGAAGCAGAATTCCTACTGGGCTTTTAGGAAAAGTGTCCACAAACTCTTTGCCTTCAGGACATATCAGGTCCTCATATCTAATTTAGAACACAATCCACTCTTCTTTGCTCCCTTGGGTTACCCCATGCTATTTATCCAGCGTATTTAAAGAGTACATTTTGCCAACTAGTGTTCTGCAGGCGATGTACTAAGAGTTTAAAATATTAATTGTTTTGTTGCTTTCATATAATAGAAAGCCAGGGATACAGGGTTTAGGCAAAAATACTCTATTTCACTAATTTGATACAACATAGAAGGTAGAGATATCCACACCTCTTGTTCTTTTACTAGCTGTCTGCACTCTTTTAAATTGCTGAGAGCAGAAAGTGAAGAAGGTCGCTCAGGCTTTGTCTCTCTAATGGCAAGTAGCTGCTTAGTTTAGCCTCAACGCTTAGTGAGCAAAAGGTGAAGAATCAAACTAAGCCATTTTCAGGATCATGTGTGCTTACAGTAGTCAAGGAAGAATTTAAATATATATATATATTTGCTAGAGATGAAGAAAATGAATGTGCAAAGAAGGGAAATAACACATTTAGAGTCACTGTGTGCATTGTACCAAGCATTTTCTGTTCTCCCTTGAAGTTTCATATTAATATTATTATTTTCTTGCTTTCAGGAGTATAGGTGTGGTCATGTGAATGAAACACACCTGTTTCATTGTTTTGTCCAATGAAAATTTAGCAAAAGTAATATGGGTTACTTTCATTTAAAAGCATTAAAAGTCATATGTAAGTTTTCATACCCATTTTTCTATCAGGGAAAACATGGAGGCAGGGAGATGGGACATCCTTCTGGCTCAGTCCCTGAGTGAGGACAAGATAGAGCAAAGCCTCCTAGCTGACTCATAATGGGCAAGTACTGTGAGCAAATAATACACTTTTTACTCTTAAGCCACTAAGACCGGAGATTGTTTATTTTATTTTATTTTTAATGCTTATTGTTTTATTGCAGCACAATCTAGCCTATCCTGAGTAATATATTCATCTAGTAAGTGGAATAGCCAGAGATAGAACCCAAATGTCTTACTTGTAGCCCAGGTCTTGGCCTATACAAAGCTTTGTGTAAAAATGCACACCAACACATGTGCCCAATCACATATGGTCAAAGGGATAAGGCATCAATTCTGTGTGCTAGATAAGTGATGTTTATGGCTGCGTCATTAGCTGGCCTTTAGAAACCATGTACGGCCTTGGTAGTGACACCTGCAGTTTAGATGTCACAGAGAAGTGCAACGTTGTCCAAAAGTATGATCACAGAAGGAATTCTTCTCTTGCTCTTTAGCCTTGCATTTATCTCTCTACAACTCAACCCTAACCCCCTTTCTCATGTTGATGTGTGTCTTCTGGGATTGTTTATAATTATCTGTTGAGATTGAATTCAATTGTAAGTTACAACAAAAACCAAACCAACAGTGCCTTAAATAAGAAATTTTTTCACATATCAAATATTTAGAGGTTGGCAGCTGTTGATGATATCGTTGAAGTTCAGATCCTTTCTTTATTTTCAGTCTTTAGCATATTACTTTCACTCTTCTGCCTGCAGGAACATGGTTGCAAAATGAATGTTGCAGCTCTAGTCATCACAGCCACATTTAGAGCAGGACTAATGAAAACATAAAGGAGAGCCATGCTCACAGAGTTCAGTTTAGTCTCATTGGGCAAGACTGTGACTTATGCATGTTCCCTGGGGAAAGAGAGACTGGCAAAATGCAAACCAGAATTTTTTTTATTATCATAGAGTAATCCATGATTTGAAAGTGAGCATATTCTTGTCCAGAACAACACTGGGGTTGTTACCAGCAAGGAAAAAGAAGAAAATGAGTACAGTATTTGTCATGCTACCTGTTGAGGTTTATTCCAGGTCCTGAGATGAAAGATGATGTCACCTCAGCATATCTGATGGAGAAGTGTATTGCCCAATTCTCTGCAATTGTTAATGTAAGAGCATAGACGTAGAATGTGCTCTAGGACAATGAAAATTGTGTATAGACCTTCTACTTGAGGTTCATACAATTCTAGCTACTTTTGTCTTCATGAATTAAGGCCCTTGAGTCATGTTAGAACAAAGATTGAGAGTGCTTGCCTGCATAGCATTGTTGGAAAATTATAGGAATATACTCAATGAGAGATATGGTTCATTAATTCTAGTTCTTGCTAAGTTCACTGGAGTGGTAACAATCACCAGGCTTTGGATTCCATTAAACCTGGATTTGCCTTAAGGATTTGCTATTTGGCAGTTGTATGACCACATATATAGGTCATTTTACCTCTGTGATTTTCACTTTTATATGTGCATGATAACCCTAAACTTTAGGACTTTCAAGTAATTTAAATTATAATAGAAAACTAGTATGTAAACTAGTATGTATGAACATTACTCATACATTCTTCACAAAATAAAAGCACTAGGGACAACTTAGGAAGTGATGCAGCGGAAGAAAAATCATGAGAAGGTTGCATTTCTTGGTAATAAAATGTTGGCCCCATGTTCCACCAGGAATTCTATTTTTCTTCACTACTTCGAACACTCTCCATAACCTTTGAACAGAAAAAAAAATCTAAGAATCCCTCCTATTTCTTTCCATTTCTCTAAGCCTTAGCTATTGGCTCTCTAAGTGATTCTTTAAATTATACTTTATGCCATAGTGTTGTATAATTTATAAAGAACACTCTCTCCTGTCTTGTATTATTTAATTCTCCAACGTGTTTGGAGAGAGGATTTTATATGAAAGCAGTGACACAAAATAAAGCGGCATTGTACCAGTGTCTTGCATCTTTAATAAAGTTGCTCTCAAACAGCATTTCAGTAAATGAAATGTACCCAGGAAAGACAAATTTTCATATATCAAAGGTATGCTCCGACCTGCTCTGGGACGTAAAGCCTAATGCCATAATAGAACCCAGAGGTTTGTGTTTGATTTGATTTGTCTTTCTTTTGTTCTTTCCTTCTAAAGGAAGATTACCTACTTTCCAAAATAATAATCCTAAGAGTAAAAGCCCATCTCATCCAATGGCAGAAAAAAAAAGCACTATTAAGATTGGAGACAGTCAGTGGCACTGTTCTATCTGAAGTTTTTTTGGAAAATGCACACACACACACCCCCCACAATACACACACAACAGGGAAAGTAAAGGGGGCTTTGTCAAACTTTAATTATTTATAATACGTATCTATGAGTGTTCCAAATTTCATTCTGCAAGAAACTGACCAACACAAAACAAAGAAAAAGGAGAGAATCCCTGAAGGACTTAGTGTATTATGAGTGAGAGCTATAATAAGGACATGTGGGTATAGATGGAATGGTTAAAATACAGCTAGGGAAGAAAAATGGAGCCAACCCTATTTGGAGTGAGATGGCAAAAAATGCTTGATGACCATGATATCTGCATCCTGATGATAAGCATCATGTGACAGCCATGCTACTAATCAGCCAGCCTCCTTCTCATTCCAGAGTGAGCTGCTTATTATAATGGAAAATAACAGTCTTTTAAGGCCATAGAAATGTCATGTTTGTCATCTACTGGAGAGATTTCCTTTTTCCTCAGGTAGATGTCTCCGTGGTAAAAATTGAGGGGCCTGGATCAGAAAGCACTGCTTCTACACAATGCCTGATAGGGAACCACAGTGTGCAAGGCAGTGTAATACTGGTCTATTAAGTCACTTTCTTTTTTTTTTTTTTTTTTAATTATACTTTAGGGTTTTAGGGTACATGTGCACAATGTGCAGGTTTGTTACATATGTATCCATGTGCCATGTTGATTTCCTGCACCCAGTAACTCGTCATTTAGCATTAGGTGTATCTCCTAATGCTGTCCTTCCACTCTCCCCCCACCCCACAACAGTCCCCGGAGTGTGATGTTCCCCTTCCTGTGTCCATGAGTTCTCATTGTTCAATTCCCACCTATGAGTGAGAACATGCGGTGTTTGGTTTTTTGTCCTTGCGATAGTTTACTGAGAATGATGTTTTCCAGTTTCATCCATGTCCCTACAAAGGACACGAACTCATCACTTTTTATGGCTGCATAGTATTCCATGGTGTATATGTGCCACATTTTTTTAATCCAGTCTATTGTTGTTGGACATTTGGGTTGGTTCCAACTCTATGCTATTGTAAATAGTGCCGCAATAAACATACGTGTGCATGTGTCTTTATAGCAGCATGATTTATAGTCCTTTGGGTATATACCCAGTAATGGGATGGCTGGGTCAAATGGTATTTCTAGTTGTAGATCCCTGAGGAATCGCCACACTGACTTCCACAATGGTTGAACTAGTTTACAGTCCCACCAACAGTGTAAAAGTGTTCCTATTTCTCCACATCCTCTCCAGCACCTGTTGTTTCCTGATTTTTTAATGATGGCCATTCTAACTGGTGTGAGATGGTATCTCACTGTGGTTTTGATTTGCATTTCTCTGATGCCAGTGATGATGAGCATTTCTTCATGTGTTTTTTGGCTACATAAATGTCTTCTTTTGAGAAGTGTCTGTTCATGTCCTTTGCCCACTTTTTGATGGGGTTGTTTGTTTTTTTCTTGTAAATTTGTTTGAGTTCATTGTAGATTCTGGATATTAGCCCTTTGTCAGATGGGTAGGTTGCAAAAATTTTCTCCCATTCTGTAGGTTGCCTGTTCACTCTGATGGTAGTTTCTTTTGCTGTGCAGAAGCTCTTTAGTTTAATTAGATCCCATTTGTCAATTTTGGCTTTTGTTGTCATTGCTTTTGGTGTTTTAGACATGAAGTCCTTGCCCACGCCTATGGCCTGAATGGTATTGCCTAGGTTTTCTTGTAGGATTTTAATGGTTTTAGGTCTAACATATAAGTCTTTAATCCATCTTGAATTAATTTTTGTATAAGGTGTAAGGAAGGGATCCAGTTTCAGCTTTCTACATATGGCTAGCCAGTTTTCCCAGCACCATTTATTAAATAGGGAATCCTTTCCCCATTTCTTGTTTTTGTCAGGTTTGTCAAAGATCAGATATTTTTAGCTATGCAGCATCATTTCTGAGAGCTCTGTTCTGTTCCATTGATCTATGTCTCTGTTGTGGTACCAGTACCATACTGTTTTGGTTACTGTAGCCTTGTAGTATAGTTTGAAGTCTGGTAGCGTGATGCCTCCAGCTTTGTTCTTTTGGCTTAGGATTGACTTGGCGATGCGGGCTCTTTTTTGGTTCCATATGAACTTTAAAGTAGTTTTTTCCAATTCTGTGAAGAAAGTCATTGGTAGCTTCATGGGGATGGCATTGAATCTATAAATGACCTTGGGCAGTATGGCCATTTTCACGATATTGATTCTTCCAACCCATGAGCATGGAATGTTCTTCCATTTGTTTGTATCCTCTTTTATTTCATTGAGCAGTGGTTTGTAGTTCTCCTTGAAGAGGTCCTTCACATCCCTTGTAAGTTGGATTCCTAGGTATTTTATTCTCTTTGAAGCAATTGTGAATGGGAGTTCACTCATGATTTGGCTCTCTGTTTGTCTGTTATTGGTGTACAAGAATGCTTGTGATTTTTGTACATTAATTTTGTATCCTGAGACTTTGCTGAAGTTGCTAATCAGCTTAAGGAGATTTTGGGCTGAGACAATGGGGTTTTCTAGATATACAATCATGTCATCTGCAAACAGGGACAATTTGACTTCCTCTTTTCCTAATTGAATACCCTTTATTTCCTTCTCCTGCCTGATTGCTCTGGCCAGAACTTCCAGCACTATGTTGAATAGGAGTGGTGAGAGAGGGCATCCCTGTCTTGTGCCAGTTTTCAGACGGAATGCTTCCAGTTTTTGCCCATTCAGTACAATATTGGCTGTGGGTTTGTCGTAGATAGCTCTTATTATTTTGAGATACGTCCCATCAATACCTAATTTATTGAGAGTTTTTAGCATGAAGTGTTGTTGAATTTTGTCAAAGGCCTTTTCCGCATCTATTGAGATAATCATGTGGTTTTTGTCTTTGGTTCTGTTTATATGCTGGATTACATTTATTGATTTGCATATGTTGAACCAGCCTTGCATCCCAGGGATGAAGCCCACTTGATTATGGTGGATAAGCTTTTTGATGTGCTGCTGGATTTGGTCTGCCAGTATTTTATTGAGGATTTTTGCATCAATGTTCATCAAGGATATTGGTCTGAAATTCTCTTTTTTGGTTATGTCTCTGCCAGGCTTTGGTATCAGGACGATGCTGGCTTCGTAAAATGTGTTAGGGAGGATTCCCTCTTTTTCTATCGATTGGAATAGTTTCAGAAGGAATGGTACCAGTTCCTCCTTGTACCTCTGGTAGAATTCAGCTGTGAATCCATCAGGTCCTGGACTCTTTTTGGTTGGTAGGCTATTGATTATTGCCACAATTTCATAACCTGTTATTGGTCTATTCAGAGATTCAACTTCTTCCTGGTTTAGTCTTAGGAGGGTGTATGTGTCCAGGAATTTATCCATTTCTTCTAGACTTTCTAGTTTATTTGCATAGAGGTGTTTGTAGTATTCTCTGATGGTAGATTGTATTTCTGTGGGATCGGTGGTGATATCCCCTTTTTCGTTTTTTGTTGCATCTATTTGATTCTTCTCTCTTTTCTTCTTTATTAGTCTTGCTAGTGGTCTATCAATTTTGTTGATCTTTTCAAAAAACCAGCTCCTGGATTCATTAATTTTTTGAAGGGTTTTTTGTGTCTCTATTTCCTTCAGTTCTGCTCTGATTTTAGTTATTTCTAGCCTTCTGCTAGCTTTTGAATGTGTTTGCTCTTGCTTTTCTAGTTCTTTTAATTGTGAGGTTAGGGTGTCAATTTTGGATCTTTCCCGCTTTCTCTTGTGGGCATTTAGTGCTATAAATTTCCCTCTACACACTGCTTTGAATGTGTCCCAGAGATTCTGGTATGTTGCGTCTTTGTTCTCGTTGGTTTCAAAGAACATCTTTATTTCTGCCTTCATTTCATTATGTACCGAATAGTCATTCAGGAGCAGGTTGTTCAATTTCCATGTAGTTGAGCGGTTTTGAGTGAGTTTCTTAATCTTGAGTTCTAGTTTGATTGCACTATGGTCTGAGAGACAGTTTGTTATAATTTCTGTTCTTTTACATTTGCTGAGGAGAGCTTTACTTTCAACTATGTGGTCAATTTTGGAATAGGTGTGGTGTGGTGCTGAAAAAAATGTATATTTTGTTGACTTGGGGTGGAGAGTTCTGTAGATGTCTATTAGGTCCACTTTATGTAGAGCTGAGTTCAATTCCTGGATATCCTTGTTAACTTTCTCTCTCGTTGATCTGTCTAATGTTGACAGTGGGGTGTTAAAATCTCCCATTATTATTGTGTGGGAGTTTAAGTCCCTTTGTAGGTCACTCAGGACTTGCTTTATGAATCTGGGTGCTCCTGTGTTGGGTGCATATATATTTAGGATAGTTAGCTCTTCTTGTTGAATTGATCCCTTTACCATTATGTAATGGCCTTCTTTGTCTCTTTTGATCTTTGTTGGTTTAAAGTCTATTTTATCAGAGACTAGGATTGCAACCCCTGCCTTTTTTTGTTTTCCAGTTGCTTGATAGATCTTCCTCCATCCCTTTATTTTGAGTCTATGTGTGTCTCTGCACGTGAGATGGGTTTCCTGAATACAGCACACTGATGGGTCCTGACTCCTTATCCAGTTTGCCAGTCTGTGTCTTTTGATTGGAGCATTTAGCCCATTTACATTTAACGTTAATATTGTTATGTGTGAATCTGATCCTGTCATTATGATGTTAGTTGGTTATTTTGCTCATTAGTTGCTGCAGTTTCTTCCTAGCCTCGATGGTCTTTAAAATTTGGCGTGTTTTTGCAGTGGCTGGTACCGGTTGTTCCTTTCCATGTTTAGTGCTTCCTTCAGGAGCTCTTTTAGGGCAGGCCTGGTGGTGACAAAATCACTCAGCGTTTGCTTGTCTGTAAAGTATTTTATTTCTCCTTCACTTATGAAGCTTAGTTTGGCGGGATAGGAAATTCTGGGTTGAAAATTCTTTTCTTTAAGAATGTTGAATATCAGCCCCCACTCTCTTCTGGTTTGTAGAGTTTCTGCTGAGAGATCAGCTGTTAGTCTGATGGGCTTCCCTTTGTGGGTAACCCGACCTTTCTCTCTGGCTGCCCTTAACATTTTTTCCTTCATTTCAACTTTGGTGAATTTGACAATTATGTGTCTTGGAGTTGCTCTTCTCAAGGAGTATCTTTGTGGCGTTCTCTGTATTTCCTGAATCTGAATGTTGGCCTGCCTTGCTAGATTGGGGAAGTTCTCCTGGATAATATCTTGCAGAGTGTTTTCCAACTTGGTTCCATTCTCCCCATCATTTTCAGGTACACCAATCAGACGTAGGTTTGGTCTTTTCACATAGTCCCAAATTTCTTGGAGGCTTTGTTCATTTCTTTTTATTCTTTTTTCTCTAAACTTCCCTTCTCTCTTCATTTCATTCATTTCATCTTCCATCAGCGATACCCTTTCTTCCAGTTGATCGCATCTGCTACTGAGGCTTCTGCAATCTTCACGTAGTTCTCGAAACTTGGCTTTCAGCTCCATCAGCTCCTTTAAGCCCTTCTCTCCATTGGTTATTCTAGTTATCCATTCTTCTAATTTTTTTTCAAAGTTTTTAACTTCTTTGCTATTGTTTTGAATTTCCTCTCGTAGCTCAGAGTAGTTTGATCGTCTGAAGCCTTCTTCTCTCAACTCATCAAAGTCATCCTCCATCCAGCTTTGTTCCGTTGCTGGTGAGGAACTGCGTTCCTTTGGAGGAGGAGAGGTGCTCTGTTTTTTAGAGTTTCCAGTTTTTTTGCTCTGTTTTTTCCCCATCTTTGTGGTTTTATCTACTTTTTGTCTTTGATGATGGTGATGTACAGATGGGTTTTTGGTGTGGATGTCCTTTCTGTTTGTTTGTTTTCCTTTTACCAGACAGGACCCTCAGCTGCAGGTCTGTTGGAGTTTACTAGAGGTCCACTCCAGACCCTGTTTGGCTGGGTGTCAGCAGCGGTGGCTGCAGAACAGCGGATTTTCGTGAGACCACAAATTCAGCTGTCTGATAGTTCCTCTGAAAGTTTTGTCTCAGAGGAGTACCTGGCTGAATGAGGTGTCAGTCTGTCCCTACTGGGGGGGTGCCTCCCAGTTAGGCTGCTCAGGGGTGAGGGACCCATTTTAGGAGGCAGTCTGTCCGTTCTCAGATCTCCAGCTGCGTGCTGGGAGAACCACTACTCTCTTCAAAGCTGTCAGTCAGACAGGGACATTTAAGTCTGTGGAGGTTCCTGCTGAGTTTTTGTTTGTCTGTGCGCTGCCCCCAGAGGTGGAGCCTACAGAGGCAGGCAGGCCTCCTTGAGCTGTGGTGGGCTCCACCCAGTTCGAGCTTCCTGGCTGCTTTGTTTACCTAAGCAAGCCTGGGCAATGGCGGGCGCCCCTCCCCCAGCCTCACTGCCGCCTTGCAGCTTGATCTCAGACTGCTGTGCTAGCAATCAGCGAGACTCCGTGGGCATAGGACCCTCCGAGCCAGGTGCGGGACACAATCTCCTAGTGTGCCGTTTTCCAGGCCCGTTGGAAAAGCGCAGTATTAGGATGGGACTGACCCGATATTCCAAGTGCCGTCTGTTACCTCTTTCTTTGACTAGGAAAGGGAACTCCCTGACCCCTTGCGCTTCCCGAGTGAGGCAATGCCTCGCCCTGCTTTGGCTCGCGCACAGTGTGCTTCACCGACTGTCCTGCACCCACTGTTAGGCACTCCCTAGTGAGATGAAACCGGTACCTCAAGCAGAAATACAGAAATCACCCGTCTTCTGTATTGCTGGGGCTGGGAGCTGGAGACTGGAGCTGTTCCTATTCAGCCATCTTGGCTCCACCAAGTCACTTTCTTTTGGAATTTGGAAATGGGTTAATCTCCAAGTTCAAGTTTCTTCTGTTGAAAAGTAATTGTCTCTTGGAATAATAATACCAAAGAGGCTGTCAGGTAACTCACGGGGCAAAGGTCCTGTGATGGTGAGAGTGGTAACATGATCTGAGGTAAGAGCTGGTAAGAAGTGCTCAAAGTCTGAATATATTTTAGCTACAGCCAACAAGATATACCAATGGGTTAAATGTGGGTGTATGAGAAAGAGGTGTCAAAAAAGAATCCACCTACTAAAATACCAAAACATGGACTGGGAGCGTGCATACCCTCTCTGCTGGCAATTGGCCCTGGAAAGGGCTGAGGATGGAAAAGGAATAGAGGACAAGGAGGATTTCAAGGTCATCAATATGTTCTCCTTATCATGTATGCAAAAACACGAAAATAAAAATAACACATAAAAATAAATAATTTATTAATTTTGCCATGAGCCACTAAAAACATGTTCACCAAGAGTCTGGGTGAAAATAGGAATATCCTGAAGTCTTAAACTTGGCTGTAGTTTTGATCCACAACCTTGGCCTATTCAGCTTGTAAATTTTGTCACCCTCTTTCTCTTGGTTTTGGCCTCTTATATTGGGACACAAGAGACACGGTCACCCAATTTATACTGCATTATGAATTTGTTGCTCATACAAATTGGCCTCAGGGCAAGGTTGATTTTGCTTCATTCCACCTAGTTTATTTAAATTCTTAACACATTGTGTAATTCTGTATCTGCGTAATAAACCCTTTAGAAGCGGAAGTGTCATGTTTAATGGCCAAAATGAATCAGTGATTTCAGTTTCTTTTACTACTTGAGAAATGTTTGTGAGAGTGAAATTTGACAGTGATGTTGCCATTGTTCAATCTAACTAGAAAACCTGATGTGCGAAAACAAAGCCAAGAAGCCTGTGCTTTGTTCTCAAGTTATTCCATCAAATAAGAATGTCTATTTGCTGCAAAGCCAAACTTTTTGAGAAATGGCCAGGCAAGGAAGAACTATGTCTAAACTTTTAGAATCCCTGTGACTGCATAATGTTAAGTTAAAATCAAATTTTCTGTGAGAGGGAGGTGGTTCCTTCATCCCCTCAAAGCAAGAAATTCTTCTCAAATTATTGTAATATTGTCTTGAACTCAAGTATGCTAGGATGGAGTTGAATATTCAGCTCCTAAGCTGGAGTACAGACCATCTAGAATCACAGAATTCTCCAACTCATTCATTTCCAAGTACTAGTGGGGTAGTGTCTGGTCTGTGATGTGTGGCTTCAGAGATCTACGAAAACTAGTTTCAATAGAAGATATCCCCTTTAATCTCAAAATCCTATTATTTAAGGCTTAATGCAGTATCTCTAAGAGCTTTTCCACAATTTACTTCCATCCTCCTTATCTTCTTTCTTTCTTCATGCTCTAAACTTTAACTGCCTGGATTCAAATCTTAGTCTCACCCTTCATTAGTAGGATGACCTCAGGCAAGTTTTTCAATTTCAGTGAGCCTCAATTCTCATCTAAAATGAAAAATTCAGAGGGGAGCCAGGTGAACATACAGTACTGCCTCAGCACATGTGAACATTTTCACATCAACTGAGTTCTGCGCAGATACATATTGAAGTGGAAAAGACAGAGAAACAATGAGACATGAACTAATCAAGACCAAGATGCATTATTGATATGTGAATTGCATTGATACCATGGGAACAAAGTGCAAAAATTGAGGCACTGAAACACATTATTTGCTTGTCTTTCCTAGCATAGGACAACAATGTGTTAAAGATTTCATTAAGCATTGACTGCATATGGACATTAGTGGCTTTGTGCTAAATGTGTGTAACTACTTCTTCAAAGATACTCCCTTTGTATGAGTCCTTCAGTTATTTATGTTCAAATCATTTGTCCTAGATTCTGTGTAATTGTTCTCCAGACTGTACAATTAAGAGTTATTTATTATTGATGTGAATGGCCTGCCTCTATTAGTGAGGAACACCATTGTGTTTTAAGGTAAGAACCTTGATGAATTTTTTTTCATTAGATTTCAATTGAAAAACTAATTCTGTTCATTATCAGCTATCTAAAATTACAAAGAAAAAAGAATGAAATTAAAATTCTATGTAACCCTCCATAAACTCAGAGTTCAGTACATTATTATTTTGATGAAGAAAATTCTGACCTTCTTTCTTATTTTATGTGTATGCAGGTATTTGTAGATACATGTGTGTATTTGGTTGAGTATAGATTTTTAAGCAAATACAGAATTGTGTGGATATACGTTATTTTTTATGACAGCCTTTTAAAAAGTTAATATTACTGATTAGTTTCTTATTTCATAAGTAACAAATTATCACAAACTTCGTGGCTTAAAACAACATAAATTTATTATGTTACAGTTATGGAGGTGAGAAGTTTGAAATGGGTCTTACAGGCTAAAATCAAAATATTGGCAGAACTACATTTTCTCTGTAGGTTCAGGGACAATCTGTTTTCTTGCCTTTTTTGAGCTTCTAGAGAACACCTGCATTCCTTGTCTGTGGTTCCTTTCTCCAATTTCAAAGCCAGCCAGTGGTAGCACCTCTCTCTCTCTCCCCAACCCTCTCCCTCTGTCTCTCTCTCTCCCCCAACTCCCTCTCCCTCTCTCTCTCCCCCGTTTCTCCTTCTTTCTCTCTCCCATTTCTGTTTCTGTTATCACACCTTCTTCTCTGAGACCTGCATAATTCAAGTTTATCCTCCAATCTCAAGATCTTTACTGTAATCACATTTGCAGATTCTTTTTTTCTGTGTAAAGTAACCCATTGACAGGTTCTGGAGATTAGGACATAGACATCTTTGCAAGGGGTACAGTATCCTCTCTGCCACAATTACATTGCACATCTTTGCATTATATGGAAGATTTAATACACACATTTTTGTATACTACTATGCTAATGAAACAATAGAAAGGGACAAACACATTTTAGTTAAAGCTATGAACCCTACACGTCTAATGGAATGGAGAGTAGACCACAGCAATTAAACAATTTAAAGAGTTTTAGGTAGATGGGAAAAATGCAAGATGATTAAACAGAAAGAAAGTTGAAACATAAGTGCCTACAGTGGAATGATGTCAACAAAATGAAGCTTAATCATGCTCAGTATCCAGGAAAAGTCCTGGATACAGTAGTGTGTGGAAACTCTTAAAAATGTGCCAAAAACAAAATGAACTCCTAAAAGATTATAAGAGAAGCTATTAAATTACCAGAGATATCCTCTTTCTCTTCAGTTAGGCAAACATACCTACTCTTTCCAGGCTGGTGAGAATTCCCTGGAGAATAATAACTGGAAAGTCTTTGAAGAGATATGGAAGCCTGGCATTGGAGGACAGAGTGACATAGTTCACTGACAATTAGGGATTAACTAACACTCTGCATATAAATAAGTATGACCTCCATTCTCCTTCTTTTGTTCAATCTACAGAATACTGGCTCTAAGGCAGTAAGACGTCTCTAGTAAGATGATTACAGAATTCTCCTCTGGAGTAACTGATTAATCCCCTCAAAAATATTCCACCCAATGTCATTCAGGTTTCTCCAATAAAATGGCTGCCTGATCAACCAACAATCAGACCTACTATCAACAAATATGGATCTTCCAATCAGCTTTTCAGTGACTTACTGTAACCTATGAATAGACACCAAATCACAGCAGATATTTGAGTGAGGAAGAAAGATACAAAATAACCAATTAAAAAGAAACAAATTGGAAAAAACGGTCATTGGATAATAAAAGATAATTTCTAAAATAAGATAATTGTTAATAATGTGTATTTCAAAATTGCTAGAAGAGATAATTTTATCCAAATGATATCTTTAATTTTATATATGTTAGTGATGAGTATTTTCATCAGAAATGGCAAGTATTTGAGTTGATAGATACATTCATGTCCCTGATTTGATCATTATGCAATGTATATATGTGTTGAAACGTAATAGTGTACTCCATAAACAGGTACAATTATTAAGCATCATTTGAAAACAAAATGAATCTATAAATTACTTTGGGCAGTATGGCTATTTTCATGATATTGTTTCTTCCTATCCGTGAGGATGGAATGTTTCTCCATTTGTTCGTGTCCTCTCTTATTTCCTTGAGCAGTGGTTTGTAGTTCTCCTTGAAGAGGTCCTTCATGTCCCTTGTAAGTTGTATTCCTAGGTATTCTCTTTGCAGCAATCGTGAATGGGAGTTCACTCATGATTTGGCTCTCTGTCTATTATTGGTGTATAGGAATGCTGGTGATATTTGCACATTGATTTTGTATCCTGAGACTTTGCTAAAGTTGCTTATCACCTCAAGGAGTTTTGGGGCTGAGACTATGGAATTTTATAATATATACAATCATGTCATCTGCAAACAGAAACAATTTGACTTTCTCTCTTCCTATTTGAATACCCTTTATTTCTTTCTCTTGCCTGATTGCTCTGGCCAGAACTTCCAATACTAAGTTGAATAGGGTGGCGAGAGAGGGCATCCTTGTCTTGTGCCAGCTTTCAAAAGGAATGCGTCCAGCTTTTGCCCATTCAGTATGATATTGGCTATAGGTTTGTCATAGATAGCTCTTATTATTTTGAGATATGTTCCATCAATACCTAGTTTATTGAGAGTTTTTAGTATGAAGGGATGTTGAATTTGATCAAAGGCCTTTTCTGCATCTATTGAGATAATCATGTGGTTTTTGTCATTGGTTCTGTTTATTTGATGGATTATGTTTATTGATCTGCATATGTTGAATCAGCCTTGCATCCCAGGGATGAAGCCCACTTGGTTGTGGTGGATAAGCTTTTTGATGTGCTGCTGGATTCCTTTTGCCAGTATTATATTGAGGATTTTCGCATCTATATTCATCAGGAATATTGGCGTGAAATTTTCTTTTCTTGTTGTGTTTCTGCCAGGTTTTGGTTTCAGAATGTTGCTGGCCTCATAAAATGAATTAGGGAGGAGTCCCTCTTTTTCTATTGTTTGGAGTAGTTTCAGAAGGACTAGTACCAGCTCCTCTTTGTACCTGTGGTAGAATTCCGCTGTGAATCTGTCTGGTCCTGGGCTTTTTTTGGTTTGTAGACTATTAACCACTGCCTCAATTTCAGAACTTATTATTGGTCTGTTCAGGGATTCGGCTTCTTCTTGGTTGAGTCTTGGGAGGGTGTATGTGTCTAGGAATTTATCCATTTCTTCCAGATTTTCTAGTTTATTTGCATAGAGGTGTTTATAGTATTCTCTGATGGTAGTTTGTATTTCTGTGGGATCAGTGGTGATATTTGCTTTATCATTTTTATTGTGTCTATTTGACTCCTCTCTCTTTTCTTCTTTATTATTCTGGCTAGTGGTCTATTTTGTTAATCTTTTCAAAAAACCAGCTCCTGGATTCATTGATTTTTTGAAGGGTTTTTCATGTCTCTATCTCCTTCAGTTCTGCTCTGATCTTAGTTATTTCTTGCCTTCTGCTAGCCTTTGAATTTGTTTGCTCTTGCTTCTCTAGTTCTTTTAATTGTGATGTTAGGGTGTTCATTTCAGATCTTTCCCATTGCCTACTGTGGGCATTTAGTGCTATCAATTTCCCTCTAAACACTGCTTTAAATGTGGCCCAGAGACTCTGGTACATTTTGTCTTCATTCTCATTGGTTTCAAAGAACTTCTTTATTTCTGCCTTCATTTTGTTATTCACCCAACAGTCATTCAGGAGCAGGTTGTTCAGTTTCCATGTAGTTGTGCGGTTTTGAGTGAGTTTCTTAATCCTGACTTCTAATTTGATTGCCCTGTGGTCTGAGAGACTGTTTGTTATGATTTCCATTCTTTTGCATTTGTTGAGGAGTGTTTTACTTCAAATTATGTGGTTGATTTTAGAATAAGTGTGATGTGGTGCTGAGAAGAACATATATTCTGTTGATTTGGGGTGAAGAGTTCTGTAGATGTCTGTTAGGTCCACTTAGTCCAGAACTGAGTTCAAGCCTGAATATCTTGTCAATTTTCTGTCTCTTTGATCTGTCTAATATTGACAGTGGGGTATTAAAGTCTCCCATTATTATTGTGTGGGAGTCTAAGTCTCTTTGTAGGTCTCTAAGAACTTGTTTTATGAATGTAGGTGCTCCTGTATTGGGTGCATATATATTTAGGATAGTTAGTTCTTCTTGTTGCATTGATCTCTTTACCATTATGTAATGCCCTTCTTCGTCTTTTTTCATCTTTGTTGGTTTAAAGTCTGTTTTATCAGAGATGAGGATTGAATGCAACCCCTGTTGTTTTTTCTTTCCATTTGCTTTGTAAATATTCCTCCATCCCTTAATTTTGAGTCTGTGTGTTCCTTTGCACATGAGATGGGTCTCCTGAATACAGCACACTGATGGGTCTTGACTCTTTATCCAGTTTGCCAGTCTTTGTCTTTTAATTGGGGCATTTAGCCCATTTACATTTAAGGTTAATATTGTTATGTGTGATTTTGATCCTGTCATCATGATACTAGCTGGTTATTTTGCACATTAGTTGATGCAGTTTCTTCATAGTGTCATTGGTCTTTATACTTTGGTGGGTTTTCTCAGTGGCTGGTAGTGGTTTTTCCTTTCTATATTTAGTGCTTCCTTCAGAAGCTCTTGTAAGGCAGGCCTGGTAATGACAAAATCCCTCACCATTTGCTTGTCCATAAAGGATTTTATTTCTCCTTCATTTTTGAAGCTTAGTTTGGCTGGATATGAATTTCTGGGTTGAAAATTCTTTTCTTTAAGAATGTTCAATATTGGCCCCGACTCTCTTCTGGTTGTAGAGTTTCTGCAGAGAGATCCACTGTTAGTCTGATGGGCTTCCCTTTGTAGGTAACCTGACCTTTCTTTCTAGCTGCCCTTAACATTTTTTCCTTCATTGTAACCTTGGTGAATCTGACAATTATGTGTCTTGGGGTTGCTCCTCTCAAGGAGTATCTTAGTGGTGTTCTCTGTATTTCCCAAATTTGAATGTTGGCCTGTCTTGCTAGGCTGGGGAAGTTCTCCTGTATAATATCCTGAAGTTTCAACTTGGTTCCATTCTCCCCATCACTTTCAGAGACCCCAATCAATCATAGGTTTGGTTTTTTCACATAGCCCCATATTTCTTGGAGGCTTTGTTCATTCCTTTTTATTCTTTTTTCTCTAATCTTATCTTCACGACTTATTTAAGTAATTTGATCTTCAATCTCCCATATCCTTTCTTCTGCTTGATTGATTCGGCTATTGATACTTGTGTATGCTTCATGAAGTTCTCGTGCTGTGCTTTTCAGCTCCCTCAGGTCATTTATGTTCTTCTCTAAACCAGTTATTCTAATTAGTAGTTCTTATAACCTTTTATCAAGTTTCTTACCTCCCTTACATTGGATTAGAACATGCATCTTTAGCTCAGAGGAGTTTGTTACTACCCACCTTCTGAAGCCTACTTCTGTCAATTCATCAAACTCATTCTCTGTCCAGTTTTGTGTCCTTGCTGGAGAGGAGTTGTGATCACTTGGAGAAGGGGCATTCTGGTTTTTGGAATTTTCAGCATTTTTGCACTGGTTTTTCCTCTTCTTTGTGGGTCTTTGAGGCTAATGACCTTTGGCTGGGGTTTTTGTGTGGGGGTATCCTTTTTGTTGATGTTGATGCTATTCCTTTCTGTTTGTTAGTTGCTCTTCTAACATTCAGGCCCCTCTTCTGCAGGTCTGCTGCAGTTTGCTGGAGCTCCATTCCAGACCCTGTTTGCCTGGGTATCACCAGCAGAGGCTGCAGAACAGCAAAGATTGCTGCCTGCTCCTTCCTCTGGAAGCCTTGTCCCAGAACAGCACTGGCCTGATGCCAGCTGGAGCTCTTCTGTATGAGGTGTCTGTCGACCCCTGCTGGGATATCTCTCCCAGTCAGGAGGCACGGGTGTCAGGGACCAACTTGAGGATGCAGTCTGTCCCTTAGCAGAGCTCGAGCCCTGTGCTGGGAGAATCCTCCTTGTCAGTATCCACTGCTCTCTTCAGAGCCAGCAGGCAGGAATGTTTAAGACCACGGAAGCTGTTCCCATATCCGACCCTTCCCCCAGGTGCTGTGTCCCAGGGAGATGGGAGTTTTATCTATCAGCCCCTGACTGAGGCTGCTGCCTTTCTTTCAGAGATACCCTGCCCAGTGAGGAGGCATCTAGAGAGGCAGTCTGGCCACAGCTGCTTTGCCACGCTGTGGTGAGTTCTGCCCAGTCCAAACTTCCAGACCTCCTTAGCACTGTCATGGGAAAATGACCTACTTAAGCCTCAGTAATGATGGGTGCCCCTCCCCCAACCAAGCTCAGTCATCCTGGGTTGACTTCAGACTGCTATGCTGGCAGTGAGAATTTCAAGCCAGTGATTCCTAGCTCTCTGGGCTCCATGGGAGTGGGGCCTGCTGAGCAAGGTCACTTGGCTCCCTGGCTTCAGCCCCCTTTCCAGGGGAGTGAATGGTTCTGTCTCACTGGGGTTCCAGGCTGTTCTATCAAGCTACCATTGAATTTCTTCACAGAATTAGGAAAAACTACTTTAAATTTTATATAGAACCAAAAAAGAGCCCCTATAGCCAAGACAATCCTAAGCAAAAGGAACAAAGCTGGAGGCATCCCACTAGCTGACTTCAAACAATACTACAAGTCTGCAGTAACCAAAACAGCATGATACTGGTACCAAGACAGATATATAGGCCAATGGAACAGAACAGAGGCCTCAGAAATAACACCACACATCTACAATCATCTGATCTTTAACAAACCTGACAAAAACAAGCAATGGGGAAAGGATTCCCTAATTTTGCTGGGAAAACAGGCTAGCCGTATGCAGAAAACAGAAACTGGACCCCTTCCTTGCACCATATAGAAAAATTAACACAAGATGGATTAAAGACTTAAGTATAAAACCTAAAACCATAAAAACCATAGAAGAAAACCTAGGGAATACCATTCAGGACATAGACATGGGCAAAGATTTTGTGACTAAAACATCAAAAGCAATTGCAACAGCCAAAATTGACAAATGGGATCTAATTGAATTAAAGATCTTCTGCACAGCAAAAGAAACTATCATCAGAGTGAAAAATAACCTATAGAATAGGAGAAAATTTCTGCAATATATCCATCTGACAAAGGTCTAATATACAGAATCTACAAGGAACTTAAACAAATTTACCTGAAAAAAAGAAACAACCCCATCAAAAAGTGGGTAAAGGATATGAACAGACACTTCTCAAAAGAAGACATTTATGTGGCCAACAAACATATGACAAAAAGCTCATCATCACTGGTCATTAGAGAAATGCAAATCAAAACCACAATGATATACCATCTCACACCAGTTAGAATGGCGATCATTAAAAAAAATACTCAGGCTGGGCGCCATGGCTCATGCCTGTGGTCCCAGTACTTTGGGAGGCTGAGGTGGGCAGATCATGAGGTCAAGAGATTGAGACCATCCCGGCCAAGGTGGTGAAGCCGTGTCTCTACTAAAAGTGCAAAAATTGGCTGGGCATGGTGGCATATACCTGTGGTCCTGGCTGCTTGAGAGGCTGGGGCAGGAGAATCGCTTGAACCTGGAAGAGGGATGTTGCGGTGAGCTGAGATGGCGCCACTGCACTCTAGCCTGGTGACAGACTGACACTCTGTCTCAATACTAATAATAATAATTCAACCAGGAAGGTAGATGTAATAAGTAGGAGGATCTTTCTTCTCTAGGGAGCACCACTCATTCTCTTCCTGAGAATGTTAGTTTTATATGGATTTTCTTTAAGCGTCACTTGGAAACACTACAAATAATGCAGCTAAGTGTTTAAGCAATTAGGAAATAGGAATGTTTTAAATACAGTTTTGTACTGCAAAGTATTTACAAGTATTAAGAGATTGTAGGACACAACTTTGTTGTAAAACTCTAGTAATGTAAATTGATACTAAAGAAAACGAACCCAGAAAGATCAAGTGACTTGGATCACACAGCACAAGAATTAAGAAAAGGAGGAAATTAGTATTCTTTGTTGAATATTTTCCATTTGAATAGTTACAAGAAAATTAAGTATTTGCATATTATATAAAATTAATATGTATTGACATAGTGGAAAATAACCATGTGTAAATCTGGAACAATATTTGATATACTTACTAATAAATGAAAATTGAAAGTTAAAAAAGTCAAGAAATGACAGATGCTGGCGACAATGTAGAGAAATAGGAGCAATTTTACACTGTTGGTGGAAGTGTAAATTAGTTCAACCATTGTGGGAGATAGAGTGGCGATTCCTCAAGGATCTAGAACCAGAAATACCATTTGACCCAGCAATCCCATTACTGGGTAGATACCCAAAGGATTATAAACCATTCTACTATAAAGACACATGCACATACATGTTTATTGCAGCACTATTTACAATAACAAAGACTTGGAACCAATCCAAATGCCCATCAGTGATAGACTGGATAAAGAAAATGTGGAACATATACACTATGGAATACTATGCAGCCATAAAAAAGGATGAGATCATGTCCTTTGCAGGGACATGGATGAAGCTGGAAACCAACATTCTCAGCAAACTAACACAGGAACAGAAAACCAAATACCACACGTTCTCACTCATAAGTGGGAGTTGTACAATGAGAACACATGAACACAGGGAGAGGGGAACATCACACACTGTGGCCTGTCAGGGGATTGGGGGCAAGGAGAGGGAGAGCATTAGGACAAATATCTAATGCATGTGAGTCTTAAAACCTAGAGGATCGGCTGATAGGTGCAGCAAACCACCATGGCACATGTATACCTATGTAACAAACCTGCATGTTCTGCACATGTATATCTTAAAGTAAAAAAAAAAAAAAAAGAGGCCAGGCACGGTGGCTCACGCCTGCAATCCCCGCACTTTGGGAGGCTGAGACAGGTGGATCACGAGGTCAGGAGATCGAGACCATCCTGGCTAACACGGTGAAACCCCGTCTCTACTAAAAATACAAAAAAAAATTAGCTGGGCATGGTGGCGGGCACCTGTAGTCCCAGCTACTCGGGAGGCTGAGGCAGGAGAATGGCATGAACCCAGGAGGCAGAGCTTGCAGTGAGCTGAGGTCGCACCACTGCACTGCAGACTGGGGGACGGAGCGAGACTCTGCCTCAAAAAAAAAAAAAAAAAGAAAAACAATGAAGTAAATATAAAATATTTAAAAGTAAGATAACTAACACAAGTAAAAGAAACCAGACTTTATATAAAAAAGAAAAACAGGGAATAATAATACTATGAACACTACAAACAGGATAGCAGAAATTTAAAAATCAACAGAAGGACTGGAAGATAAATCTGGAGAAACACTACTTAAAATGGAATGATTGGCAGTCTAATAGTTTCCTAGTGCTCCTGCAACAAATTTCCTCAAAGTTGGTGACTTTAAGCAACAGTATTTTTTTTTTTCTCACACTTCTAAAGACTAAAATTCTGTAGTCATGCTGTTGACAGGGTCCCACTCCCACTGAAACTCTGGGGACAAATTCGTCCTTGCCTCTTGTAGATTCTTGTTCCTCTGGGAATTCCATTGCTTGTGATTGCACCATTTCAATCTCTGCCTCCACCTTCACAGGGCCTTCTCTTCTCTCTGTATGTCTATGTCTGTCCTTTGCATGTCTATTTTTTTTTTTTTTTTCAAGATGGAGATTTACTCTGATGTCCAGGCTGGAGTACAGTGACATGATCTCAGCCAGCTCACTGCAACCTCCACCTCCTGGGTTCAAGCTATTCTCCTGCTGCAGACTCTGAGTAACTGGGATTATTATGTGCACGACACCACACCCGGCTAATTTTTTGTAATTTAGTAGAGATGGGGTTTCACCATGTTGGCTAGGCTAGTCTTGAACTCCTGACCTCAAGTGATCCACCCACCTCAGCCTCCCAAAGTGCTGGGATTACAGGTGTGAGCAGCTATACCCGGCCTTGCATGTCTCTTAATAGGATATTTGTCACTGAGTTTATGGCTCACCTGGATAATCCAAGATAATCTCATCTTGAAATCTTGCACTTAAGCGCATCTGTGAAGAGCCTTTTTTCAAATGTGGTCATGCTTACAGGTTTTGAGGATTATGATATGGACATATCTTTTTAAAGGCCACCATGAAACCCACCACAGGGAGAAACAGGGTACAGTAGAAAAGGATACAGGAAAATTAGGAGATCAATTTAAGAGGCTTAACATCTGGGTAAAATAAATTCTAGGAAAATAGGAAATAGAAGGTAAGAAATTATCAAATGTTATATAAAAATTCTCAGAACTAATAGGCATGAGTTTTCAAATGAAAGATGCTACTTCCAGTTTTAATTTACACATGTAAAAAATTTAGAAGTCATTGCTTCCATCCTAACATCAAGAAAACAGCTGAACAAATTTAAAATTAATGATTTTTTTTTTTTTTTTTTGGTCCGTCAGACACCTAAGTTTGCAGGGTGAGCTGCCTCCTCAAACTCTGGAGAAACAGGCAAATCAAAAAATCACAGATGGGATCTGTTCACCTGGTGCAGAAGCTACTGGAAGCATTAACTGCTGAACATAATTCCAGAAGCTACCGGAAGCATTAATTGGCATTAACAAGGGGCAGTTGTGATGAATTGTTGAAGTCTGAACGTAGACTAGACTGAGTCAGAAACTCCCGGAAGCCTCAATCTTAGGAGAAGCGTCCACACTTTCATGATCTTTACCTTTAACAACCTCACTAGATTCCTAAGAATGATGATCTCATAAAGATACCCTACTGGCTTAATAGGGAAAGATAAATAATTATATACCAAAACCAAGGGAAATTTATTACATATATGCAAAGACGGTTTTTCATTAGAAAGTCAGCCAGTGAAATACATCAAAGGAACAGATTAAAGAAGAAAAATTATATGATTATATCAACTGATGCAGAAAAATCATTTGAAAAAATCCTAAAACTACTCATTCATTTAAAAAAAACTCAGCAAACTTGGAAGACAGAGAGATCTCCTCTACTTGATTAAGAACATCTGTATAAAAGCTGCATCTTATATTATATTCAATGAGAAGACTCTGGACACTATCTAAGATTGGGAACTAGAAAAGGATGTTCTCTCTCACTCTTCTATTCAATATCATAATAGAAGTCCTAGACAGTGTAATAAGATGAGAAAAAATAAAGGCACAAATATTGGGAAGAAATAAAACTGTCTCTTAATTGTAAAAACAAATCCCAAATAATTGACAAAAAAATTCTGGAACTAATAAGTATGGCAAGATCATAGGATATAAGGCTAAAACACAAAATCTAAATACTAGTAATGTAAAAGTAGAACTTTAAATTTAAAAAGCTATATCATTTATAATAACACCAAATCCATAAAGCATTTACGTGTATTATGTGAATAGAATATAGGTATAACCCTAACAAAAATTTATATGTGAAAATCTACAAAACTTTAATAAAAGATTTACATAAATGAGAGATATTCCACATTTATAGATTATAAGAGTCAATGTTTTAAGATACCAATTTTTCCTATCTTGATCTATGTGTGGAACATGATCTCAGTCAAAATCCCAGCAAGGATATCAACAAACAAATTCTGAAGTTTTTAAGAAAAGGTAAAATTCTAGAATAGCCAACACAATACTGAAGAAAAAAATGTTAGAGGACTCAATACTACCTGATTTATTACATACTATTATATAGTAATGCAGACAGTCTGATGTTGGCAAAAGAATAGACACATATATGAGTTGAAAAATGTAAGAGTCCAGAAATGGACCCACACAATCTGGTCGGCAACTCTTTGACAAAGGAGCAAAGTCAATTTGATGGAGAAGGGATAGTTTTTTTTTTTAACAATTGGAAGAATCTATATGCAAACAAAGAAGAAATGGAACCTGGAGACAGACTCTCTAGCTTAAACAAAAATTAACTAAAAATGAATCATAGACCTAAATGTAAAATGCAAAACTATAAAACTTAAAAAAAAAAAAAGGAGAAAATCACCTACAGCTTGGGTTTGGAGATAAGCTGTTAAACATAATTCCAACAATGCAATTCATGAAAAACTTGATACATTTAACTTTATTAAAATAAAAACATAGTAAAGAGGATGAAAATGCAAGCCATAGATGGTTAGAAATATTTGCAAACTATGTATCTGATAAAGGACTTGTATTAAAATTTATGTATAAGACTGAACAAGAAGAAAATAACCACTCAATTGAAAATGGGCATAAGACCTGAGTGGATACCTCACCAGAGAAGATTTACAGACCAAATATTTATATGAAAATATAATCAAAATCATTTGTCATTAGGAAATTGTAAATTAAAATAACAGTGAAGTATTACAAAACATCTGTTAGAATGGCTAAAATCCAACATCGCCGAATGCTGTAGAGCAACAGGAATTCATTTGCTGCTGGTGAGAATGCAACTGGTGCAGCCACTGTGGAAGACATTTGTCAATTTCTTATAAAGTTAAATGAAGTCTTTCCATATAATCTATAATGTTGCTCCTTTGTTTACCTACATTATTTGAAAACTTATGTCCACATAGAAACATGCTTGTGCATGTTTATTTTAGCCGTATGCACAATGGCCAAAATCTGGATGTAACCAAGGTGTCCTCAAGAGGAAAATGAATATATAAAATATGGCACATTCACACAATGAAAACTAATTTAATAATTTTAAAAAATGAGCTCTCGGCCATGAAGAAACATAAATGAATCACAAATACATATTGCTAAGTTAAAGGAAGCTAGCATGAAAAAGCTTACATACCACATGATTTCAATTGCATGATATTCTGGAAAAGGTATAGAGTTGGGAGGGAGGGTTGAGTAGCTGCAGCACAAGAGATTCTTTAAGGTAGTGAAACTACTATGTATGAAACCAAAATGGTGCCTATGAGATATTTTGCATTTGTCAAACTGCATATGTCAAACTGTACAACACGAATAGCGAATCTTAATATATATATATTAAAAAGATATATATTTGGAGGTCAAGGAATCCCAGAATGGAAGGAAGAATGTGATAAAATAATCTAATGTTATTACATATATATCAAACAACCTCACTAGGGTGGATAGGGCTATAAGCTACTGACTTAAGTACTTCAGAAATATTTGGATTCTAGAAAACAAAAGGTATGGTGCCTCACCCCTGTAATCCCAGCACTTTGAGAGGCCAAGGCAAGCAGATCATGAGGTCAAGAGATTGAGACCATCCTGGCCAACATGGTGAAACCCCATCTCTACTAAAAAAAAAACAAAAAATTAGCTGGGTGTGGTGGCATGCACCTGTAGTCCCAGCTACTCAGGAGGCTGAGACAGGACAACTGCTTGAACCCAGGAGGCAGAGGTTTCAGTGAGCTGAGATAGTGCCGCTGCACTCCAGCCTGGAGACAGAGTAAGACTCCGTCTCAAAAAAAAAAAAAAAAAAAAAAAAAAGTCCGCCCCCTCCCCAGAGATATAGGTTAATAATTCTGAAATCACTATACATAGATATTGGAATTGACCATTTCATAAATAAATGATAGATGATAGAAGCCAGGTTTCTCACTTTTGGAGTGGGAACTTACAAATAAGCAAGAGCAAGGGACTCAAATGATCATTGTGGTAAAGGCTTAGGGTTGGAAAGATCATTAGAAACTCATGTTTAGTTAAATATAAATATCGATAGTGAGATAGGTGTGTGTGTGTGCATGTGCACACGTGTGTATACACAGGTTAGAACCCACACATCTATCTTCATGCTCTGTTAGCTGAGAGTGCCTAGAAACAACCTCACACTAGTACAACAAACATATCTAGTGCCTAGATCTTGGTTTCTAATAGCATTCATTAGAAAGAAGAACAAGGGCTCTTTGAAAAAATGGGTTATTATAGGTCTGGTGCCAGAAATATATAAAATGTGTCTGGACCATCATAGTTCCAGAAAGTAAGGAAGTGCTCAAACACACACACGCACATGTACACTCATGATGATAGGGGTATGTTAAAGGGAGATAGAAGACAACTGAAAGAGACCCAGTGGCCAAACATTTTGAGCATCAAGAGAAAAAGAATATTGGGTTATAACCCCAAAAATAAAATAAATATCCATTTTTTCATATTTGCATATAAATGATTGAAGAAATACATAAATATGGCAGAGTAGATAAATATTTCATACAGAAGAGTTTAAATAATTTATATAAATACTCATCCTTAAGGAAGTTAAACATAACTTTTCAGTTCTTAAATATGAGCTGGGCATAGTGACTTTATTCCAAAGAGTACAGTATGGAAAATGAGAAAAAAAAATTAAAAAGCTGTATAGTGAAGAAACCTGACAAATACTGTATCAAGCTATGTGATCACAGTTAACATCAACAGTGATGAGACATGCTGCTACTATGAACCTTCAATACAATATGATAAAAATAGTACTTTATGTCTTTGTCTTCTTCCCCAAAACAAGAATAGCACCAGAAGAATCCCAAATTAGGATCAGTCAGAAAAAATATCTAACCAGCGCTCTTCTCGAAATTGTCAGTCACAAAAAACAAGAAATGGTTGAGAAATTATCACAGCTGAAAGAATTTTAAGATATGACTAGATGTAATGTGGCATTCAGAATGCAATCCTGTAACAGAAAAAGGACTTTAGGGAAAAACTGAGAAAATCTGAAGAAAAAGCATGAACTTTAGTTAATAATAATGTATCAATATTATTTTATTAATTGAGACAAATGTACCATACTAATGCATAATAATAATAGGGGCAACTGGCTGTAGAAGGTACAAGGGACTTCTGTACTACTTCATAATATTTTTGTAAATTTTACCTGGCATAAAATAAAAATTTTATTAAAAGAAAGAAAGGTGCCATAAAGTAAATGTTCAACACAATGAATGAAAAATACAGTAAAGCACATCTTTACACAACTTATAGCACTGGGAAATTTCATCACACTCTTCAACAATACTGAAAATGTTATGAAAATGGAACAATGTTTTTTTGACTTTCATTATGCTCTTTTCTATTTAGAGAGTGTAAAAATAGCAGGGTGAAGGAGGGATAGTGCCCTGATTCAGTAGATTCCTAACTTACAGGGGAATTGATAGTCTAATCCATCTTTATCTGGTATCTAAACAAGTGTTTCCAAAAGCATGTTCTGCAAAGCAAATCACTTGTCAGGAGGTATTTTCTAAAGAAAAGACTCCATGGTCAAATTAATTTGTAAAATGATGAGTAAAACAATGGTAAGCTTTTGCTTTGTCTCCCTGCTTTGTGCAGCTCCAAAGGGAAAATCAATGCAGTATCTCCCAGACATATGTAATAAGGGAGCCAGCTTTTCACAAAGCGTCTGGAGGGCAGATCCTAGCACTTTGGGACATTTTGCTTTAACATTCTAAATAGTAAATATTAGGTACCAGAAACATATGTTTCTAAATATTATTTCTAAAGTAACTGAAAAATCTCAATAATAATTCAAGAAAGGCCAGGAATTCTAAGTGTTAGTTAAGACTTAAAGAGGAGCAAAACATTCCAATATTGGGGACGGGCATAGGGAGGAAGAAGGAAAAGAAGGGGAGGAAGAAGGAGGAGACCTCTAAAGGGGTCACTTCAGGTCAGACTCTCTTCTACCTGACCCTTCTACAAACTTTGTTTCATACCTTGCTTGGAGTTTTTTTCCCTTGTTTTTTGTTTTTTGTTCTTCCTTCCTTCCTTCCTTCCTTCCTTCCTTCCTTCCTTCCTTCCTTCCTTCCTTTTTTCTTCCTTCCTTCCTTTCTTCCTTTCCTTTTCTTTCCTTTTTTTCTTTCTTTTTTTTTTTTTTTTTTCTACGAGAGATAGAGTTTATCTCTGTTGCCCTGGCTGGAGTGACACAGTCGTAGCTCACTGCAGCCTCACATTCCTGGCTGGGCTCAAGCAATCCCCTCACCTCAGCCTCTGGATTAGCCAGGAATATAGGCACGCCACCATGCCCCACTATTTTTTTTTTTTTTTTTTTTTTGGTAGAGATGGGATTCTCACTATGTTGCCCAGGCTGGTCTTGAACTCCTGAGCTCAAGTAGTTTTTACTCTTCTAGAGCAACTTAACCTGCAATGAACTGAAGCTGAAGAGCTGAAATATGATCTCAGAGTGCTACTGGAATTTCACTGTAGCATATTCATTTCCATTTGCATTTTAGGAATCTTTGTCAGGAAGTCATTATTTTTCTGTCAAAATATTGCAACTTAATTTTGATCAGCCATTTCTGCACAATGGGGAAACAGAGATGAAGTTAAAAGCTTAATTAGGTTCAGGGACTCCCTAGCCTCTGCGCTCACTATGGTCTTAAATATAAAATGACATACCATGTATTAGTACTTGCTTCTGGTTGGTCAGGTTGATGTAGTTGAGAATTCTGGACGTAGTTTGAGTTTCACTTGCATTTTATCTTTTTGCCTTTAAATATGTGGAAGGGAAATAACATTTAGTGTGCACCAGCTATATGTTTTGCCCTGTGCAAGAGATTTTTTATCCACATCAATCATTTAATCAGCACAAAAAACCTGGAAGGCCATTGTAAAGGAACTTCAGTTTGATCACTCAGGAATGGTCTTTATTTGCTTATCACCATTTTCTATGTCCTGCAGGTAGAAGATTGGATAGCTTCTCTATATTAATGTGCTATAAGATTTTATCACTTTTGCTTTGAATGTGTTCTAGCAGGATAAAGTATCTGCAGAATGCCAATCCTGACCTTAAGCTCTCAGTCCTAGACTGCTTATAAAATGTCTTCCAATATCTACTTTGGTCTTACAGCTTTTGAGAAAAGAAAATACTCTGCCTTCAATTTCAGTATCCAAAACATATATTCTTAGAAAATCTTATTATGTCTAATCCAGGGGTTCTCAAATGTGAGTCTGCCATAGAATCAACTGTGGGAATATTTTCAGTTGGCAAGAGATTCCGATGCAACAGATCTAGGATATGGCCCAGACCTCTACACTTCTAAGACATTTCATCGGTGCTTCTGGGGCTCACTACCTAATAAAACACTAATCTCATTATGCTTAGAAGATAGGTCACATAAGTAAGTTTTAGTAAAATTCTATCTATGATACAGCACAAGTCTGGCTGACAAGCAGAATAATAGGAATAATATTACTATCTGTGGAAAAAGGAACAGAGCACCAGAACAAGCCTATGAGACCATAGAAGCAGTCGAGTTTCAGTGACATATTGTTAAACATTTGATACATCTGAAATTGAGTAGGTTTCACAATGTGAACTGATGCAGACTTCTGGGAGCCTTTTACCCAAGCCATCTCACACTGGTCCTTGAAATCTGCAGTGAAATTGGAATGGAAGGCTTTGTTTCAATCCTTTCCAATATTCCCTGACATGCACATGAATCCCCATGTAGGATAAATTAACCAGAGAGAATAGGAGCTGAATGAGTAGGACTGGCAGGCAGTCTTTTTAAATCACATACCAGATCCATATTTACACTTCCTATTTGTAGCTTCCCTCATAGAAATGGACTCATGTGTGAAATAGGAGAAACGTTGGTTAAAATGTACCTTAGAGAGGATGACAAGAGAAGGAAGTGATTGATGGTTAGCACAGATGCCTACTTAGGCTCCATTACCAAACGAACGAGCATCGTTTTATGTACTGAATTTCTCTAATAATTTGTGTTAATGATGATTTGGCGGCAAATTAAGATCAATTCATGCAAATTTCCTTTCTTACTGTGCAGAAGAGGTAGGAGAGGGATTGAAGCAGGGAACTTCCAATTCTGTGCTCTGTTAATTTATCTTCTAAGATTTAGTTACCTTTTTGCTACCCAGATTCAGAACATGAAGCCTTTCACTCGTGGTGTTTCTGTAGTACTCTGCTATTTAATATGTGCTCTGGGATCAGCAATATTAGCACCATGAGGGAGGCTGTTGTAAATATAGAGTCCCAGACTTCATTCCAGACCTATGGAATCAGAATTTGCATTTTACCAAAATCTCAGATGATATAGGTGTAAACCAAAGATGATATAGGTATAAACCATGTTATGGAGGAATTTATGGTCTGGCAAACCATACTGAGAGATAACTTCAGTACAATGAGGCAAGCGCTATGATATAAAAAACTATTCCAGGGATGTTGGAGAAGCACGAAAAAGGGGGCATTTACCACATTTGGGCATTAGTATGTGCATTATTACAGTTCGTGGAACACTGATCTAAAAGACACAAGTGATATTGTTCTGCTACATACACCAGGAACTTGAGATTGTTACACTTAGTTAAATTACCCTGGGGCCAGGGTTTATTTCATGTATTGAAGGCATGGTACTTTGATAATCAGCTGTTCCAGAAATGATTTGCACCTGGTTTATGCTTCTCGGCCTGCAGCCCAGGATTTTTTAGCTTCAGATGCTCCTCCTGCTTTGACTCATGCTATTTCTTCAAAATCCCTACATTGTCTCCATGCCCAAATGTGGTAAATGCCCCCCTTTTTTGTGCTTCTACAACATCCCTGGCATAGTTTTTTATATCATAGCGCTTGCCTCATTGCACTGAAGTACATATCAGTATGGTTTGCCAGACCATAAATTCCTCCATAACATAGTTTATACCTATATCATCTTTGTGTAAGGCGCTAACAGCAACAGTGTGTGAAACACTGTGGATACCAAGATTACTCTTAATGAATACTGGTTTAAGTGAACGAATAACTTCATCAGCAGAAAAGGAGGCATAGGCTGGGTGACTGGGTGATATAATCAGCTAGGTGGCTACCAAGTGAAAGTGTATGTATTCAGCAGCATTGATGAACGAGTGATATCCAGGGAAAGAGAAATAATCATGTAGGCCTATCCTGCCCACATCTTTTTCATTAAGTTCAATTCTGAGTTTTAATCTCTAAGAATTTTCATATCACTATCTAACATTGTAAAAACCACTCCAATCTGGGCATCACTCCAGACCAGCTGAATTAAAAAGTCTTGGAGGTGGGGACTAAGGCTTTACTGTTTTTAAACCCCTAAAGAAATGTTCATAATCCACTTTTCTATGAGGATTGTCTAAAACCATTATAGACGGAATAGAAACTGGACACTGAAAGCTTTAGGAAATAAGAAATAGAATTATAAGCCATATTATTGTGACCATCTTCATCCTGGAAAATATATGACTCAGAGGAAGGATAAGTTTTCTTTAAGTTCTATAGGAGCTGTCATGTGGAAAATAATATTTTTAGTAACTCCAGAAGGTGCAATAAATATAAGTAAAGAGAAATTTAAGGGAGTTCAATTTAATTCAATATGTAGCAGCTGTAACATTTTTCAAGCGCCATACATATTTAGATGTACAAACAAACAAAAAGAAAATATAATTAATATCTTCATTATTTTATCTTTCTGAAATTCAGCTTCTGTATTGAACTTCTACTTGATGTCATAACGTGAATTTCATGTCAGAATGTATAATTTTTGTCACTTCTGGGTAAATCCAGGTGCTTCAGTGTCTTCTCAGTTATTTCAACTTTAGTTTGGTGAAATCAGCATTTTTCCCATCTCCCTTCTTTTCCTTACGTTCACAACTACATTTTGTGTGGTTTGTCCAGAATCTTGGTTTTTTGGAAGTCGGGGGGAAAGACATGTATTTCATCCTCTGTTCAAGGTAGGCATTTGCTGAGAATTAACTGCTTTGGTCACTGAATGGGTATGTCCAATAAAATGTTCGTATCTCCGTTGGGTGTTCAGTTTTATGATCCACAGAGCTTTTCAGCTCTTGTATACACCCTTCAGGATACAGCAGCCCTCTCTCAGCTAGCCTTTGGCTGGAACTTTCTTAGGGACACAGGAAAATCTAGCTGTCTGTGAAGTTATTTCAACACTGTGGGGCTTTTAGAGCTGCCTTTTCTGCATTGGCCTCACCTTAAGTTAATGCTACTGCTTGCTTCCAGAGTTTCAGATGGAAACTTCTAAGTTTTCTTACTCAAATACATTTGAGGATTCATCTTTTCCAAAACACATCCAAGTGTAAAAATAAAAAGGTAACACTTCAAAAGTATGATTAAATCATGGAAAGGAGGATCTTTTGTCAAGGGTATCTGTCCAAAATAAAATGTACCAAATCAAAATGTATTCTATGTCCTATTACAGGAAATTTAAACAGTGTCAAAGTGACCAGTTTTATGGATATGGTTAAGGAAATCCAAGATTATTTTAGAGGGTTGGATTAAACCACTGGTTCCTAAATGTAGTTATGCAGTAGAATCCCCTAGAGATGTCCAAGCTTAAATTCTAAGGTCTCTCCATTTTTCCGTATTCAGAAATTTGGAGAAGAAAGGGTATTTATTTTTCGATATAGCCTCACTATAATAACTGGAATAGCATTGTACAGTTTTTATCCAGAGAATGTTCTCTCCCTGGTAAACATTCTGTGGCAGATCTGTTGACTTTATCTTAAGGAAAAAACAAAGAGGGCCTAGTGAGCATTGCAGAGTCCTTGTGAGCCATACATTTGACAGGCTCCTGGTGTCACCCTCTTGGGTTTCCAAGGCTTTAGACTCCTCTGCTTGCCCGAGTAGAATTAGTTGGTAAGTGAGGAAGATCAGGGTTACAACACTTAAAAAAGAAGCAGGCGGACAATCAGTGTGGCTTTGCTGACGTACTTCTGCTGAGCTCTGCTTCCAGAGAACAGCCATTCAGAAAACAAGCTGGTTTTCTTTCAGGTAAAAGGCAACCTTCTCTCTTCTCAAGAGAAAAGGAAAAGGATGCATCAAAACCAAATTCACCTCACTTCTCTCAGGGAGATTTTGGATGTTCATGTTAGGTTATTTTTGAGGTATCTGCACATGGTTGACAGATAAATGTGATGTGTGTATCCAGTGTGGACATATTCCTTGCCTCCTCCTAACCATAGGAACAGTTTTTCATTCAAGTGTTTTTGCATGGCAGAGGTTATCTGAGAAAGATTAAAGTAGATATATTTTTATATCTTAAGTTCAGCAGTAAACCAGACCATTCATACATAATCTGGTTTATTTTGTTTAACAACAGATATTATTAAATATTTCTCTCAAGTCAGGCTAGCTACACTATTCCTTTCTGATACTTTCACCACCAACTAAATATGTCTTTTCCCTATTTGTTTGCTTGTTTGTTTTTAGGGTATGAAAATCTGAGGTCTATTTTTAAGCCTGGGGAAAAGGACAATTGCAGAGAAAAGACCGAAAATATGAAACAGAAAGAGATGGTGTTGGTGAGGATGGGTCAAGATAGGCTTGTAACAAACGTGAGTCCCTGATAGTGCCTAGAGATGCCCCTGGCCAGGCCAGAGAACACAACATATTAAACTTGAACAAATTAAAATGTTGGTCAAAACTGGCCCACCTCCAAGAGTCTGGTTTTTTTTTTTTTTTTTTGAGATGAAGTCTTGCTCTGTTGCCCAGGCTGGGGCGCAGTGGCGTGATCTCTGCTCACTGCAAGCTCTGCCTCCCAGGTTCAGGCCACTCTCCTGCCTCAGCCTCCCAAGTAGCTGGGACTACAGGCACCCGCCACCACGCCTGGCTAATTTTTTTTTTGTATTTTTAGTGGAGACGGGGTTTCACCGTGGTAGCCAGGATGGTCTCGATATCCTGACCTCGTGATCCCCCAGCCTCAGCCTCCCAAAGTGCTGGGATTACAGGCGTGAGCCACTGCACCCGGCCCAGAGTCTGGTTTAAATTCCTGAATTACAGAGTCTGGAGTTCTCCACCAGAGTTTCTCTTCACTGTGACTACTCCTCCCTCTGGGAACAATGATGTTTTCTCCATGCCCTTTGAACATCCCTGAGCCCCACTCATCCCATATGGAGGGCACAGTATGGTCCGTGCTTGGTAAGGATGTATATCTTTACAAGTAGGAAGTTGAGAATAGTATACAACCAGTCCAGAAAATGAAAACTGTACTTCTTTGTTTTTAGCTGCTTACATCTCCATAGAGATAAGTAGGATAGAAGGAAGTCCTGCCATTATTTCTGTTAAGTTACCACCCTTTAGTTAGAAAAGACCTTTAACAGGCCAGGCGTGGTGGCTCATGTCTGTAATCCCACCACTTTGGGAGGCCAAGGCGGGCAGATCTCTTGAGGTCAGGAGTTTGAGACCAACCTGGCCAACATGGTGAAACCCTGTCTCTACCAAAATTTCAAAAATTATTCGGGCATGGTGGCAGACACATCTGTAATCCCAGTTACTCAGGAGGCTGAAGCAGGAGAATCACCTGAACCTGGGAGGCGGAGGTTGCAGTGAGCCGAGATTGTGCCACTGCACTCCAGCCTGGGCCACAGAGCAAGACTTCATCTCCAAAAAAAAAAAAAGAAAAGAAAAAGACCCTTAACAAAAGAAAAACATGGATAATAAGAGGCAGATAAGAGAAAATCAAAATGAATTACCTTCTTCTGTGAGCACCTAACCACTTCAGCCACTACAGGCCCAAATCAAGAGTTAGTTTGTTGTCCCTAACAAAAAAGGAGCTAGTTAAAAAAAAAAAAAAAAAAAAAAAGAGAGAGAGAGAAGTGAAAAGGAAAACAAAAGTCAGAAAATGGCCAAAACAAAACCAAAGGAATCTATTCCAATTTTATGAACAATAAGGGAAAAACAAATTTCCAAATAGTTTTGTCGTTTTTAATTTTCTTTGACCTTCTCATATTTAAGTTATGCCATACTGCTAGGTTTCCTTTTAGACCCAGAAAGGAAATGCTTTGCAACAGGATAAAAAATTTAAGTAACTTGGTCCAGACAATACAATTAAGACGAGTGGGTCAAGATTCAAACTCCAGTTTCAGCCTCAAAGTCCTCTTGTGCAAAGTGGGCAATTGTACTTACATCATAGACTCATAGTGAGGATGAAATCTGATTACATAAGGAAATTGTGTAGAGCAGACTTTATGATAGAATGTCTTTAAAAGCTGATACTTAACCATTATTATTATTATCATTAACTAGCAGCTCAAAGGAGTGTTAGCTCATTAAACAGGTACCAACTCTCTTTTCATTTTTTTTGGAAAGAACTCAGAAGCAAAGATGAGGTTTCTATTAACAGTAATAATAATAATAATAATAATAATAATAATATCAGAAAGAATAAGTTGGTTTAGGCTGAAGTAACAAAGAAAGGTCAAATCTCAGCAGATTAAAACAAAGACCCACTTCTTGAGAGTCAGCTGGGAGCACTGTTCCACATCATTCTGTTCTGATTCTAGGCTGATGAACCATTCCCTTCTTTCAATGATGTGCTGATCATTGTGGCAGAGGATGAAAGACAGCAGGATTAAGCACACCCATGCTCTTAAAGCTTCTACCTAGAAATAACAGGGCACTTCCACTTCCATTTCATTCACTGTAATGAGTCACCTGGGTGGGGAATTACAGTACTCTGTGTGTCCAAATGGAAAGAGAACCTGAATATCAGTGACAACCCTACAGCAGCAGTCGCACTGTCTATATATTAAAGACCCACAAGACAGGAATTATGATGTGATTTTTATACATTATCTCATCATCATGATAATTCTCAATGACGGCTGCTTTCATCCACAATTTACAGATGAGGAAGCTGAAGTTCGGAGCGTTTGGAAGAGTAAGCCAAGTGCAGGGGACTAACAAATGACAGAGTCAAGATCTGAATTCAGATCTTCTGCTGCAGACAATACTGCCTCCCTTATCTACACGTGGACTTGGGGATGGTTTGATCTGGATGCCCTCCTTGTTTGGGAGGTACCGTAGAAAAGAAGACACATTTTGAATATGGTGCCATAGCTTTAGAACCAAAATGTAAACAAAAGTGTTCAGCAGTAATGTTTTTTAAAAAAAGGGCCTCTGAATTATAATTCTGCTTCACCTTAATAATCAATGTCATCATCATTCTTTTATATTAAAAAGAATGTCAGGTTCTTGACAGAACAGAGCTGCTATGCACAATTTGGAAATTATAATTATTCAACTAATAGGAGCTGCTAAGGTGAGCTAGCAAATGTACTAACATCCTTATATATTATCTCGGTTAGTCTTCCCAGCAGCTTTTGAGAAAGATATTATTATCTCTACTTTCATATAAGGAAACTGTGGCTGAGAGGCATTTTGTATTCGCCCAACATACCACAGCCGGCTTAGTTTTGGCTGTGCTGTCTTTAAATCCTATAGCCTGTGCTTTTACCCACCACGTATTCTTACTTCCTTAGCCCCTGAATACTGTGAACATGTGGTTTTGAGATGTTCACATTGGATACTGAATCCTAGTCTCTCTGTGTACATTTCTTTATCTCCCAGACATACTATGCTTTTTCCTTACCTATCTGTGCTGGCCAAATAGGCTTTCTGAAAATTTTCTAGTTTTAGACACCCACATCTCACCGAACATTTAAAAGGCATGTCAAAAAAAAAATGAGACTACATCAAACTAAAAAGCTTTTTCACACCAAAGTAAACACTGAACAAAATAAAAAGAACAAACTTCAGATTGGGGAAAAATATTTGTAAACTATACATCTGATGAGGGGTTAATATCCAAATTTATAAAGAATGCATACAACTCAATAGTAAGAAAACATATAACCCAATTTTAAAAATGGGCAAAGGACCTGAATAAACATTACTCTAAAGAAGACACAAAAAAGGCCAATAGGTATATATTTAACAAATGCTCAAAATTACTAATCATTAGGGAAATGCACATTAACACCACTGTGAAATGTCACCACATACCATTATGATGGCTATTACCAAAAAAGACAAGAGACAGCAAGTGTTGGTGAGGGTGTGGAGGAAAGGAAACATTTGTGCACTGTTGGTGGGAATGTAGTTTGGTGCAACCATTGTGAAAAATAGTATAGAGGTTCCTAATGAAGTTAACAAATTCCCATGTGACTCAGCAATCCCTCTCTTGAGTATATAACAAAAGAAATAAAACCATCACCTTGTAAAAAATATGTGTACTCTAATGTTTAATGCAGCATAATTCACAATAGCCAAGACAGGGAAACAATCTAACTGTCCATTCATGGAAAAATGGATAAAGAATGTGATATATATATATATATATATGCAATGGAATGTTATTTAGCCTTTTAAAAAGCAGGAGATCGTGCCATTTGCACACATGGATGAACCTGGAAGACATAATGCTAAGTAAAATAAGCCAGCTGCAGAAAGAAACACATTGCATGAGGACTATAGTTAATAAAGGCATAACTCATTTTACTGCACTTCACAGATATTGCCTTTTTTTTTGCAAGTGGGAAATTTGTTGCAACTCTGCATCATGGGAGTCTATTGGCACCATTTTTTTTTTTCAACAGCATGTGGTCACTTTGTTCTCTCTGTCTCATTTTGGTAATTCTCACAATAATTCAAACCATTTTATTATTCGTGTATCTGTTATGATTATCTGTGATCAGTGATCTTTGATGTTACAGATTGTTTTGGGGCACAATATACCTTGCCCACATATGACAGCAAACGTAACTGGTAAATGTTGTGTATGTTCTGAATTCTCTACGAACTGGCTGTTCCCTCATTTCTCTCCCTCTCCTGGGACTTCCCTATGTCTTGAGATAAAACAATATTGAAATTAGGCCTGTTAACAACATTACAATGGCCTGTAAGTGTTCAAGTAAAAGGAGAGAATAACATGTCTCTCACTTTAAGTCAAAAACTAGAAAATGATTAAGCTTAGTGAAGAAGGTACGTTGAAAGCTTGAGACAGGCCAAAACTTCAGGCCTCTTATACTACACAGTTAGCCAAGTCGTGAATGCAAAGAAAATGTTCTCGGAGAAAATTAAAAATGCTACCTTAGTGGACACACATAAGAGAGTGGAACAATCTCATTGCTGATATGGAGAAAGTTTTAGTGGTCTGAATAGAAGATCAAACCAGCCACAGCATCTTTTTTTTATGAGAGTCTGCTGTTGATGATTTCTTTTAGTTTTTGTATGTTTTGTTTTGTATGTTTGAAAAGTCTTTATCAGGATTTTAAAAAACTATTTTCTTTTTTTAACTTTTAAGTTCAGTGGTACATGTGAAAATCTGTTATATAGGTAAACTCGTGTCTTAGGGGAGTGTTTGTTGTACAGATTATTTAATCACCCAGGTATTAAGCCTAGTACCCATTATTTTTTACTGACCCGTTTCCTCCTTACAACCTCTACTCTCTGGTAGGCACAACATTTTCTTAAGCCAGAACCTAATCCAGAGCAAGGCTCTAACTCTCTTCAGTTCTATGATGACTGAGAGAGGTGAGGAAACTGCAGAAGAAAAGTGTAAAGTTAGCAGAGGTTGGTTCATAATGGCTAAGGAAAGAAGCCATCTCTACAACATAAAAATGCAAGGTGAAAAAGCACAGGCTCAAGTAGAAGCTACAGCAAGTTATCCGGAAGATCCAGCTAATGTAATCAATTCAGGTGGCTACATTAAACAACAGATTTTCCGTGGAGACTGAATAGCTGTATATTGAGGAAAGATGCCATCTAGGACTTTCATAGCTAGAGAGGAGAAGTCAATGCCTAGCTTCAAAGTTTCAAGGGACAGACTAACTCTTTTTGTAGGGACTAATGCAGCTGGTGACTTTAAGTTGATGCCAATGCTCATTTACCACTCCAAAAATCCTAGGGCCCCAAAGAATTATGCTAAGTCTACTCTGCCTGTACTCTGTAAATGTGACAACATAGCCTGGATGACAGCACATCTGTTTGCAGCATGGTTTTGTGAATATTTTAAGCATACTTTGAGACCTACTGCTCAGAGGGAAAAAAAAAGATGCTTTCAAAATATTGCTCATTGACCCCACAACAGGCCCTGGAGTGTGATGTTCCCCTTCCTGTGTCCATGTGTTCTCATTGTTCAATTCCCACCTATGAGTGAGAACATGCGGTGTTTGGTTTTTTGTCCTGTGATAGTTTGCTGAGAATGATGGTTTCCAGTTTCATCCATGTCCCTACAAAGGACATGAACTCATCATTTTTTATGGCTGCATAGTATTCCATGGTGTATATGTGCCACGTTTTCTTAATCCAGTCTATCGTTGTTGGACATTTGGGTTGGTTTCAAGTCTTTGCTATTGTGAATAGTGCCGCAATAAACATATATGTGCATGTGTCTTTATAGCAGCATGATTTATAATCATTTGGGTATATACCCAGTAATGGGATTGCTGGGTCAAATGGTATTTTGAGTTCTAGATCCCTGAGGAATTTCCACACTGACTTCCACAATGGTTGACCTAGTTTACAGTACCACCAACAGTGTAAAAGTGTTCCTATTTCTCCACATCCTCTCCAGCACCTGTTGTTTCATGACTTTTTAATGATCGCCATTCTAACTGGTGGAGATGGTATCTCATTGTGGTTTTGATTTGCAATTCTCTGATGGCCAGTGATGATGAGCTCAAACAAATTTACAAGAAACAACAAACAACTCCATCAAAAAGTGGGCAAAGGATATGAACAGACACTTCTCAAAAGAAGACATTTATGCAGCCAAAAAACACATGAAAAAATGCTCATAAGTCATGAATGTTTTTAATAGCATCTAGAATAATGAATCCTTTGCAGCAAGTTTTCAAATTATGTTGACAAGATCCACCAGAGGAATCACTACCTGCGGCAGCCACAGCCTTATGAAATGTATTTCTTAAATAAGACTTGAAAGTTGAAACTACTCCTTGATCCCTGGGCTACAGGAGGGATGTTGTGTTAGAAGGCATGAAAACAACATTAACTTCCTTGTAGATCTCCATTAGAGCTCTTGAGTTCCTAGATATACCTAATTAGGAGATATACCTAATGCTAAATGACGAGTTAATGGGTGCAGCACACCAATATGGCACATGTATACATATGTAACAAACTTGCATGTTGTGCATATGTACCCTAAAACTTAAAGTATAATAATAATATAAAATAAAAACATTCATGACTTACGGACAGAGGTGAAAATATCAATATTAATAGGAGTTTAAAATAAGTTAATTCCAATCCTTGTGGATGACTTTGAGGAGTTTAAGACTTCAGTGGAGGAAGTAACTGCAGATGTGGTGGAAATGTGGAAATAGCAAGAGATATAGAATTAGAAGTGGAGCCTGAAAACATGACTGAATTGCTGCAATCTCATGATAAACTTTAATGGATGATGAGTTGCTTTTTATGAATGACCAAAGAAAGTGGTTTCTTGAGATGGAATCTACTTCTGGTAAAGATTATGTAAACATTGTCAAAGTGACAACAAATGATTTAGCATATTACAACAACTTAGTTCGTAAAGTAGCAGCAGGTTTTGTGAGAATTGATTCCAATTTTGAAAAAAGTCCTACTGTGGATAAAATGTCAACAGACAACATCACATGCTACAGAGAGATCTCTTATGAAAAGACCAATGAATAGAGGCAGCAAACTTAAAATGTCTTATTTTAAGAAATTGCCAGCCTGGCGCCGTGGCTCACGCTTGTAATCCCAGCACTTTGGGAGGCCGAGGCGGGCGGATCACGAGGTCGGGAGATCGAGACCATGGTGAAACCCCGTCTCTACTAAAAATACAAAAGAAAATTAGCCGGGCGTGGTGGCGGGCACCTGTAGTCCCAGCTACTCAGAGAGGCTGAGGCAGGAGAATGGCGTGAACCCGGGAGGTGAAGCTTGCAGTGAGCCAAGATTGCGCCACTGCACTCCAGCCTGGGCGACAGAGCGAGACTCCGTCTCAAAAAAAAAAAAAAAAAAAAAAAAAAAAAAAATTGCCACAGTCACCCCAGCCTTCATCAATCACCACTCTGATCAGTCAGCAGCAATCAACATTGAGGCAACTCTCTCCATAAGGAAAATATTACAATTCATTGAAAGTTCAGATGATCATTAGCAATAAAGCATTTTTAATTAAGATATGTTTATTGTTTTTCAGACATAATGCTAATGCGCACTTAATAGATTACAATATTATGAAAACAACTTTTATATTCACTGAGAAACCAAAAAAAAAAAAAAAATAGTGTGACTAGCTTTATTTCAATATTTGCTTTATTGTGGGTGGTATGGAACCAAATCCACAATATCTCCAAGGTATGCCCGTAATAATACATTGTATTCAGAATTTTTGATTAATGAATAGATTGTAGCTGCTCTTGCCACAGGGTAGGAAAATGGGTAATTATGGGAGATGATGTATATGTGAATTTGTTTTACCATAGTAACTATTTTATTATATATATTACATATTATGTATATATTATAAGATCATGTTGTACACCTTAAATATACACAATAAAATGTATTTTTTAAAGTTGTATCATTAACTCTTTTATGAGTAGCACATAAGGAACTTCAATAATAAATGTGACATCAGTGCCTGGGGTAAAATAAGTGTTCCATGCATCTTTACCAGATAATACTGTAGGAAAGCATATGGAGACTAAGAAAGTACAATTCCTTCATAAAAAAAAAAAAAAATCTGTTGACCACCTACTATGAGCCATTGTTTAGATAATATACAAAATACATGGGCAGGTCTGGTGGCTCACGCCTGTAATCGCAGCACTTTGGGAGGCTGAGGAGGGCAGATCACTTGAGCCCAGGAGTTCAAGACCAGTCTGGGCAATATGGCAAAACTCTGTCTCTACAAACAAATACAAAAGATTAGCATGGCATGGTAGCACAAGCCTGTAGTCCCAGCTACCCAGGAGGCTGAGGTGGGAGGATCACTTGAGCCCAGTGGTCAAGGCTGCAGTGAGCCACAATCACGCCACTGCACTCCAGGTTGGGCAACAGGGAAAGACCCTGTCTCAAACAAACAAATTTAGATCCTAACCCATTAAGAGCTCTCAATAAAGTAAAGAAATTTAGAATATAGTTATATGTTTATTTTGTCACACCACACATTTAATTTCCCTAAATATCTAGGAATGACTAGAACTATGATTTATTTAAGAAAATAATATCCTATTTGACTGTGTCCTACTATATATGGGACTTAGTCTTCTCCTAAAATTGGAAATGATAGAAAAAGCAGTTTATTTGCTATGCCTTTCACTAGCCTTGAGAGCTTTGTCTTCATTCATAAACACCCATGTTTTAAGGAACAGAGCCAGATAGAATTGGAAATTGCTCACACATAGGTAGACTTTCAGTGTATTAAGGAATGATTTTCACTGGATCATTGTTTCCAATAAAATAGGAACTGAAGTATTCCCCTATAGCACTGTTTAGGGAATGGTGATTTTGTTCTATTGCTTTTATTGACTTGACTCTATGGGTTTTTTCCCCAGAACATCATTGCCTTTAAATTGTTTAAGTTAAAATAAGTTAAAACCATAGTGATCAGCTATTGGATGGAATTGGGAAAACAAGTGGAGGCAGATCAGAGCATTAATAATGAAAGGGCATTTTAAGGATGTACAAAGAGCACAGATGTTCTACAGAGTAACATCAAGTTTTCTCATCTATTAGGGCTTCATATGTGAAGTTGATAGAGATTGATTATATCTCTCTCACATCCTTACCTGTATTAATCTACTTCACTTTAGAGTAGCCTGAAAACTGCTTACAGACAGCACTTGGCAGAGAACACCCCTTTCAGAGGTAGCTCAATATATTTAAACATTTGATGTTAGCAGCCTGCTAAAGTGAGTTGAAACACAGCCCAAAGTCTGGAGAGGATAAGTGTAGGTGAGTGGTTAAGAAGACCGGTTCTCGTAACACATTTCCTGGTTTTAATCATGGCTTTATTACTTAACTATTATAATAACTCTGGACCTGTTTCTGTATCTGTGCAGTGGAGTTACAAGTAGTGTTAATCTTGTTGGGTTGTAATGAGAGTAAAATAACAGTACAAGCAAAATGCCTATAAGAAGCAGTGCCTGGCAAAGAATCTGATAAGTGTTATTTATTATTATAGTTCAAGGGCCTCACAAATACTTTTCCTGGTGACTAGGTGACACTCTGTGTATCCTGCTTTTTAATAGGTATTTGTGTGAAAGAAGAATTATTTCTACATAGGATATGGGAAAAAACAAAAAATCGCAAGTTCCTATTAACAAGAACTTGCATTAGAGTACAGACATACTCTGGGGCCAAGTCTAATGTCCAGCTTTCTCTCTTTTTGTTTTTTTGTTTTTTTTTTTTGTCTCTAATAAAAATACAAAGAACTCTTTATTTCCCCTATGAACAAAATAGTAGCCTTCGCTAAACCAAGTCCAAAGCTTTTGGAAGAGAAGGACTGAGGGCAGGAGGCCTATGAGTAGTTATGTTGTGTAATGCCAGAGAACTCATGCAAGTATAGACTGTTGAGGTCTCAGAGCCCCCAGTAATGGTGCTGTCATCTAGACTTTAGTTAACTTCAGGGGCATTTGCAGAACAAGGCCCTTATTACATTCATTGACAGCCTCATGTCTCCAGTCCCCAAATTTGGACCATACTGGGGCAGTTGTAGATTCTTCACTGTCTTGGAGGAAGCTACTAATGGACACTCAGTACATCATCTTCGTTCTAGAAAGGCATGAACGCTCTACCCTGTTTTGATGGATGTCTGAAGCATGATTTGGGTTTCATCACATCTACCTTACCAAAATAGGTATTTTGGGGAGAAAGAACTACATATTTTAAAATATGGAAGTGTGAAAAGTACACTGGTTTTCTATAAATATATGTCAATGGTTTTAGCTTATTGCTCCCATTGTCCACAAACTACAACATAAGTGACACATGTTGACTGTGTCTTTAATTAAAGTGGGATATATAACTGGTGTAATGGTAAAAGCCTCAGTTGATGGCCCAATTCTGTGTGCTTGAGACTTGACTTCACCACTTATCAATTGTGTCAACTTGGACAATTTGTTGGTTTCTGTAAGCCTCAGGGGTTGAACCTACTGGTCTAATAGCGAGACATTGATTGTATCTATTTATTGGGTCGTTGGAAGGATTCAATGTGGTGATATATTCAAAGCGTTCAGCATAGTACGTGGTTATGCATAAATGCTCAAAGACTTTGGCTATTAATTTCCAGGCCGTGAGTAGCAAATTAAATAGCATTTATAAAGCTGCTTTTACAAGTGGAAATAAAGCACAAAGATACAAATTCCTGTAAGATGTTTTGCTTATACTGTTGAAAAATAGGTTCTACAGGAAAAAATTAAATATCTGAAAATTTCTCTTAAAATGAGATTCTTAGAAACTGAAGAACGTCCAAAAATATCTAGGAATGACTAGAACTATTTATGTTCATGTTCACCTTATTTTTATTTTTAATTGATATATAATACTTGTACATATTTTAGGGGTACATATGATATTTCGATAACTGTATACAGTGTATAATCATCAGATCAGCATAATTGGGAAAACTGTGACCTTAAACATTTACCTTTTTTTTTGTATTAGAGCATTATAATTCTTCTCTTCTAGCTATTTGAAATATACAGTAAATTATTGCTAACTCTAATTTCCTTCCTGCACTATCAAATATTAGAATGTATTTTTTAACTGGATATTCAAATTTATTTCCTTCCATTCAACTGTTGCTGAATATATTTTAGTAAATATTAAACTATGGGAAATTCTTTAGACATTGTTAATTTGAACAGTGCTTTCCAAATTTGGATTATTATCCAAATTGTCCAGTGGCTTTTCATACAGATTCCTGGAGTCTATCTAAGAAATTACGAAATGTGAATTGATAAGTTACAGAAATGTTTTGAAAAACTTTCAGAATTGATTCCAATGACTTGGGAGATTTTTGTAAAAAACTAAATTCCATCATATGTTTCAGGTCAGGGCTGAAGTCTACACATTTCTTTGCTTTACACTCATGAAGTCAAATATGGTTTTTTTGTGTAAAATCTCTCTGACTTGTAATATTTTCTTTTTCTTTGGCCTGCATCTATCCTAGTCTAAATCATGATCTTAGTCTAAATCAGTACCTAAGCTATCACTGATGTAGCTTCATAGCTGTCACTCTACCTCTAGTATCTCTGTACTCAGTCATCCTTCCCTTAGGACTTGGCAATTCCATTGTCATTTTCTTTACAAGCAGTGAAAATGTATTTTGTAGCAAAGAAAGGTAAGATGCAGTCAGGGGTTAAATATGAGATAGGTGACCACTATGGATCAAATAGTGTTCCCCCAAATTTTTGTGCTGAAACCCTAACCTCAAATATCACTGTATTTAAGCTTTTAGGAGATAATTAAGGTTAACGAGGTCATAAGGATGGGGTCTTAATCTGATAGAACTGGTGGCCTTGTAAGAAGAAGAGAGCAAGATCTATCTCTCTAGCCACCCACATGCACTGAACAAAGGCCACATGAAGACACAGCAAAAAGCCATCTGTCTGCAAGGCAAGAAAGAGCCCTCTCCAGAACCCAACCATGCTGGCACCCTGATCTCAGACTTCCATTGTCCAGAACAGATTAAAAAACAAATTTCTGTGGTTTAAGCCACCAAGTCTATGCTATTTTGTTACAACAGCCTGAGCTGACTAATACAGTGATAAACAGTGAAATGATTATTTTGAGTATATACATATTAGATTGTAAGAACAGATAAGACAGTATAATATGACAGCCAGGTACAAATAAGTAAAGATGCCACTAGCATTGCTATGTAATATAAATAATTCCATAGAATATATGAGAAAAGTCAGTTGTTCATTGTTGCTACTAATCTTCCATATTCAAGCAGAAGCAGATTCCAGGTAAACATGAGAAGAATGGTGTTCTGCTGTATTCAGCAAAGGGCAGATGGGTTGATGCCTAGAGCTAAGAAAACCTCTCTTGAAGGCATCCAATCAACTCCTGTCCTTCACATGCAAACTCAATCCAAGAGACCACCCGGAAAAAAGGATCCTTATGCTTCTTTCCCACCCTTCTTATTTTCTCTGAGACATATTTTGATAAATGCAAATACCTTGTGACTTCATATTTGCATAATAAATGCTGCTTTTTTGACATGGAGATGTGGATCAAGGAGATGAAAAGACCTTGTGACTCAGAATATAAAATTTCATCTGTGTTAGAATCAAGATCTATTTACATATTTTGGTTTTACTTAATGTTGTTTTTCAAATATAAAGAAATAATCTTTTCTAAAGGTACATTGATAACTCTATTTCTTGAGAACTAGAAATGCATATCACATTTAAATATAAATTGTGTATGTTTTTTATGTTTATGTTTTCTATCATCAAAGTTTCAAAAATCCAAAGATGAGTCTTTCAGTCTAGACATACAGGCAGAATACAGCTTTGTGCGGCCAATTACAGTTGCTAAGTTCAGTGCAGTACCCAGGTTGTCATTTTTGAATTTTACCACTGGACATAAATGGAAGTTATTGATCTTCTGCCCCCACTGAATAATATAAAAATTCATTTTAGAGGTTATTTTGTTGCTACTCCACAACTTGTAGAATGGTGTGTGGTAAAAGTTGAGGTGAATGAATGTCACAATATATATTAAAGAAATTTAAAAGAGAGAACGAAAATGCAATGATCTAAGGATTCAAGAAGCCTACATGGAAAAGTGGGCTTGATAGTTGGGTAGGGTTTGAATTTTCAGGGATTTCCAGGCAGGAAGATCAATGTATACATGGCATTGGAAGCAAACTCTAAATACGGTTAAATTAACTGGTTCATATATTTGGTTTTGTGTTTGCTGCTTATTTTTTTCTGTGTACATTTTAATTGAAGAATATCATGAAGTGCACAACATCTTGTGTACTTCACAAGTATGTATATCATGAAGTACACATACTTGTGTAACTACGAAAGAGATGGATGATATAGGCATCTTCAGCACCCAACTTTGCTCCTTTATACCCCTTTCCAGGCAATATTCAAGCTCCCACCAAATATTGTGACTTCTGTTACCTAGAATAATTTTCTTTCTTTCTTTCTTTTTCTTTCTTTCTTTCTTTCTTTCTTTCTTTCTTTCTTTCTTTCTTTCTTTCTTTCTCTCTCTCTCTCTCTCTCTTTCTTTCTCTCTCTTTCTTTCTTTTTTCTTTCTCTTCCTTCCTTCCTTCCTTCCTTCCTTCCTTCCTTCCTTCCTTCCTTCCTTCCTTCCCTCCTTCCCTCCTTCCCTCCTTCCCTCCTTCCTTCCTACTTTCTTTTCTTTGAGATGGAGTCTTGCTCTGTCACCAGGCTGGAGTGCAGTCGCATGATCTCTGCTCACTGTAACCTCTATCTCCCAGGTTCCAGTGATTCTCCTGCCTCAGCCTTCTGAGTAGCTGGGACTACAGGAGCACACCATCACACCCAACTGATTTTGTATATTTAGTACAGACAGGGTTTCTCCGTGTTGGTCAGGATGGTCTTGAACTCGATCCACCCACCTTGGCCTCCCAAAGTGCTGGGATTACAGGTGTGAGCCACTGTCCCCAACCACTTAGAATAATTTTCTAATTCTTGATCTTCATAGACAGAAAATCATGTAATACATATACCTTTTTATCTAGCTTCTTTCAGGGCTTTGAGATGCATACATGTTGCTTCATGTAGCTCTGGACTTCCCAATTTAAGTGCTTTTTAGTATTTCATTGTATGAATAAACCAAATCTACTTATTCATTCTCTGGTGGATATTCAGATTGGGTTTTTTTTTTTTCGGTTTTGATCTTCTGTGAACATTCTTGTAACTGTCTTTCAGTGAATATAGGCTTTCACATTTTCTGAAAATATGCCTAGGAGTACATATGCTGGTTCATAAGGCAGGTATGTGTTTTACCTCAAACAAAATTGCCAAACAGTTTACAAACATGGTTGTAACTATTTACTTTCCCAGCAGCAGTGTATGAGAGGTCCAGTGTCCCACACCTTCATCAACATTTAGTATTGTCAGTCTTGTAATTTTTACTCTCTTGATGGGCAGATAGTATTTTGTGTAGTTTTAATTTTCATATGCCTCATGATTAATGCTGTTGAGATCCATTTTGTATGGTTTTTGGACATTACATATCTCTTTGGTGAATTATCTGTTGAATATTTTGCCCTTTTAATGATGTTGCCCTTTTCGTATTGATTTATAAATGTTATTTATATATTCTAGATATTAGCTTTTGGTAAAATGTATGTACCCAAAGCCATCTTTTACCAGTCTAAGATTTGTCTTTTGTCCCTCTTTATAGTATTTTATAATGAAAGAAATACTTAGTAAAATGATTTTATTCTTTTTCAAAATTTTAGTGTTTGTATCTATTTTATATATTTTGAATTTTTTATTACAACAAATTTAGAATTATCTTTCCTATAGACTGGTTTTTTCATTATTAAATATCTTTCTATAATTCTAGCAATACTTACTGTGTTAAAGTTTATAGTGTCTCATTTTAGTATAATTACCCAAGTTTTCTTTTGGTTAGTGTTTATACCTTTTTTAATCCTTCTGTTCTCTGTTCTTTATTTCAGTTGTGTCTCTTATAAGCACTAACGTTTTTATCCTGCTAAAAGTCTAGATCCTTTAACTGAATTATTAATATTTAGATTTTCTACATTTAATGCAATAGGTAGTATATTTGGGTTTATATTTACCATAATAATATTCATGTCTACGTTTCCCATGTGTTTTTATTCTCTATTTTATATATTGTTTATTTTTCTCACCCTTGTTTGCATTAATCAAATATTGTTATTATTGGCCGTGCGTGGTGGCTCACGCCTGTAATCCCAACACTTTGGGAGGCTGAGGCGGGTGGATTACGAGGTCAGGGGTTCAAGACCAGCCTGACCAACATGGTGAAACCCTGTCTCTACTAAAAATACAAAAATTAGCTGGGCATGGTGATGGGCGCCTGTAATCCCAGCTACTCAGGAGGCTGAGGCAGGAGAATCACTTGAACCCAGGAGGCGGAGGTTGCAGTGAGCCAAAATTGCGCCACTGCACTCCAGCCTGGGCGACAGAGTGAGACTCTGTCTCAAAAAAAAAAAAAAAATTGTTATTATTGTTATCATTATTATCATATTCTCGTTTCTACAGACTAGAGTAATATACTCCTATTGTTGTTATTAGTTTAGGGTTATCCTAGACAGTACAATGTGTATCATATAAATATTAACATTTTGATTCTGATATAAATTTTAATACTTCCTGGACAATGCCAGAACCTCATAAATTTTAACTTCATTTATCCCCTTCATATTTATGTGCTATTGTTGTCCCTTATTTTATTTGTAAATTTTAATTATATAATACATTTTAATTAATTTGCATACAACAAACATAATTTAGATTGACTCATATTTATACATGTTTTGCTTCTGATTATCTCCCATATTATTGTGCTTCCAACTAATATTTTTGCATGAAGAATTTGCTCTAGCATTTTGGATGAGGGTGAGATTGTTGACATAAAATTTATCTGCTTTTATTTGCCTGAAAATGTTGATTTTGCCTTAATTTTTGAAGGATGTTACTGATAGATATAGAATTTTAGGCTGTCCACAATATTATTTTAGCCCATTCCAGATAACATTTTATTTCTTCCTGTATCCAGTCTCATTCACAAATGAGTTGTCTATCTTTTTGTTACTCTTTTAAGAGTAATAATGTTCTCTTTGGCTTATTTAAAGACTACGTCTTTATATTTGATCCTTAATAGTTTTTAAATGTATTTTTCTAGTGTGCCTATGTGTATTTTTCTTTGATTACCCTGTTTGAGTCCATAGTCTATCATCAAATATAAATTTTGGGGGGTCAGTATCTCTTCAAATATTGTGTATTTCTTTTTGTCATCTCCATCAAGACTCCAAAATGCATTTGTTAGCTTTTTGTTGTATGGTTTATCAGCCCTTATTCTCTTTTCTGTATTTTTCATCCTTTTAAAAAAATCTTCATTCTGAATATTTTGTCCTGGCTTCTTTTTCTAATTCATTAATCTTTTCTTCTAATTTGTCTAATATACTCTTACACCCATTACTTGTTTTTTAATTTAATTTATGGTATTTTTTGTTCAATAATTTCCCTATTTATTTATTTATTTATTTATTTATTTATTTATTTATTTATTTATTTATTTTTGAGATGGAATCTCGCTCTTGTCTCCCAGGCTAGAGTGCAGTGGCACGATCTCGGCTCACTGCAACCTCTGCTTCCCGAGTTCAAGCCATTCTCCTGCCTCAGCCTCCTGAGTAATTGGGATTACAGGCGTGTGCCACCATGCCCAGCTAATTTTTGTATTTTTAGTAGAGACGGAGTTTCACCATATTGGCCAGACTGGTCTCAAACTCCTGACCTCAGGTGATCAACCCGCCTCGGCCTCCCATAGTGCTGGAATTACAGGCGTGAGCAACGGCACGCAGTCTTATTTTTTGTAAATCTAGCTCTTTGGTAAAATTTATTACCCTCTTATTGTTTTCTTAAAAAATTAAGTATCAGTTGTTTCAAAATCTGTATCTGAAAAGTACAGATCTGAGTCTATTTCTATTATATGGTTGGCTTTTATTGTTGTTTGGTTTGATATTTTGTTTGTTATTTTTCCCTCTCTTCTTATTGGATTGTTATTACTTGGTCCTGTCTCCAGGTATGTCTGGTGTTCTTGTTTCAAGCTGAATTCTGGCTATATGGACGAGAATTTTCAAAGACTCTAAGGTGTTATCCGTATCTAGAGAGGGTTTTGTGTTCTTCTTGTATATTTAATGTAAAGGAAGATGGCCTTAATCCAGTTAGCTTTTCAAGTGACTCAAGCCTGCAGTTCAGTCTTTGAAGGTCTGTCTGGAATGTGTGCACTGTGTGGAGGTAGCGTTTTTACATTCTCAACTGAAAATCTGGGTTTTACCAGGGCTTCAACTCTCTGTTGCTGTCTGCTCCAATTTTCATTCTGTCAGTACGGTGAGATTACCAAAAGCTCAGCCTAGCTTTTCAGATTCTTACCTTTCCCTTTCTCCTGCCTTCTGGCCTTCTTGCCTCACAAAAGTTAGGAAGCAGCAAATGCCTTGTGGAAAAATGCTGCTGAACACCAAGCTTCCTCGTATAGGCTTCCTTTGCTCCAGGATTTTGGCCTTGGTAATACCAATTTTTAGTTTTTATATCCCAGCCCTGTGAGACTGCTGAAAGCTCAGATCCCACAATTTTGATGATCCTCTTATCCCAGTGCTTAGAAATGGCAACTGCCTTGAGGGAAAAAATGACAGAGAATGTATGGCTTACATCACTGTGCCACCAATCACTTAGGGATCAAGATCCCTCAAATCCTGACCCTCTTGGTTGATTTCTGGTGCCTTCGAAAAGCTGTTTTTGTATTTCTTTCAACTTTTATAGCTTTTCTCTGTAGATATGGTTTGATTAAAGTTACTCTGCCTTACCGAAAAGTATTTTTCACTTGCAGTCTTCTTAATTTTGTCAAGCAATCAGGTATCAAGGTGTACAGTTTACAAAATGAGCTAAACTGAATATGACAATCAAACCTTTATTTACTGACTGGGACAGTACTAGCAAGGGGCCAAATAAGCCCCCCTGTCCTATTCCACTTTTTCCCAGGTAAGGGAACCAGGAAAGGGTCAGGTGGATGCTGCACAGACATAGGGGAATCATGCCACTGCTAGGGATCCCTGAACGAAACGATCTTGTCTCTTTATGGATCCCTGGGCAGAGGCAAGGGTATAGGGAAGGCATAGGAGTGAAAAGGTACTGAGTCAAACTGGAACAAAGCTCTTCAGCCAAAAGCCCCAATAAGGTAAACTTGGTGAAGGTGCCAGAGAAGGGCCTTACCTGAGGCACCTAATAAGGTGGTGTATTAGACAAGGTTCTCTAGAGGGACAGAACTAATGCTATATATATTTATATAGCATATATATATAGTATTTATATAGCATATATATATACTATATATGTAGCATATATATAGTGTATATATATAGCATATATATAGCATATATATACTATATAGAGTATATATAGAGCATATATATATAGTGTATATATAGAGCATATATAGTGTATATATAGAGCATATATAGTGTATATATAGAGCATATATAGT
>NW_026652278.1:27650267-27737513 GCF_009828535.3 Hylobates moloch
ATATATATAGCATATATATAGCATATATATGTTGCATTATATTGCATATGCAATATAATGCAATATATATATATGAGTTTATTAATTATTAACTCACATGATCACAAGATCCCACAATAGGCCCTCTGCAGGCTGAGGAGCAAGGAGAGCCATTCCGAGTTCCAGAACTGAAGAACTTAGAGTCTGATGTTTGAGGGCAGGAAGCATCCAACACGGGAGAAAGAGGTAGGCTGGGAGGCTAGACCAGTCTCTCTCTTCACATTTTTCTGCCTGCTTATATTCTAGCTGAGCTGGCATCTGATTAGATGATGCCCACCCAGGTTAAGGGTGGGTCTGCCTTTCCAGCCCACTGACTCAAATGTTAATCTCCTTTGGCAACATCCTCACAAACACACCCGGGAATACTTTGCATCCTTCAGTCCAGTCAAGTTGATACTCCGTATTAACCATCACATGTGGCTTCTTAATAAAGGGCTGAGTCCTTGACTGCAATTTCCTTCCTTCACATCCAGGCACTTGCTGAATACCAAGTCTGGTGTGTGAAGGGTGACTTCCTCCCATGAGGGACAGGCAAATGTTTGTTAATTGCCTTTTGTTAATTGAAGGATCACACATAAGATTTTGGCCTATAGCCAAAATGGAACATGAGGAACCAGTGCATCTATATCCCCCATAAGGCTACTGTTCAAGCCATACACATTCCTCAGCCCCATCTACTTTTACTTTCTATGGTTTTTTGTTGTTGTTAGAAAGTTCAGTACAGCCTAATTGGCTAAATATACACCATTTCCTCCTGATTCAGGAGTCTATCTTCCCGTGAAGATAACTCCAGGCATTGACAATCCAGGCCTTATATTTAGAGTCTGTTAGGTTCATCCAACATCCAGTTTCTTTATGGGCATTAGTTAAACTTATTTTGTTAATACATACATTATATCTATATTTTTATATGTATGTATATATATGTGTGTGCATACATATGCACACATAATATATGTACATATGTAATAAATACTATGTATATTTTAAGTTGATAGGTGATTCTCTGAGAAAAATTTTATATACAGACTAGTTTCTAAAATTTAGTAGAATAGTGGAGAAATAAATTTTACAGCTTCTACATCTGCAAGGGTTTATCCTTCTGTCTTGATTTTTAAAGATATCTTTATTCCTGCAGGTTAAAGAAGAAATGCCTGAAATCCGTAGTCCCTGGATGACACTGTTTGAGGTTTTACTGTTCAAAAGTATGAGTAGTATCTCTTAAATTCTGTTTACTCATTAGGGGATTTAGTCAGCCCAGGAGTCCGACTTAGAGCATCCCCTCCTTAGTAGAAAATGGCTCCCAGTGGTGGTGTTGTAAGGCTAATTTTCTGGTCATTAGACTAAGAGAAGATGACGTAATTTTAGAAAAGCAATCTTGTACGGCAGAAATATAGCATACTGTTGCATGCAGCTAAAATAATCATACCTACTACTCTGTGCAAGATAAGTGTTTCCCCAAATCTGCTCTCATTTCCATTAGTGCTGCATCATCATCCTTTCTCCCATATCAGATTTATAGCATGTATACAGTCTGAGGAAATAAGATTTGGAGTTTCTATTAATCATGTAACTTGCAGCCCAAACTCCCTGACCTAGTAACTCTCAGTTTCTTTGTCTATTTTAACATTTCAACAAAATAAAAATGATTCACACTTGCCCCTATCCCTCATCCCCGCCATGGCACACACACCCATTGCCTGGTTTAATCAGGTGCTGCAGTCATTCTCCAACATTTACCAAAGGAAAGGAGGGATACAGTCAGATTTGGTGAGGTCTTCAGGCTGCGTTTCAGGATTGACCGCTGACATTGCAACACTGATGGTGGCTACAAACACACGTGCATGAGATCATGAATATGGAAGACAAAGTTAGAGGCAATAGTCCTCTGCTTTATCTGGGACTCAACACTTCCCTTGTTTTTGATCCTTGAATCTGAGAGCTAAAGTCTGTTTACTGATATAAGGGCTCCCACAAACTAAGGAAGAAAGCCATGTAAATGTGCTAAGATGAACACCACACAGGATATTCAAGGCATGTGCACATGTGGAGTAGCAGGAAAATGCTGGCAAGAGCATCTTGAACCTTTCAGGTAAACCTAAAATGAGGTCAATTTCTCTGTGACATGTTTCTTATCTTTAAGTTCAAAACCTGAAGTTCAGTTTAGTGAAACCTTCGTGGTCTTTCAAAACTAGTAAGATTACCTTGTGAGTCTCTCAAGGTCAGGAAGTATTTCTACCTTATCAGTTATGTCTTTGCTCTTATATTCTACATTGCCTTGCCAGGAGTGCTCACATAAAAGGAATTCAATATTTGTTTATTCTTGGTGGAGAATTCAGAAATCTTTCTCAACCTTAACTCCCACTGATAAGAAGAAATAGGGCAGGTAAGAGGGAGTTCTGAGACCACCTCTGCCATGTGCTCAACCCCAAGCACTCCTAAATTATCCTCCTGTGTTTTCCTTGGACATTGAATGCCTTTAAGATATCTTGGTACTTCACCAACATACAATTGCTGATTAGATGATTAGACACACATTTTCTATCTTTTTCTTGAGCATGTAGAGTTTAGCTGTAAATCTCTCACCATTCTGTATGCAGCCTGCTTAGCAGGCTTGTTAACTGCAACACAAGAGGGTAAGCATTTGCAAATAAAGCATCTGTCCTCTCCAATCAATCCATGTGCCCAGAGCTTACAAATCTGAGTATGTAAACACCAGCAGTACTATACAAAGCAGACATGGGCTCTAACCATAGCAGAGGATTATTTATATGGAACTTTTTAGCAAAAATTACTGAAATAAAAATAATTTCAGGGGTAAATTTTGTGAGTTGGCTTTTTAAAATATGCATTCACTTGAAATAAAATCCATACTATTAACAAACATGTTCACAAATCAAGTTTACAGTTAGATACATTTTCATAAAAAGAAACAAAACCTTCCAATATACACAAGGATCAAGAAACAAAAATTACCAGCACTCCAGACCACGCTTGTTCATTTCTGAACTTATATAAATGGGTTCAAGCTTATATAAATGGGTTCTTCTGTGTCTGGCTTATTGTGGTCAATATTGTGAGAGTCATGTGCACTTTTGCTTGAATCATAGTTTCTTATTATTTCAGTCTACTTTTTATTATGTGAATATACTACAATTTAATCATTCTACTATTAGACATTTTACTTTTCTTTAGTTTGGAGATTATTAAGAAGAGTGTTGGCATGAGCAGTCCTGTGTGCTTTTTGGTAAACATATGTACTCCAATTTGTTTGGTAGAATTCTGAAAACTCAGGAGTAGAATTTCTGGGTGGAAGTTTATACATATGATCAACTTAGATATTGCCAAATACTTTTCTAAAGTAGTCGTAGGACACTAGTGTTCTATTTATAGATACATTTTCATGAAAAGAAACAAAACCTTCTGACATACACAAGGATCAAGAAACAAAAATTACCAGCACTACAGACCACTATATATATATATACACATATATATATATATATATATATAGTGTTCTATATATAGTGTTCTACAACTAGTTTTGGAAAAAAATGTATATACACATTTCCATATACAGAGAGAAACATTTCTATATATGTAATATATATAGAAATATTCCTAAGTAGATTCTGTATATAGACGTATTTTTCTAAAGTAGTTATGAAACACTATATGTATAATTGTGTGTATATATATATAATTGTATATATGTATGCAATTTTTGTCATTTAAAGCATAATTTTTAAAAGTGGTAATACAGATTTATCCTCCCTCAGAAGAGTATGATACTCTCAGCTGCTTCATGCCTCCACTAACGCTTTGGTATTCCCTGTTTTTACAGTTCACCCATTCTGGCAGGCATTCAGTTGCAGGGCATTGTGGTTTTACTATAACAACATGAAGTTGAGAAACTTTTCAATGTATTTTCATCATTTGAATAGCCTTCGTTGTGAAGTATTCATCCAAATTGTTTGCCCATTTTTAGTTGGTCTCTTTTACCCTATCTTATTGATTCTGGGAAGTTTTTAATAAAATTTTTGATGAGTCCTTTGCTTTGTCAATCTCATTACATGACTTACCTATGGTATATTTGGGTTAACAGAAGTTCTTATTTAAAGTAATGCAAATTTCCATTTTATTACATAGTAGTACATTTTGTGTCCTGTTTATGAAATCTCTGTTTATCCCCAGTGTCATGAAAATAGCCTATATTTTTTTCTAAAACTTTTATGATTTTACCTTTTATTTATAGATCTACAGTATACCTATAATTGATTTTTATAAAGAGTGGGATATAGGAGTCAAGATTCTGTTTTTACCCTATATAAGTATTTAATTGGTTCAGCCACAGTTATTGAAAAGGCCATCTTTTTCCCTACAACACAGCAGTGTCATTTTGTCATAAACTAGGTAAGTCTGCTTGTGAGCTCTCTATTCTATTCCACTGGTTTATTTATTTATTCTCAGAACAATAACATCCTATCTTGATTATTATAGCTTTAAAATAAACCTTAATATTTGGTAGTGTGATACTTCAGCTTTGTTGTTTATCTTCAAGTTTTTCTTGGCTATTCTTGAGCAATTTTCTTGGCTATTCTTGAGTTTTGTATTTCCATATAAATTTTAGAATCAGCTTGTCAATTTCTACCCCCAAAACCTTTGGCAATAACTGATTGAAATTCTTTTAAATCTATAGGTCAATTTGGTAAGAATGAACATCTTCATAATATTAAGTTTTCAATACAAAATATGATGTATTATTACATCTTATTAGGTCTTCTCTAATTCCTCACAGTAATGTTTGTAACATTTGGTGAAGAGGTCTTGCACATCTTTTATTAGATTCATTTCTAGGTATCTGATGCTATTTGAAGCTAAAGGGGTGAGTTCAGCTTTAATCTAAAATATTATGAACTAGAACCTACATCTTTAGAGAAAAACATTGGCAAAGAATAGTCAGATAGTGAGAGAGCTACCTACCCACTGACAGGTCATTCTAAATATCCAATATACAAAGTTGAATGTAAAGTTAGTACAAATGTTCTAAAATTAGACTGTCCAGATTTGGAATCTTATCTGTACCATTAATACATGTATAGCGTTTGGTATTTTATTATTATTTCTGTGTGTCCGTTTCCTCATCTGTAAAGTGGGGTGATGACAATATGTACCTCCTTGTGTCTTCAGCAGCTTAGAGACACCTCTTGCAAAGCACCTAACATAGAGTCTAGCAAATAGTAAGTGCTAAATAGATGATTATGATCTTAATGATAATGAAGATGATAATGGTGATAGTTGCCATGATTTTAATGATAAAAATTATCATTACATATTTATGAGTCTTGAAGAAAATTTTTTTCCCTCTGTTACTGGTCTTGTTCAGAACTCATCATACATGTTCCAAGGGCACTGCTGTTATCTTTACCTTCTATACTCATATATCTGCAGGTCCTGAATATGTGCACGAGACTTTTCCCTGGCAAATCACATTTGGAGGGTCAGCAATTCATCAAGCCCCTCCTTGATTTTCATGTTAATTATAACACTATATTGATACATTTCAACAAAATAACATAATTTAGAAAGGATATCCTTACACAGTTATCCCAGAAAGTATCAGACTTGATTTACATTACAAAAAACCACCACTTGGAGTGTGTTGAAGTCATCACGGGATGTTGGAGTGTACTGAAATATCTTGAAAGAGGTAAGTGAAACAGATAGATATTTCTATGTTGCTCTTTTTCCCTTTTGTGCGTTTTTTTTTTATTTTTTTTCTGTTTGCGCAAAGGCAGTTCCCTGAATGAATAATCTCTTGTAGATTATCAACTTATTTTTTTAAATTCTGTTGACAGAAATTGAAAGTTGGACTCTACCACCTGCATTCCTAAATATCCTCAGAAGTATTTCCTCTCTGTTAATCAGTTTTATGCAATGCAATATATGATAAGGTAGAAGTTCTTGCACCTTTGTGCTCTTGCTACTGCTCCTGCCTCTTCATGCACTTTGTCTAGCAAAGAACTGCATGTGAATCACAAGCCCTACTTCTCTAAAGCATTTCCTGGATTGTAGTTTTTCCCTTTTGAAGTCTTTATGTCTCATGATTATGCAACAACAAAAATAATAATAACAATTTTCTCTGAGATCTCTTAACTCAAATCTTTCCACTTTCCACGTCCACAGACTCTACATGTACAAAGGTCAGTATGTGTATCTTTTCAATGACTGTATTATTCATAATATGTAGTATATTTCTTTTAGGATTTGAGCCCAGCTTATGTCCCTACCCCATTTTGAGGTATTTCTTTCCACAGAAAGGGCCCTCTGTCATGTTTGCACTCTCTGCATGATCTGTGTCCTGGCCATTGTTAAGAGGATCAGAAAAAGGGACTGAACCCTACACAGGCTGATATAATTTGTCCTGAGAATCTGAAGCAAGGTTCAGATGTACTAATTGTTTCTGGCACATGCTAAAATTGGGAAGTGTTACGAAGTCAGGATGAGAGTGGCCACATCTGGCATATTCATGCCATGGAGGGAAAGTCACTCTAGAGAGAGGAAATGTGGAGCTGTCATTTTGAAACAAATCAGTAAGCCCATGGGATGCTAGAGAAAGTGAAACAGTAGCACTTGATTCTAACTTTCTGTTTGTTGATTCAATTCCTTAGGACTCGGTATGTAATTATTTACATTTGGATTACCTATCTTTCTTAGATATTCCCCAAATTCTTCCAATGTATTCTCTTCTCTCCCCGATTTTATGTATAGCAATTTATGCTTTTCTGCTACCTGAAGCTAAAAAGAGTCTTAACAAATATATGGCAAAATTATGCATGAGAGATCAGACAATTACCCCTTCCTCACCTCAGCGACCTTTCCAGATTGTCCTTAGCAAAGCTACGGACGAGAGGAGGGTGGATTCCACTTGGAATTCTGACATCCCAGGCTTTCTCCTTTTCCCATTTATTTTACCCTCAGTCTCTTTTCTCTCAAATGTACTTATTACAGTCATGTTTCAAGTCTAAATATCTTAACACTCTTGGGAAATGTGCATTTTAAAACAGAAATCTGCAGATGTAGGTTAATACAAAGAAATGCCACAATTAATATAATTCATATATTAATACTTCCTCATATTTATGAGATATATACATATACATCATCTCACGTGGCTTTTTTGAGATGTGAATTTTTTTATTATACTTTAAGTTCTAGGGTACATATGCACAACGTGCAGGTTTGTTACATAGGTATACATGTGCCATGTTGGTGTGCCGCACCCATTAACTCGTCATTTACATTAGGTATTTCTCCTACTGCTATCCGTCTCCCAGCCACGACCCCCCGACAGACCCCGGTGTGTGATGTTCCCCACCCTGTGTCCAAGTGTTCTCATTGTTCACTTCCCACCTGTGAGTGAGAACATGCAGTGTTTGGTTTTCTGTCCTTGTGATAGTTTGCTGAGAATGATGGTTTCCAGCGTCATCTATGTCCCTGCAAAGGAAGTAAACTCATCCTTTTTTACGGCTGTATAATAGTATTCCATAGTGTATATGTGCCACATTTTCTTAATCCAGTCTATCATTGATGGATGTTTGGGTTGGTTCCAAGTGTTTGCTATTGTGAATAGTGCCGCAATAAACATACGTGTGCATGTGTCTTTATGGTAACATGATTTATAATCCTTTGGGTATATACCCAGTAATGGGATCACTGGGTCAAATGGTATTTCTATTTCTATATCCTTCAGGAATGGCCACACTGTCTTCCACGCTGGTTGAACTAATTTACACTCCCACCAACAGTGTAAAAGTGTTCCTATTTCTCCACATCCTCTCCAGCATCTGTTGTTTCCTTACTTTTTAATGATCGCCATTCTAACTGGCATGAGATGGTATCTCATTGTGGTTTTGATTTGCATTTCTCTGATGACCAGTGATGATAAGCATTTTTTCATGAGTCTGTTGGCTGCATAAATGTCTTCTTTTGAGAAGTGTCTGTTCATATCCTTCGGCCACTTTTTGATGGGGTTGTTTGTTTTTTTCTTGTAAATTTGCTTAAGGTCTTTGTAGATTCTGGATATTAGCCTTTTGTCAGATGGATGGATTGCAAAAATTTTCTCCCATTCTGTAGGTTGCCTGTTCACTCTGATGGTAGTTTCTTTTGCTGTGCAGAAGCTCTTTAGTTTAATTAGATCCCATTTGTCTATTTTGGCTTTTGTTGCCATTGCTTTTGATGTTTTAGTCATGAAGTCCTTGCCCATGCCTATGTCCTGAATGGTATTGCCTAGATTTTCTTCTAGGGTTTTTATGGGTTTAGGTCTAACATGTAAGTCTTTAATCCATCTTGAATTAATTTTTGTATAAGGTGTAAGGAAGGGATCCAGTTTCAGCTTTCTCCATATGGCTAGCCAGTTTTCCCAGCACCATTTATTAAATAGGAAATCCTTTCCCCATTTCTTGTTTTTGTCAGATTTGTCAAAGAGCAGAGGGTTGTAGATGTGTGGTGATATTTCTGAGGCCTCTGTTCTGTTCCATTGATGTATGTCTCTGTTGTGGTACCAGTACCATGCTGTTTTGGTTACTGTAGCCTTGTAGTATAGTTTGAAGTCAAGTAGTGTGATGCCTCCAACTTTGTTCTTTTTGCTTAGGATTGACTTGGCAATGTGGGCTATTTTTGGTTCCATATGAACTTTAAAGTAGTTTTTTCCAATCCTGTGGAGAAAGTCACTGGGAGCTTGATGGGAATGGCATTTAATCTATAAATTACCTTGGGCAGTATGGCCATTTTCATGATATTGATTCTTCCTATGCATGAGCATGAAATTTTCTTCCATTTGTTTGTGTCCTCTTTTATTTTGTTGAGCAGTGGTTTATAGTTCTCCTTGAAGAGGTCCTTCACATCCCTTGTAAGTTGTATTCCTAGGTATTTTGTTCTCTTTGAAGCAATTGTGAATGGGAGTTCACTCATGATTTGGCTCTCTGTTTGTCTGTTATTGGTGTATAGGAATGCTTGTGATTTATGCACATTGATTTTGTATGCTGTACTCTTTTTTCTCTAAACTTCTCACTTTATTTCATTAATTTGATCTTCAATCACTGATACCCTTTCTTCTACTTGATCAAATCAGCTACTGAAGCTTGTGCATGCGTCACAAAATTCTCATACCATGGTTTTCAGCTCCATCAGGTCATTTAAGGTCTTCTCTACACTGTTTATTCTAGTTAGCCATGTGTCTAACCTTTTTTCAAGATTTTTAGCTTCTTTGCAATGAGTTCGAACATGCTCTTTTACCTCAGAGTAGTTTGTTATTACCGACCTTCTGAAGCCTACTTCTGTCAACTTGTCAAAGTCATTCTCTGTCCAGCTTTGTTCTGTTGCTGGCAAGGAGCTGTGATCCTTTGGAGGAGAAGAGGTGCTCTGGTTTTTAGGATTTTCAGCTTTTCTGCTCTGGTTTCTCCCCATTTTTGTTGTTTTATCTACCTTTGGTCTTTGATGTTGGTGACCTACACATGGGGTTTTGGTGTAGATGTCCTTTTTGTTGGTATTGATGCTATTCCTTTCTGTTAGTTTTCCTTCTAAGAGTCAGGTCCCTCAGCTGCAGGTCTGTTGGAGTTTGCTGGAGGTTCACTCCAGACAGTTTGCCTGGGTATCACCAGTGGAGGCTGCAGAACAGCAAATATTGCTGCCTGGTCCTTCCTCTGGAAGCTTCGACCCAGAGGGGCACCTGCCTGTAGGAGGTGTCTGTCTGCCCCTACTGGAAGGTATGTCCCAGTTAGGCTACATGAGAGTCAGGGACCCACTGGAGGAGGCTGTCTGTCCATTCTCAGAGCTCAAACGCTACACTGGGAGAACCACCGCTCGCTTCAGAGCTGTCAGACAGGGGTGTTTAAGTCTGCAGAAGTTTCTCTGCATTTTGTTCAGATATGCCCTCCCACAGAGGTGGAGTCTATAGAGGCAGTAGGCCTTACTAAGCTATGGTGGGCTCTGCCCATTTTGAGCTGCCTGGCCTCTTTGTTTGCCTACTCAAGCCCCAGCAATGGCAGACGCCCTGCCCCTAGCCAGGCTCCAGCCTGGCAGGTGATCTCAGACTGCCACGCTAGCAGTGAGCAAGGCTCCTTGGCTGTGGGACCCACCAAGCCAGGCATGAGAGAGAATCTCCTGGTCTGCTGGTTGCTAAGACCATGGGAAAAGCACAGTATTTGGGCGGGAATGTCCTGTTTTTCCAGGTACAGTCTGTCACAGCTTTCCTTGGCTAGGAAAGGGAAATCCCCCGACTCCTTGCACTTCCTGGGTGAGGTGACGCCCCACCCTCTTTCAGCTCACCCTCCATGGACTGCACCCACTGTCCAACCAGTCCCAGTGAGATGAACCAGGTACCTCACTTGGAAACGCAGAAATCACCCATTTTCTGCGTCGATCACGCTGGGAGCTTTAGATCGGAGCTGTTCCTTTTCGGCCATCTTGGAATGGAGCTCCTCATGTGGTTTTTGAAGCAACTTCGAAGTGGATTTTCTTTCACACATGAGATATATTCTGAGGGGAACTAGAAGTCCCACCCTTTCAAAATATCTCTGTAGCTGCTTTCCTGATATATGTGCTCAGTATCACTGATGGACATTGGGATCTGTCACATTGTTAAACTGCTTCCTTTATGATGCAGTTATTTTGCATGTAAGGGCTAAGGACAGGAATCAGTATAAAGTGTACTGGACTTGATCCATGTAATTTTTTATTACCATTTCTGAAATTTCCAGGCTGTGGGGCTTGAGAAAAGTTGCTTTGGAGGCAAAGTTTCCCACCTCATCACATAGGTGTGGCAAGTTCTGGCAGGGCAACATGCCTGATGTAGTGACCCAATTCAACTCGTTCTTCAAGATCAGTGCCTGCATGACACTTTCGCCAGGTGTTGCAGTGATCTCTCCTTGCTCTGAATTCTGAAATTTAGATAGCTTTATCCAAATATATAGGACTCAATTCCAAACCAGCTTCTCCCAAATTGTTTGTATTCTGGAATAGTATTCAGCAGAATGTTAATAGATACTGAAAAAAAGCTGTGGGGTGTGGGTGTGCGTTGTAAATATGTTTCCACCTCATACCAGTCCAAGTAATACAGAGTTGAATAAGTTGCCTTTATTTACTGCAAGACTTCTCAGAGGGTTTGATGTGTTAATATGCCATGTGGACTTCCAAAAGGAGGCTATATACCAAGTGTTCCACTCAGCACTAGAAGTAGGGGAGGGCAGACATGGCATATCCACTATGATTTCTTAGAACACTATTCCTTAAAACATAGTTTGGGAAATGTCAGTCAAGATACTTTCATTTTTTATTCAAATTATAAGTAGTCACATTATCTAAAAAGTTTAGGAAAATAATCAAAGTTACCTAATCCCTTAATATTCTGTTGTGTGAGTTACCTAGAAAACATGCTTTCTAGAAAAGGCCTTTTTAGGAAAAGTCTTCAAGAATCACGGAATTGAGGAACTTTTGGGGAATCTTAAAGAATTATTACTGTTGTTTTTACAAATGATGAATAGTAGAATAACTTATTGAGTCTAGAAATATTAAGCAACTTTACCAGGATTATTCAGGTAGCTAGTGACTGAGCCAGGGTGTGAATCCAGCCCACAACACCAGCAGTTCATTGTCTTTCTGTCACTGCCCCAGGACAGCTCATACAGGATCACCTAGGAAGGAATTGCCTTCTGAAACTAGGGTCCTTTACAGATCTCCAGAACGCTGGCCACGTGGCTGGAAAAAACTGAACGATGCAAGCATGGGGTCATCTTCTCTCCATGCTCTTCCAGGAATAAGAGAAAGCCTTAGTGCTTTTCCACATGGATGTCAACAAATTCAAATTATGACTGACAAATGAAGAAATCAGATTGGTACTTGGGGACAATAGAATTCATTTACAAAACAATTATTTCTATGTATTGGCTTCATTAAAACACACACACACACACACACACACACACACACACAAAGAAAAAAAACCCAAGGCTTATAGGATATAGATTAGAAATAGGGAAGAGTAGGCTTCTGAATTGATAAATGTCTTGGAAATAAATTCCAAAACCCAATAAAATTTATTGTATGTGATAAAGATGGAAAAAAAGTTGGAGAAGGAGGAACTACCTTGGTGCATGATCCTCCAAACAAATAAATAAAAATAACAGCAATACAAAGAGTTTTAGAAAAAGTTGAAAGAAATTAAGAGTTTAAAGAAATCAGGAGGTAGAAAAAGAGTTACAACAAAACTTCTCAATGCTACAGTAATCAAAACAGTGTGTTACTGGTACAAAAACAGACACATAAGCCAATGGAACAGAATAAAGAACTCAGAAATAAAACCACACATCTATGACTAGCTGAGGTTTGACAAACCTGACAAAAACAAGCAATAGGGAAAGAATTCCCTATTCAATAAATGTTGCTGGGATAATTGGCTAGCCATATGCATAAGATTGAAACTGGACCCCTTCCTCACACCTTATACAAAAATTACCTCAAGACGGCTTACAGACTTAAATGTAAAACCTAAAACTATAAAAACCTTGGAAGACAACCTAGGCAATACCATTCAGGACATAGGCATGGACAAAGATTTTAAAATGAAGACACCAAAAGCAATTAAAACTAAAGCAAAAATTGACAAATGAGATCTAATTAAACTAAGCTGCTTCTGCACAGTGAAAGAAACTATCATCAGAGTGAACAGACAACCTACAGAATAAGAGAAAATTGTTGCAAACTATGCATCTGACAAAGGTCTAATTATCCAGCAACTATAAGGGACTTAACTTTATAAAGAGAAAAAAACGAACAACCCCATTAAAAATTGGGCAAAGAAAGAAGATATACATACTTCTCAAAAAAAGATATACATATGGACAACAATCATATGAAAAAAAATCTCGGCTGGGTGTGGTGGCTCATGCCTGTAATCCCAGCACTTTGGGAGGCCGAGGCAGGTGGATCACCTGAGGTCAGGAGTTCGAGACCAGGCTGACTAACATGGTGAAATCCCCATCTCTACTAAAAATACAAAAAAATTAGCCAGGCATGGTGGCATACACCTGTAGTCCTAGCTACTTGGGAGGCTGAGGCAGGAGAATTGCTTGAACCTGGGAGGCAGAGATTGCCATGAGCTGAGATCACACCATTGCACTCCAGCCTGGGCAACATGAGCGAAACTCTGCCTCAAAAAAAAAAAAAAAAAAAAAAGCAAGCTCAACAGCATTCATTGATCATTAGAGAAATGCAAATCAAAATCATAATGATATACCATCTCACACCAGTCAAAATGACCTTATTAAGAAGTCAAAAACTCACACATGCTGGCAACGTTGTGGAGAAAAATGAATGCTTATACACTGTTGGTGGGAGTGTAAATTAGTTTAGCCATTGTGGAAGACACTGTGGCAATTCCTCAAAGACCTAAAGACAGAAATACCATTTGACCCAGCAATCCCATTACTGAGTATATACCCAAAGGAATATAAATTGTTCTATTATAAAGACACATCCACGTGTATGTTTATTGCAGCACTATTCACAGTAGCAAAGACATGGAATCAACCTAAATGCCCATGAATTATAGATAGGATAAAGAAAATGTGGTACATAAACACCATGGAAAACTATGCAGCCATAAAAAAAGAATGAGGTCATGTTCTTTGCAGGGACATGAATGGAACTAGAGGCCATCATCCTTAGCAAACTAATACAGGAATAGAAAACCAAATACTGCATGTTCTCACTTATAAGTGGAAACTAAATGATGAGAACATATGGACACTTGGAGGAATACAACACACACTGGGGCCTATCAGATGGTGGAGAGTGGGAGGAGGGAGTAGATCAGGAAAAATAACTAATGGTTACCAGGCTAAATACCTGGGTGTTGAAACAATCTATACAACAAACCCCCATGATACCAGTTTACCTATGTAACAAACCTGAACCTGTACCCCTGAACTTAAAAGTTAAAAAAAAAAACAAGAAAAAAGATGGTGTATTTACACAGACATATATTATATTGATTGAGAGCTAAGTGGCAGCACCATATGAAGTAAAGTTTTTTTTTGTTTGTTTGTTTGTTTGAGACAGAGTCTTGCTCTGTCTCCCAGGCTGGAGTGCAATGGCAGGATCTCAGCTCACTGCAACCTCTGCCTCCCAGGCTCAAGGGATCCACCCATCTCAGCCTCCCAAATAGCTGGGATTACGGGTGCACACCACTATGCCCAGGTAATTTTTGTATTTTGAGTAGATTCAGGGTTTGGCCATGTTGCTCAGGCCGGTCTCCAACTCCTGAGCTCAAGCAATCTACTGGCCTCGGCCTCCCAAAGTGAACTAAAGATTTTGAGTACATTATCTTATCTAATCCTCACAATATCACTATGCTGTAGTAGAACACAGTGTGGCCCCCACCCAGACCAGCACAATCAGAAACATGTGATAATGTTTTAAAAATGCAAATTTGCAGTCATCAACTCAGAATTTCTGAATCAGAAGCCCTGGGGTGTGACTCTGCGATTGCCTGGCGCACGGATCCAAATTCTCCAGGTGATTCTGATGCATTCTGAAGTTTGAGTATTCCTGCATTATGTTCATCTTAACGATGTGAAAATTAAGGATAAAGGAACTTAGACAATTTCCCTTAAAGTCATCCAGCTCAAATGCGGGAGAGAGGGCACTTAGACATGTGTTCCTCTACATCTAATGCCCATGCTCTGAATCAACATAATGTATTGCCCGTCTCTGATAACAGTATTCTTTTGTATTGAAGGCCTTCTCAGAGCTTTGGCGCATAAGCAAACAAGGTATTAGGATAGAAAATGAATTCTCCCAGGGAAAGAAACAAGGGAAAGAAGGTAATAAAGCCTTCCTACCAGGCCACAGAAAGAGACAGCTGCAGAATCTATTCACCTCCATGTAAACAGCTCACCAAGAGGGAGGCGTTCAGCAAGGCAATTGGGGTGAAAGCCCTGAAAAATGCCCCAGTCTTTCCCTGCAGGGTTTATGAACCACTTTGGCAGGCTAACAGCAGCACATTATATGTAATTGCTGGTTTACTCTACCTTGTCTGCCTTTTATTTTCACAAGGAATCCTTGTTATTCAGTGGAATTAGCAAAGGAATCCATTAAGTGGCGGCTACAAAGACTGCACAGTATTTATTCCAGTAATAAAAAGTCTAATTTTGCAATAACATGGCAATCTTTGGGAAGTGCTGGCTGATGGAATCCAAGTCTGGCAAAATTAGCCTCTTTTGGTGGTGCTTATTATTATGGTGCCAGTGAGAAGGGAGAGGAGGGGGAGGTTATTTGCCAAATAAGCCCTTTTGCAAAACAAAACAAATTCTCTTTCACACAATTCTAACATGGAAAAATGGGGAATCAGCCATCAGGCTCAGAGAGCAAAAACAGCAAGGGGGCAGGCTCTTAATTAATGTAGGCTAAGGCTAAGTGCATTTAGAGGCAGGGATGTATTCTTGGCGAACGTGTGGAGTAGTTTGCCACCTGGTCCTGTTCCTCCCTTCCTGAGCCATTGGCAGGTGCCTGGTGCCATCAACATGCCTGTGGGCTCTCAGTACCATTTATGATTCAGTGAAAATCAAACTTCACTTAGCGATTCACAGAATTTCAGAGCTTAAAGGGAGCTTAGACCTTACAGATAGTTAATAGGTTATGTTGTTATTAAAGACACAGCACCAGGACTTTAAATCATGTCTCTTAGGTGTCGTTTCCCCTTTCTTTTCCCACAGTTTCATCAATTAGTGTTGATTTCACATCATTGTTTCTTCATTGTACTATTCACAAGGAAGCTCTAGACCACAGGAAAGTGGAACCATAAGTTCAGAACTGCTTATTTCAGAAGCGGAAATCCCCTTGGTATTTATTGATTAGGATGGCAGTTGCTTCTTTCTTGATCCAAAAGATGTTTTAAAATTCAAATTCCAGCCTGAAAAATATTAGCTGTGCATCTCCAGAGTCTGCCAAGTCTAGATTCAGGACAACCTTTTGTTCTCATTCTACATGCCTCAAGAGGCATAAACTACAAACTTACTTGCTTTTGTTTCTTAAACAATGGCTTTGGCTGCTGGAATAATTTAATAAGCTTGCTGCAAAGCCTTAGTTCTTATTGCAAAAAAAAAAAAAAAAATGAGACCGATACGTTGTGACTGCATATATAACTAACATTCCAATTAACCCAGAGACTCTAGGATCTCTGAGAGACGGCTTCTTTTAATACACATAGTCTCGCTAAAACACAAACTCAGGTTGCTATCAGTGGGAGTGGTTATCATAAAAATTAGCCAGAGATTACTAGCTGCAGTCCAAAATGGAAAGAACAAACATTTTAAAGCACCTGACATAGTAATTGAAACACAAGTAGAAATTTAAATCATTTCTACTTAAGGTTATGTCTTCTATTTATCCTACATACTCCTAATTTAACACCCATCCTTAATATCAACAATGATTAATGTTTCGTATACCATTACTTAGTAAAATGGAGAGTAGATTCGTATTATTTTAGCATAACTAATATCCCATTTATACAATTTATATTGAAATTGATGAGCCAAAAATTAACTTAGATTTTAGCCAGAAACCATCAAGGGGAAAGACTGACTCCTGGTTTGTGTTTATGATGAAGGATAAATGATGCTTCAGTTTTTGTCCCCAGTGACAAAGCTATTATGTGAGTTTTGCTTGTAAAAGCTTCTTCCTAACAATTCCATGAGGAATTGTTAGTAAATGAACATGTGTTTGAAATTAATAAGTATATTTGTAACTTCTAAGTTCATTCAGCAGTTTCACACGTGGGTGCCTCTGATAAAGCACGTTTCAGATAAAGAACAGTTTAGTTAACTTGACTTGTGGCTTTGCTTGTTCTTACTCTTATGCCATTGCCTACATCGTTCACAGCCTGGGCCTTAACCCTTTCTCTCCCTTTTGACTTTCCCTGTCACCTTTGGTGGAACAGTATGGCCTTCAATGAAAATTCTAAAATAAAAGGGACATATTGATTATCTAAATTCTACTCAGATTCTTTTGTACATTGCCAGGTCCATGGACTCTGTGTAAGTGCTTATAATAACATAGTGGCATAAGGGAAATAAAAAACAAGTGTTGTATTTTCAGGACAAGCTTTTAGCTGTCACTTGGCAGCAACAGTTCAGAATGTAAGTAACATTTAATGGAAAAGACATGGAAAGAAACGTGATGTATGTTTTTGGGTAACTTGTGTCCCTCTAATCCTATCCAATCCTCCTCTACCACACAGACACACACATGCACACAGACACAGACACAGACACACACACACACACACACACATAAACATCTTAGACTCATAAAGGATTGGGTCACTTTTGTTATTGTCACTGATATTATAATTATTAATATTTCACATGGATTCCAGGGGCTCTACAAGAGATCCAACAAGGATTTAACACCTCTGTGTAGTAAACGCTAAGGAATAGCTTCTTTATTTCTCTTAATTGAGACAGGATAAAAGTACCATTGGTCAGAAAGATGAATGTAAGCTTGGTTTGGGTATTTTGCAAACAACTGATTCTGAAAAGAGGAGATCCTTCCACTACACAAATCTTCCTGGACAAGATTTTAAAATTTCTTTAAGGATGGAAGAAATGCAATTGTGGATAAACAAGCATTATGATAATGCTTTTTCAGATCTTGCTCTAATGTAACCACAACAGAAAGACATTTAAGAGAGCATAAAGTTTTTAAGTCATTGTGCTGTTCTATTTCCCACATTCTTCTTCTGCAACAGCAGTGCTCTTTAACTGTTCATCCTGCCACCCACACAGCAACTTATTCATGTGTAAAGGTTAAAGCTGCATAATTATGGTAGAAACACATAAAAGCTACACAGCCTTACAGCCTGATGTGTTCAGCACATAATATTGGAGAGAGTAAGGGACCAAGCACATATATATACACACACACACACACATGCATTCATGCATATATATGCAAAAAAGGAATAGACAGAGACAGACAGAAACAGACAGATAAAGAGAAATGGGGGTGGGGGGATTTTTTCCTTTTTGGATGGAATTTTTTCCTGCAGAAAAACTAAAGTTTGCAGCTCTGCATTAGAAAATGGCCACATGTTACCAACTAGACTAAAAGCAAATCTGTCTCTAGGTTTGGAAAGAATCTTTGCTTCCCAGACAACCAACTACTATTTCTCTAAGGACAACTCGTGGTAATACCTGTGATAGTTTTAACTTACCAATATGTGCATACTGATTCTATCAAAGATCCAAGTGGTCTAGTTTAGGATTTCTTTTTAGAAAAGGCACTCATTTAGGCACATAGTAGTCACAAAGTACATGCTGGTTGAATGAAATAAATTTTATCTGGGAAATTATGTTACAGATGTATAGTTGCATTAGTTTGAACTAAAATATGTTTCTGGGGAGAGTTCCTGAAAAGTCATTAAACCCTATAAAAGACTTTGCTGCCAATGAATTGGGAATTAATTCTGGAAGATGTAATCTGACAGAAAAGGAACATAGATTGGTAAAAGAGGGAAAATCACTTGTAGAGCAGAAATTTTAGTGGCCGTGATTGCCTTCCTTACAAACAAACAGGAAATTAGTGCCTTGAGTGTAACTTACACATTGTAACTAAAAGAAGACCCCGATGAGATGTTCAGTACTTACATTATACATACTTATGTTAGATTCTTTTTGCTTTTTAATGCAAGAGGCCTTTAATGGCAAAGTTTCAGATAATTCCCACAAGCATGATCCCAGCAGCACCGTTGTGTTTCATGGAATAGCATAATTCGCTTGACAGGAACTGAATAATAATTTTCAACACTTTGACATGACATTTATTGATTTCTTATAACTAGTCCAAGTCGAGAGAGAAAGGAAGGAGAAAACCTATAACCCCAAGGCATTTAATGTTAGAACTGCACGTGATCTTTTGATTTATTTAATATAAAATGCCTATATTATGAATGACATGAGAAAAGCCCTCAATGATTGACTAATTTTGTAAGTGAGGAAACGAATGCTCACAAAAGAATCAGACCTGTCTCTTCTGGCTTATCTTTCAGAGCTTCTTTGCCATGTTCATTCCTGAACTAGAAAATCGCAGGCAAAGTTAGTAGCATCCACAAGTCCTAGTGTTTATCAGCGTTACGCTCATTCTTGCCTAACTGCTAGTCAGTTTTCTTCCTAACTTAAGCCACAGAAATTCATGAGATTCTATCTCCTGGTAGAAGTTATGTGCCGCCTCTAAAAACCGGAAGTGTGGGGTTACTTATAGACAGAGACATCCTGGGCTTAGGAACAGTTTTTGATGATTTGTTCATTTATAAAGCAGTGGCAACCAGCTTGAGTGTACAGATCTAAATGAAGACAGGATAATGCTGATGAAGATAGTGATGATGGCTGTAACAGCTCACATATGTTCCTGTCACTGTGCTAGCCACTGAGTCATTACAACTCTATCAGCGCTCTCCATTTATAGTGAAAACCAAGATGTAGAGAGAGATTAAGGATGTGCATTGTAGAATCCAAATCTAAATCTGGGTCTCACTGATTCAAAGCACACAGCCTTAACCACTATAAAATATTGCCACCCACATGGAGAAATCATAGAAATAATCCTCATCCCAAATCCAGCTGGATCACTGGAAATTTCCCCAGAAATCCTCTTCCTGATGCTCTTTCTCCAGAGGAGTTAGAGATGTTCTTATTTATCAATAACAGTTTTCTTGAAAGCCACACAGGGTAGTATGTTATTGGTCTTATTTATTGGCTGAGGAACTAGAAAGAGAAAAACATAGTACAGTCAGTGATGAAGTCTATCATTGAATCACTCAAATCCCCATTCACTTTCCTAATTTAGGTATCTTCTCGCTAAGAATTATTTATACCACATTTAAAATATGTGCACATAAAAATATACTTTACTGTTTAAATTTGATTTTAGTTCTAAATTCTTCCATTCTAAAAGTTATTATCAATAAATTGCCATGCGGTTGCTTTTCTTAAACATGCTGATGAGTAACGTATGGCTACAGAGAAAATGAAAGTATAAAAATCACTTAGACAATGTGAGTATGGAGCCATGACAGTGGAAATAAAATATTCAATTCTTATTTATAAAAGTGGAAGTATTACAAAACCCTCTGGACTTTCAGCCTGATCCAATTATAATGAAAATCCAGTAAGTTCCTAGAAATTTGGAATTCTTCATCTTGTTTTAGAAATCTTCTAGATTAACTTTGCCAGTCTATTTTTTTTTCCTTGGCATTATTGCTTAAATGTAAGACTCTATTGGTCTAAAGTTGAGGCAGAGAGAGAAAGCATGGAGTCATCATCCTTTACCAACTCCTCCTGGATGGACTTACAGCAGCACAAAATCCTAGTTTCTGTTCAGCGAGAAACTCTGACATTCAATGGAATGAAAAAAAAAGTATTTTTTAAAATATTAACTTTTATGGCTACTAAAAAACATAAATGTTTCTGTCCTACAGGGGTGGAGTTAGGATAATTCTGAGGTTTGAATGAAGATATTCACTTTTGACTTTTTAATTTTATTGGTATACTTAGTATTGTTGAACACATAACCACAATAAAACATTTAAAAAATGCAAAATTACTGGGAAAACCAAACCCAAAAATAATAACAAGAATGTATTTATTTGACATTTATTTTATATAATTCACTTGTCTATGCACTGTACATGGATTATGTCACTTAATCTTTGCAACAACTTCAGGAGACAGTATTTTTAGTGTTTTCATTTTATAGATCAGAAAATCAAGAATTAGCAAGGTTTAAATGATTCATCCAATATCACCCATCAAATAAATTGCAATTAAGCCATAATTTCATATTTACATGCTTCCAAAATGAATGCTACCACCATCTTATCCTGTGTAGCTATTTCATGGGAAGAGATGAAGCCTTTATTTTAAAGAGATTCATCAGATTTTCACTGAAGAAAGAAATACAGGCTATTCTAGTCTCCAAAAAAATAATAATTCAACTAGAAGAAATCAAACATAAGAAATTCCAGTCCTAACGTAATATTTAGAAGAAAGTTAAAATGCAGAAATAGAGGCTGTGTGTGTAATAGCCACCTCAGTCTTAACTGTCCTGCCTTTACTTCCTGACTCTAATTTTGTCTCGGGTTCATATTTCACATATATGGAAAATACCAGCTATTCCCAGAAACATGTAATAAATGGATAGGAAAAGCTATGATTTCTTCTTCCCTTAAAGTATATGCCCCTTTGGACAAAACTACCATTAATTTCCCTACTGCTCTTCTTTTGCTGAATTTCAAGATTGTATGAGATTTTGTGACTTGCTTCCAGAGCAACTGAAAATGGAAAATGTTAAAATAAGTGCACATTTTCAACTTGATCATTTTTCTTTGCTTCCTTCTCTGTATAAGAAAGAGTTTTTTACCTCAAATCTTTTCTACATCTCAAAGACTTTCGGAAAGGTGTGGGGTTGAGAGAAAGAGAAAGTTTTTTTTGTTTGTTTTTTTTGTTTGTATTTTTTGTTTTTTTTTTTGCCACTCTACACTGGTATAAACAGAGAGAAAGTATAGTACTTTCACTTTCATTACAGACACTACCTCTTTAAGGCAAAACTAATGAATTTGACAGATCTTGCTCACTCCACTACATCTATGATGAGAGGTTGCTTAGCAACCACAGGACATTGGAGAGAGGGCAATGTTAGAGCAGGTTGCAGAAAGAAGGAACTATCATTAACTCTGCAGATGTTAGATATGATCCATCCGCCATCTCCCTTTCTTTCATGTTATCTATCGGTCATTTCAAATGGCAGGTCCTACTGCTACCTAGAACTCAAGATTTACGATTTCATCCTTTACCTTCCAAGCCAATGATCTGACCCAACCAAAGATCCTGTGAAAAGCCTTCTTTCACAGAGTGGAGGGAGTGTTACAGTTAAAAATAACAATGACCTGTTTCAATCTTATGCCTCCGATCTTTCTCACATTTTTCGGGTGAGAAAAAAAAATTAACTAAAAGCAAAATATTTTCAATGGTTTCACTGGCTAATTTTTGTTTTGTACATTTCACTTTGCTATAGGATATCGGACCTATTCTCTTGCTCATAAGATGGACTTGACCTTATTAGAAACTGATTTATATGAGGTTTTTTAGTCCATTTATATGAGCTCCTGATTCCCTTGAGAGCTTGCTGCCACAGGGTTCTTTCATTATTGGTTTATACATTTAATCCTCTATGTACATAAATAATTCTTATTAACTTTTATTTGACTGATATATCTTAGTAATTTCCAAAAATTCCACTTTTTAGTCCTAGAAATAGATATTCAACTTTTAAAAACAATTCTAAGATCATAAAGTATGGGAGATCAAATTTACTTCCTGAGATAAATAGTGGCAAATAAGAGCAAATATTTTATTCTGTATTTACTATGTGCCAGGCTCAGAGCTAATTCCTTTAACAAAATATAGCATTTATTTCTCATAGCAACACTATAACGTAAGTACTATTGTTATCAGCCATTTTAAGAAAAAGGAAACCAAGGTTTACTATCTTGTTCAAGATCAGAGTAATGTTAGTCATGAAAGCAGTGATTGAGCCTAAGTCTACCTACACCCAGAAGCCAAACTGGGAACACAAACGCCATTCTGTCTCTCTAAATGTTAAAGGCTCCACAACTGGTTCTTCAAAAATAATAACAAAAAAGGCAGAAAGAAAGAAAGGAGGAAGGGGGAGAAAGGAAGAAAAGAAAGAGCAAAAAATATTACCACTTAGTATTAGGATCTTAAAAAACAAGAAAATGGTAAATAATAATAATAATAATAAGTGTCCTCACCTATCAATAGGTGTCAGAGAAAAAGCATCAGATCACTTCTACGTGACGAAATCCAGGAAATGTAAAGATTAAAACATAAATCTGAGATATTTATGGTATGGTGAAAGCATTCATGTTTTTTAATCCAACAGAACTGAATTCAAATCCAATTTCTATTCCTGGTTCTGCAGTTAACCTCTAAACCTCTCTTAACCTCTCTAGACTTCAGATTCACAATCTATAAAATAGATATAGCAATACTAGATTTGTTATGAGAAAGTGAGATTACATACTAAAATTGCCTTGTTCACTTCCTATAAGTAAAAGGCACTCGACGAATATTAGTTAATATTTTTAGAAAAATGAAATATATGTGGGTAAATAAGGATCTATAAAACTAAATGAGAAGAGTAAATCTCTGATGTTGTTATGGGAAATCCCACAAGACTGTCCATTATTGATTTCCATGATTTCCTAATTATTTACACCTATTTAATTGTTCTAGAAGTGATACTAACCTATTCTTTAAATCCAAAATTCATCTATACACACTGTAACATCCCTTCTTTTTTTATTATACTTTAAGTTCTAGGGTACATATGCACAACGTGCAGATCTGTTACATAGGTATACATGTGCCATGTTGGTTTGCTGCCCCCTTCAACTCGTCATTTACATTAGGTGTTTCTCCTAATGCTATCCCTCCCCCCGCCCCTCACCCCAGGACAGGCCCTGGTGTGTGATGTTCCCCTCCCTGTGTCCAAGTGTTCTCATTGTTCAATTTCCCACCTATGAGTGAGAACATGCGGTGTAACACCCCTTCTTAATGACACACTTTCTGTATGCAACATGCTGTGCTATATTTTGTGTTCAATTCAGGTGCAAGCAAAGTCTCTTTCATCAAGGATTATAAAAGGAGAAGGAAGGCACACACACAAGTAAATACAACAAGGCAAACAAAACTGCTTAGCAGAGTTTAGAGAGAAAGTTTTCACTTCTGGCTGGGATGTCAGAAAATAGTTCCTAAACGAAAGAAAATATAAACAAGGTCTCCTCAGTAGGCATTTGTAGTTTGGTGGTGGATTTTTCTTTTTTTCATATAGCAACCACTTATCCCATCTGCTACAACAGATTCTTATGATCTCCCTTTCATGCGAGGAATTCCTTCTCTAGAACCCACTCTCGGCTCTTGTGATTTGGTGCTGCTAATTCTATCTAGTGATACTTGAGCACCCATCAAGATCTGGGCCAGTCAACAGAGTCCATGACCCTGGCCACAATATTTGGCTCAGTGGTGAAAACATAATCCACAGCAAGCCAATCAACCTAGTTCTATCTTTGACCCAATAGGAAAGCTTCTTTTCTCTTCCACAGGATAAATGCCTTTCTATGGTATGGCTGTGTTTCTATACCTAAGCTCTATTCTCACATTATTGTTGATATCATTTAAGAATTGAACTCAGCTATACTCAAAGCTGAACCTACACCTCTGGTCTTGCCTGTGTATTTTAATTATCTAAGTCCATATATATTTTGTCCTACCTGTTGATTTTGTTTTACTTTTTGTGGGAAACGAAACATAGTTTATATTCCCCATTGATAAAGCTTTGAAGAACAACTAAAATTTCAGCAGGGGGAGTGGGTGGAAAAGGGCATACAAATAGGAAAAACACAAGTGAGGGCATAGGCTGGAGAACCTGTTCAGGGAGAGGGAGCCCAATGTCCAGTCACCTTCCTGCTGTCCTCCTGCCTATACCCACTAATCCATGTCCCCTTCTACTGGTGTCACTGAGCTAAATGAAACCCACTGCCTTGCAGTTTAGGGTCAGGGACTTTTTGACCATCTCTGGGACACTGGCATCAAGCTTTTCATGTGGTTTGTATCCTCTCCTGTGTAGCCATCTGGACTTCAGTGAAGAAGAGAATACATTGAGTGTCACCACATAAAGAAGCAGCTGTAGCCCTATCAAACAACCCCATAAAGTTAATTAGATGTGATGAGTTCTTTTCGTTCACGTTTATCTACTAAACCTGAAAAGAATGTTGGAGAGACTTGCTTAGCAGAGCTCATCACTCACCCCACAACTCCCATAGATGGGAGGAATGACACATACTGCGGGAAAGTGCGCTCAAATTCTTCTCTTTTCTTATCAAGATATCTCCTCTTGCATACTTTTCTGGAGAGTTTAGTGAGTAAAGGAATGTGTGCAGCAGTTAATTAGACAGAAAAGTGACCCACGCTTCTTTCTCCCGAATGTCAGCTCACTGTCTTTCATTCTATTTCATAGGATCAGTGTTAGGGTCTGGAGAGAGTGGCATGTTCAACATCTGGCCATTAATGGGATGGCTTTATCCTCTCTTTTCTGACCCACTCATTAAAGGCTTGGCTCAGACCTCACCTGCTCCATATTGCCTTCCCAGAACACTCCAGCCACAACCTGCAGCTATGGGACTCAGACCCTGCTGTGGAATCACACTAAGGTGGCAGGGGTGGCAGTGAAGTGTCACGAGTAATCCATTACTAGTAAGTCACTTGTGAATAATTTATATTTTCACAATTTAGGTCAAATTCAAGGTTAGCCCTATGGAAACAATATTCTCACTCTTTTAGATACTGTCAGAAAATTCTCTCATTTCTACATTATATATCTCAAATCCCACACAGCTCTTACCTCCACCATTCATCCTCCCAAGTCCCAGCTTTCATTTGAACTGCAAGAAGTCCTTGTCATTTTGCTTCTACTATCGGTCTGATGCCTACCATGGACTGTAAGCCACACATTTACCTCTGGAATACTTCTAAAATGTAGATGAGATCATTCCGTGTCATGGCCCATAATCCTCCAATAACTTGCCTACACATTGAGACTAAAACCCTTGTCTACCAGCTTCTATGGGATCTGGCCCCTAGCCTTCTCAATATACTCATTTCCCTCACTCTGTCTTTGTTTATTCCACATCAAACCAACTGACCTCCTCATTCGTCCTTGAAAACACCAAGTACTTTCCAATCTCGGGAACTTCGCACTCACCATTCCTTTGACAGGAATGTTTATCCCCCAGATAGTAACGTAGCCTTTCTCCTTCACTAAACCCAGGACTCTGCTCATAGACAAACTCCTCAGAATTATTTCCTGATGGTGCTATTTAAAATGGCACCTGCTCCATTCACTATACCTTTACCATCAGAGCAGGCATTATCGTTTGACATCATCAAACCACATATCTCTTTATCTGCCTCTCAACAAGATTATAAGTTCCATGATGGCAAAGACTTTGTAATAATTACTACACATAACAGTATCTTGAACAATGATTAAACAAAGTAAGTACTCGGTACTTATTATTGAACCAAATAAATAGCCTATATTATATCTTCTCTATTTCAAAGCCAGTAATGTGTTTAGCATGTAAAGGACAATTGTTACATGTTTCCTGTACAAACTATGGTACCTGGTTATGCCACTGTCTACTTATACTAACACTTAGAACATAGTAAACACTATGTAAGTGTATGCCGAGTATTTTAATACATAATATGAATCTAATTATCACAGCTCTGTCAGATAGGCACTGTAATTGTCCACATGTTAAATATATGGAATCTGAAGCACATATAGTTTAAAGATCTTGACTAAGGTCATGCAGTTAGTATATAGCAGAACTAGGATTTGAACCCAAGTAGGCTGGCTCCAGATTCTGTCATCTTAACTAGCAGGCTATATACTATGGTATTACTAAATTGTTTGGAATGATATGATGTAAGACAGTGATTTTATCAATAGTACTTAATCGGGTATGATTTTTATTTTATTACTCTTTGTACCGTATTTTATCTACTCAATGAAGATAATACACTCTGAGCAAGACCTAGGTCTTCTGTAACTCCACTGTGCCACACATACAAGATATACACAGTGAGGATTTGTTGATTGATTGTTTTAAATGCATATACTCTGGAGGGACTAGATCGTAACCTTTTTTTTTTTTTTTTTTTTTGATGGAGTCTTGCTCTGTCGCCCAGGCTGGAGTGCAGTGGTGTGATCTCGGTTCACTGCAACCTCCGTCTCCTGAGTTCAAGCAATTCTCCTGCCTCAGCCTCCTGAGTAGCTAGGACTACAGGCACGTGCCACCACACCTGGCTGATTTCTGTATTTTTAGTAGAGAAGGGGTTTCACCTTGTTGGCCAGGATGGTCTCGATCTCGACCTTGTGATCTGCCTGCCTTGGCCTCCCAAAGTGCTGGGATTACTGGCGTGAGCCACTGCGCCCATCCAGCCTACACCTTTATTGACTCCTGGTTGAGAATAAAATTTTTAAAAACCAGAACTCAATATAAACACCTAGTAGTGAGAAAACAATAAGGAATATGTGAACATAGAAGGGAAGAGAGAATAATTATGTTTAACTTGGTCTTCTTTATAATTCTGTTAATGGAGTTACTGTTTTTTTTATCTTTTTTTTTTTTTTTTTTTTTTTTGCTCTTTGGAGTAAACACAAAATGAAGGAACTTCCCTTTTAAGACGTGTATCTAAAGTCACAGTTTCTGAAACAGAACATACTAGGGCCAGTTCATATTTGTACCTTCTCATGCTTCTGTGAGCCAGGAGTATGCCCCCATTCACGGGCTTTCTTAATTAAATGAATTGTCCTGCAATATCACCATGTCAGACATTAACATTACATATATTTTTCAAAATCTATTTTAAGAAGGAGTGATTTTCCATAAAAAAATTTGCAATAACAAATATTCAAAATCATTACTGTTCTTCCATGGTGAAATAATCTAAAATGGTGACATCAATTGAATCAGTCATTTATAATAATGGGATTCATACTGCGTTCTTTGGCCTTTTCCTATTCAGCATATGCTGTTTTATTTGAAAGCAGTCACAATGACATTTATTGGACAATTCAAAGGTCTTTTACAGCTAAATTTAGCCCTTCCTCCTGTTTAAATAGAAAGGATAAAAATGTTTCTTCCTGGGAGCTACTTAAAACATTCCCCTAGATTAACTTGCCTTCCTTCTTCTGAAAGAAAATGATATATTCTGTTTAGGAGGTCGTGAGTCAGAGATCTAGAGATTTAAACTAATCCTGATTTGAAAATTTTAGCTGTGACCCCAGAAATCTTTCAAAATGTCTTCCCTTGTTATTTGGAATAGATATCCAAGATAAGAACTGAATCCATCAGCAAGAATTTCCTAACTTGCCCTTAGCTTCCTTCGGATTGGCAAAAGCAATGCTCCCCCAACTCCAGATTTCCTGTCTGTCTTTATTTTTTACACTATTAATATCTCAAGTCCTTAGCACTTTTCCTTCTTTCTTCCTTCCCCTCACTTTCTGCCATTTTAAATAGAAGGAACTTTATGAGTATTGACTCAGTTTCTTCTGACTTAATAGTGCTAGGCAATAACACAATACACAAAATTATCCCCCTGAGAATGCTAAATATCAAGAAAAAATTTAAAACTTAAAAAATGTCATCTGGACAGCTAAATGCAGTAGGAAGATTGTATATGCAGTAGGAAGATTGCATACACACACACACACACACACTTACTGCCTTTCTGGATGAGTAAATTCTAGTCATGTAGTACAATTTAGGTAAGCAATGCTCTCTTTAAACACCTAGGGTCTTATCTAAATGATGACACTGCAGATGTTTGATTGAGTCAATTTAGTGAGAAAATCAGTCAAAGCAGATATTTGGCACCATGCAGACAAAATGATGAGCTGATTAACTAAGTTTTCTCACTTAACTCATGGTTGTTGGGTATCACGTAGGCTTGGTCCCATAGCAACAAGCTGAAAGTATAGCCTTTCTGATATTTACCAAGTAGTTATTTTAGTGTTAATACCCTGAAATTCTGTACATTATCATAATAGTTTTAAACTATTTTGCAATGAAACCTTTATTCCACATAATTGATTTACAGACTACCACAAGATGAAATGTGCAAAATACTTAGTTATAACCTAAAAATTCATAGACTCCCTTGATATATACCAAGGACGATTACTGTGTTCCTGTTCTCAGCTCTGTCAGGCTATGAGCTCCATTTACCTGACAACATATTGAAACAGTTATCTACATTTCCTGCCTCATATTTTTCACTTCCCATTTATTCCTTAACCAAATGAAATTTTGCATCGTCATCTCTCCAAGGCTGCTCTCTCAAAGGTTAGCAATAATCTTGGCATTGTCAGATGCAGTGACTTTTTCTCAGCCTTTATCTGGTTTCAAGTCTATGTAACTTGACTCAAGTGCCTCCTTTTTGAAACGTTATACTTTGGCTTTTATGGAACAATTCTCTTCTCTTATTCTAGTGCTTTGGCCTGTCTCTCTCAGTATCTTCCACTGGCTCCTTTACCTTAAGCTGCTCCTTAAGAGTTAGTATCAACAGAAAGACAAAAATAGCATTTTATCACTTCTGTGTGAAATCTAAAAAAGTCAAACTTAGAAAACTGGAAGTAAAATGATGGCTGACTGAGGCTATGGGGTGGGGAAAATGGGAAGATATTGGTCAAAGGAGTATAAAATTTCAGCTATAAGATGAATAAATCCTAGAAGATCTAATGCACAGTAGTGATAACTATAGCTAACAATAACATAATGCACACAGAAAATTTGCTAAGTAAATTTTAAGTGTCCTCACCATACATACACACATACATATATACATACACACACGTATGTGCTGACATAGTTTGTATATTTGTCCCTGCCCAAATGTCATGTTGAATTGCAATCCCCAGTATTCGAGGAGGGGCCTGTGAGAGGTGACTGGATCATGGACCTGGAGTGTGGATTTCTCACAAACAGTTTAGCACCATCCTCTTGGCGCTGTCCTCAGTGGCTTCTCTCGAGATCTGGCTGTTTATAACTGTGTGGCACCTCGCTCTCTCTCTTGCTCTTGCTCTCACCATGTGAGAAGCCTGCTCCCCCTTCACTTTCCACTGTGATCGGAGGCTTCCTGAGGCTTCCTTAAAAGCAGATGCTGGCAGTGTGCTTCCTGTGCAGCCTGCAGAACCATGAGCCAATGAAACCCCTTTTCTTCAAAATTACCAAGCCTCATTATTTCTTTATAAGAGTGTAAGAAGGCCCTAACACACACACACACACACACACACAAAGGTAACTTATGTGAGGTGGTGGGTATGTGACAGCTTGATAGTGGGTATCATCACACAAGGTCTGCTTATCCAAAGACTGCATTGTATGCCTTAAATATACACAACTATTATTTATCAATTATAGCTCAATAAAACTGAATAAAAAAGAGTAGATACCGAAAGAAAAGAATGTACTGTTTTTTGACCTCTTCCCTCTTCCCACACACAATTTTTGTTCATGGCTAATCTCAGTCTTTTCTAGATGTAAAATCTATATAGGTAGCCTGTCAAATAGAAACCTCTAGCATAGATCTCCCTCTAGACTGGATTTGAAAATTTGAACTGCCTGCCCGACATTGATAGTGTATATCCTATGGGCACTTAACACTCAACACACTCCGTATCAAATTTTTTATCTTTTCCTACAGATTTCATCACCCACCTGTAAAGAGTACATAGATATTAATATACTCCCTATTAATTACATCTGAAGATTTAACACATACAAGTTCTTCCCGTGTTCAAAGGATTTTACAAATAATGCTGTTAAATCCTTGTAACTACCCTTTAAGATAAGTACTACCATTATAATTGTTTTTAATGAGACACAGAACAGTTAAATAACTGTCTAAATTCATACAACTAGATAGTAGCAGACCTTTACTTTGAACTCAATCTGGCTAACTTTGTGTTCTTAAAATATATACTAAACTGGAGAAAGGAGGGAAAGGCAGAAGAAAAAAAGGAAACAGAAAGCACTTCTTAAGCAAAAAGTTGACAGAAATATACTATTCATTGCATTCTTCACTTTACTGCAGCCTAATTCAAACTGTACTTAGTAAAACCTGTGTTGACTTATACACTAGGAGTGATTCAGTTTTGAGTGATATGTCTTGTAAACATTTGGTTTATTGTTGAACCATCCCTTTGATATAGATGCCTATGTATGTATATGTGTGCATGTATATAGAGAAAGATATATGTAGATCTTTTCCTCATTATTTTTATTCTTGTTCTTAAATAGCAATAGATCTTCAGGAGTGAAAGGTGTTAGGAATCATCTAGGATTTCTTTGTTTTATAAAGGGGCCTAGGGAGTTTAAGTGATTTGTCCACGGTCACAGAGCAAGTTAGTGGCTGAGCCAAGAATAGGATCCAGCTCTTGAACCATTTCATATTGTGTTTATTCAAATACTGAATATATGTACATATATATGTGTATGTGTTTCATAACATATGGTACATAAGAAGAATAGTGTCTTCTGTGTTTAAAGTACTAATTCACAATTTGAATCTTATGTTAACTTTGTAGAGTTCTATCCCTTCTTAGCCAGTAGATTGATTAAAGATCTGATTGGCCACCTGTTATGTGCAGAGACTTGTTTTATCCACATCCCAAGCAGCTTTTAGTAGGCTTCTTGCTCCTGAAGAGCCTGTAGAGGATTAGAGAAGCTCAGCATGGATTCTTCTAAAAGCTGGGCCTGAACTGCCCCTGGCTGTGTCCAGGAAATAGGACCTAGTTGAAGAGAACAGAGTTAAGTATCAAGGGAGACAGTGTGTGCAGCACAGCTGAAAAAATGAGGGTAGGAGAAGATAGAGTTCACGTTGGCAGCTCTACCTTTCTCCTGTCTGAATCACTCCCAGGTGGTAAAGGAACAAAGAATGGGCCCTGTCATGCCTGAAGAAAGACAACCATGCATCAGCGCATCTAGCTGATCCGCCACTATTCTGGCTAAGGTGCCCATTCCTCAGAATCAATCACGGGACCAGCCAACAGGCTGCATCTCCTGTAATAGGAGATAATGACCCTCTCTGCAAGAGTTTATACCCTTGACCTATGCAGATTGTAAATCAGGCAAAAACCATCATCGCTTGACTTTTTAAATTTTTTGTGTTTTATTTTTATGGATACATAGTAGGCATATATATATTTGGGGTACATGAGATATTTTGATACAGGCATATGATATGTAATAATCATATCAAGGTAAATGGAGCATCAGTCACCTCTAGCATCTATCATTCTTTGTGACTTAAAAAAATATTCTACATTGGGAGCTGAACGTGGTAGCTCATGCTTGTAATTCCAGGTACTTGGGAAGCTGAGGCGGGAGGATTGCTTGAGCCAGGAGTTTGAGACCAGACTGGGCAAAATATCAGAATCATATCTCTAAAAAAAAATAATGATGGTACACACCTACTACAGAGGTTGAAGCAGGAGGATCGCTTGAGCTCAGGAGTTCCAGGCTGCAGTGAGCTAGGATCATACCGCTGCACTCCAGCCAGGGCAATAGAGAAAGACCCCATTTCCATTAAAATAAGTAAAGTCTACATTGCTTTACCGTGGACTGGGTTTGCAATGTACAGAGCCCCTTGATGAGTCTCCTTTTATTTGATTCCTACAGAAGCCAAAGGATTGCAGCAGGGCAAGGGTTATTACTCCACTTTCACTTAAGGAAATTGGTTAAGCTCTACACTAATGATCAGAAAACCAGAGATGATTCTGGCTTCACCACGAATTAACTTTAGCAAGTCACTTTAGTTCTTCAGAATCAGTTCCTCTTTTTCTGTGTACCTTTCAGTCCTAACATTCTGAATCTAGGATTCTCAAGTTAATAGTATAGTAATGATATTCTTATCAATTCCTTCTGTTCTAATTGAGAGGGAGAAATAAAGCAAATGTCTAATAATTTTTATAATTATTTGACTTAGTCTTTAAGTTATTATTCTTATTCTTATCATTCTTATTAAGATAAGAATGATATTCTTATCAATTCCTTCTGTTCTTATTGAGAGGGAGAAATAAAGCAAATGTCTAATAATTTTTATAATTATTTGACTTAGTCTTTAAGTTATTGCCAAAGAAACATACTCAGAAAAAAGCTGAGTAGTGTGTTCCTTTCCCAAGAAGAAAGCCAGGCTGACAGACTGAGTATTTGTTCCTCCACTATACTTAATACTAGGGACAGATTTGTGGGCAAGTCCTCAGGCATTAAAGAAAAGAGTTGTATTTAAAAAATAGTATACCTTCAACAGCATTCTTTGCTTCTCATATCTGATTTTGGTGCTACATCTATTTGGACAGATTAGAGGTTAACTTAGCTAGTTCTGTTCTAGGTCTTGTCCATATGCAAATATTATATTTATATAATAACCATAACACAAATACAACTTTCCTTCTTTTTTTATTTACAATCATAGCAAAACCATGAATGTTAGTGCCATCTCGTCTAGCTGCCTAATTATGCAACTAGTTAAGGCAGCAAAATCTAATTGTTGAACATTTAGATTATTTTCAAGCTTTTGAAATGTGTTATTGTAAGCAATCCTGAAATAATACATCGTTTTATGCCTGTAGCATGTATACCTTTGGTGATATAAATTTCCCTTAAGTAAATTCCCACAAGTGGAATTAATGGGCCAAAGGCTATGATTGTTGTTACTGTTTTTTAAATATATTAACAAATTACTTTATAAAAGTACTATAATAATTCGAAAGTTTGGATTCCCACTAAGTCAACACACTTGACCATCAGCAAATTTAAAAATCTCCTCTAGTTCTTGGAAACCTCAAAAACAAGGAACACAATTTTATTTTCAGGTTCTAATGAAGTGCTAGAATGAGGTCTATCATGTATCACTTAATAGTTCTAAATGGAGGCTTATTCACTAAAAGTGGGATGTGGTTGATTGACTCAACACTTAACACCATGAGTTCAGCCTTATAAAACATCAGAAGTAGGGAGCTTTGCTTTAATACATCATAGATATGGTGTTTTCTTAGGTTCTACACAAGTATACCCTGAGATAAAGACTTAGGTACAATTTGAGAGTAGATCCCAGGAAACTCAAACAAATGGAGTGGGAAAAGTCTGACAGGGAACAGAGGGAGCCAATAAAAGGTGTGCTAATGAGTGAGTGATGCCTTGGGAACTGTTAGTTGCCTTGTAAAATATTCTACATAATTACCTGTCATAGAAGTTGGGGAAGCTGAGTATTTTTCTATCAACTTTAATCAGGTTGTCCTGGGTGTGTCATATTCCAGTATTTTCAGGATGTTCTGCTCTCCTGGCATTGGAGAAATTTGTCAGGCAGGGAAACAAAAATACAACCCTGTGTGGTGAGAGGCTGTTAGGGTGTTTAGGATGTGCCCACTGAAGCTATAAGTGAGTTGGGAGGTGGCCAAGTGAATACGTAGCATCTGCTGCACCTGGGAATGAGGGCCTCTTGCTAATAGTGTTTAATCCAAAGGAAGAATGAAACAAAGAACTCAGGACCTTCCTGTAGGAATTTGCCAAGCCTACAGCAAGCTCTGGCCATTGTACTATGATCAAAAGTATATGAGCTATTATTATATTATAGATTTGGTATAAATGTGAATATATCAATTGGTCAGAAGACGGGAATAGTAGAATCTGGTAAACTGAATTTTCAAGTTAAACAAAAAAAATTTAAAATAAAATTTAAATATCTGGTTTTAATACTTGATAAAAATAGTTTTCCACAGTCAGAGTTATTTTACCTGTGTTTTTAAGTTAAATTTTTTATTTTGGAATAATTGCAGGTTCATATGTAATCATAAAAATACAGAAAGAGTCTATGTATCTGTTTCCCCTAATAATAACTTTTGCAAAACTATCGTAGAGTATCAAAACCAGAATATCAAGAGTAATACAGTCAAGGCACAGCATTTCCATCACCACAAATATCCTTTAATGTTGCCCCTTTATAGCCACACCCACTTCACACTAGCCCCTCCTCCTCCTTAACCCAAGGCAAGTTTACAAGGTTTACAAGGTTTACAAGGTTCTACAGCAATACCACTGTCTAATTCGAGCACATTTTCATCACCGCAGAAAGAAATATCATACCCATTAGCAGTCACTCTTCTTTCCTCCCTTTCCCCAGCATGTGGCAATCACTAATCCCCTTTCTGTTTTGTTTCTATGGATTTGCCTATTACAAGGGACATACAATGTGTGCTCATTTGTATCTAGCTTCTTCATTTAGCATAATGTCTTCATCCATGTTGTAGTATGTGTCAGAATTTAGTTCCTTTATATAGCTGCATAATATTTCATTGTACAGATATACCACATTTAGTGTACCCATTCATCAGCTGGTGGACATTTAGGTTGTTTTGGCTATTATGAATAATGATGCTGTGAACATTTGTGCACAAGTTTTTGTGTGAATGTTTTCTTTTCTTTTCTTTTGTGTTTTACCTGTTTTAAAAAGGACAGTTTGATACATGTGAGTAAATAGTTGTTTGATGTTTAGGACCTGATAAATTATTGAGATTATCTTTCTGAGAATCAATTGTTTTAGTGCACAGACTAGCTATGAAAAACTGTATGGAAGTTTGAGTTGAACATGAGTTAAGTCTAGGATATACCCTCAGGTTTTATAATTTCTTTAACAAATCTTCATTTATTGATACTTGTTAATGTTTTTAATAAGCAAAGTGTACAGATGTAAGTGAATATACACACGAAGTCATACTTTTTATGTTCTAGTTCTTCGAGATTTTTACATTACTGAGTTAATAACACATGGAAATGCTTGGAACTTGAACTGCTCTCTGAGCAAGAATCTAAAGATCAATTACAAAAGTTAGTAGAAATCATTTCAAAGAAATAGAGATTTAGGTTCAAGTAAAGCTAAACTAAAAATATTCAACATACTATCAAAAAATAAGATAATTCTGTTTAACATAAGTGAGATTGGTCTGAAAACAACTAGAGAAAAATCATAATCACAAGAAAAAAGTTGGCTGTGTCTCTTCAAGCTCCACTAGGGCAGACAGAATTAGGTCAGTGAAATTTGAGTATTATATTTCCATTTGAAAGGCTATCCCTGCTGTGGAGATGGACACATCAGGCTGTTTTTGTCTCACACCATTAAGCCTAAAATCATCTAATTCACTCTCCTTATTCTAATTCCATACTAATCAAGCAAGCTTCTGATTATAATTTGGTTTCCAGCACTGGTCTGCCTACAGGGTGAAAATGTGCTGGCCATTCTAATGTGAGTATTCCAGGCCACAGGGTGACTGCATTTCTCATTGTAAGTTAATGAATCATCATCCTGATCTACATTATTCTTGTGAGACATAGTGCTTGTCTTGTGGTGATGTGATCTGGTTTGTATGCCCGGAAGACTGAGGTCCACAGATATCTTTTCACCACGATGCTTCTCAATGGGGCTTCTCAAGGCATCTCCATTGAGGCCCAAGCCCCAAACTCCAACATCACCCTTCACTGACCATTTCCTATTCAAACATCTGTTTGCTGTTGGTCATGAACTTTAGGCTGAAAACGCCCACAGGTAAAACTTTTACTGTAAAAATTCAAAAGGTCTTGGTCTCTCATTACCATCTATTTCAATATTTCTTTACTGATGAGACAGAAACAAGAGAAATTAGATTTTTAAAAAATTATTTCTGGACACCATTTCTGAAATCATTTGACAACTTCATACAAACTCAGTTCCCAAACTTCCTGAAAAGAGGAAAGGTCAGAGAGGGAGAGGACAAGAGACTATGTGGCAGCTCAGGGGACTATGTGAGATCAGAGACCTTGGAATCTCGCTGCTCAGATTTGAATTCTGACCTCACCACATGTGATCTTTACCAAGATACATGAGCTTTTCTATGCTATAATTTCCACATCTGTATTAATAAAATGGAGCATTGATAGCATCTGACTTGTAGAGTTGTTATGAGCATTAAATTCAATAAAAAGTTTTAGTTAAATGAACACATAGTGAGTCTTGGCATTTTTTTAAAAACTTATTGTACCTACCAAATATGTTAAACTAGTAGCTTAACCTACCAAGATTTGACCTACCAGTTTTACAGGCCTTGAGTACCAATGTGCAACATTACTTTTCTGGGTGGCTGTTGTAAAGCAGTGTTAACTTTGACTCTCTGTTAAACTCACATTAGAAGCCTCTTTGATTCATTCTCTGGGATTTCAGCTAAAGCAAGGTTACTATGCGGAGGCAAAGGATTTATCTCTGTGCAGTGTTATTGGACTGTACTCTCAGATCTGCCAAGGGGAGCGTTCTAACTTGGTCTTTATCCGAAACCCTAGTCTACGCTCCCAGATTCAGTGGAAGAACCAAGATTCCTTCCAACTCTGGCCTCTAGGAGCCATGTCTGTTCACATCCATGCAATTTCTTTTCCCTCTTACTGGTCAGTGGTCTCAGATCAAGCTGAATCCATGTGCAAACCAGTGGAGATTCTTCCGGAGAATGAGAAAACTGATGGCCTGCTATTGCTCTAGGTTATGATGTAGGTTCCCCCAATTTTGGAACACAGAGACCTAAGGTTTGCATTAATGTTGTGTAAGCATTTTATTTTCCTGTAGGCAAAAAAAAAAAAAAAAAAAAAGCTTGTGGTAATTTTTATCTTAATCTGTTGACTGTTGTTGCCACTGTCCTGCAGTGTAGACAACACTAGAAGTGGGCATATTAAAAAACAATAATTTCCATAGCATTCTCTGGACTTATTTGTATTAGAATTTGCCAGCAACAATTATTCTATAGGTCTTAAATGCAATAGATAGCCTGCTTGGACATTTTCGAGGTGATAGTGAAATGACTAAAAATAGAAATTTTCTGTCTTCCCACATTCCTATACCTTGCTTATTGTCGGTGGAGTTGCTCCAGGTATAATCTCAAGTATTAAAATTGGAAGAATGTCAGCTTCACTAGATGTTTGCCAGATTCAGTGTGATGTAAAGTATTTTAAAATCTGCAGTGATGACTCTTTGTGTAATGCACTATTCTATCTCAGTTGAAGGGAACAATTACATTTTAGTGTTAGGTAGATAATTATCTTTTTATGTTAACATGATTCAGACTTATGCACCTACTTTTGCAATTCAGAATATTACTTTTGTGTAGCAAAAGGGAATCCCTTTAGGATTTCTTAATATACAGGCAGCATTGGAAACTTCACTTTAAAAATATATGCAACGTATGCTAGAAATATTGTGATAGAGATTTTACTCTTACTACTCAGCTTACAGAAAAGCAATATATTTGCTTCCTAAGTGCCTAGTTCTTACACTCAATGAACCTAAATCATTCTGTAGCATTCACAGGAAATGAAAATTTATTTTTGGAAAAGCAGTAGATTAAAAGTAAGAAGAAGATGAGCCAGAAGGTGTTATCTCTTCATCCTGAGCATCTGTGTATCCACTGTCTTCCAAACTTCTGCCAAGTTCTCAAATTTTTGGCCTTCCAGGTTGTCTTTACTGCATAAATGGAAATAATCTTGAGGATAAAATGTCTCAGCAATTCAGTTTCTATATAAAAAGCATAGTTTTTGTTTTTAAATCAGTGGCTTCTGCAAACAGCACTGGAATACACCTGTGGTCCCCAAACTTCATTCCAAATAGCAGCTTGTAAGTCTACCATTAAAATAGATTCATTTTGTTAATCACTTGCTGTTTCCCATCAAAAACACAGGTCACTAGAGAGACCAAACCCTGCTATTAACATTTTGATGACTTTATTAGTTTATTCAGCAACATTTATTGAGTACTTACTGTGTTCCAACCATTGAGATGGAGGAAGACTTGGCACTCTCAGTGAGTATGTGATGCCTTTACCTAAAAACATCCTGTTTATTTTGCCTGTGTAGAAGAAGGATCCATATGCAAAGCTTCTATGCAGAAATGTACTCTGGTGTAGTGGCAGAGCAGGCCTTATTTAAATCCACTCCATGAACTGTTTTAACAACTGGCAGTTCCACAGTCTTACCTCCTTGTCTCCCTTGGTTCATTTATAAATAATTTGCATGCTGCTTCAGTTCTGTGTTTGTGGAATAAACTGAAATCTATTTACCAAAATGATTAATATCCACTCCTACTCAGTGGTATATATAAAAAAAATTATTTTTTGCAAATAACTCATTTACTTGAAAAATCGAGTATATTAAAAAGGGTGAAAAGATCTGTTTTTTATTATCTGTGTTCCATGAATCTTTGAAGTAGAAGAACTCTTGGGGATCCTCAATTCACCCCCCTTATACTACCCATGAGGGATGAAGGGACTGGGAGCTGACAGTGCCGAGTTCTCTTTCTATATCCTCAGACAGTTCCTTTGAGATGTGAAAATATTTTCTCCTTAGATTGTTCAATCTGATTTTAGCAAAGAAGAAAAAAAAAAAAAAACATAAGGATGTCAAACTATAATAGAATGCCCTTTTTCTTTGGGTATAGTTGTTTAGAAAAGATGCATAGCCCAAAATATCATAAATTTAGAGTGTACAAATGACTAACATTTACACTGTTAATTATTTGTTTTGTGTGTCTGTGTTCTGTGTCCCACTTTGTGGACTGACTGGGTTAGTTCCTCTTTTTCTTCAGAGATAGGGAATTCCACAACTATAATTCTGATATTCTTTAAGTTTTTTCTTACCTTAATAAGTAGTGTGTTTAGCCCTTGTACTAATTAAAAAACTAATTTTCTTGGGATCTGGGTCCTGCCTGTTCTACCACTGCCTTGCTGTGTGATCCTAGGTACGTTGTTTGTCCTCTCTGGGCCTCTGTTTTCTCTTTAGTATAAAGAGTGACAGGCAATGGCCAATCACTTCTACAATCCCTTTCATCTTGGACAGTCCAGTGTTGTGATACCCTGACACCAAGACCCTTCCTTGGTTGTCTGGCACAGTGCTGCCATGTATCATCTCAGGAACTTTCATTTATTTCCTTCTGTGTTCAAACACCAGAAAGGCTTTCTGAGTTGCTTGGTAAGGTCAAATCTCTGGGTAAAGGATTTTAACTTGTGTTGTTTTTGTTTTTGTTTTTGTTTTTGTTTTTGTTTTTGCCCCCAGGTATACCATTGCCAATTCGTTTTTAAACATAAAATTTGGATGTTATTTTTATCCCGCTTTAAAACTTTTTTTTTTTTTTTTTTTTGAGACGAAGTCTTGCTGTCACCCAGCCTGGAGTGCAGTGGCGCGATCTCGGCTCACTGCAGGATCTGCCTCCTGGGTTCACGTCATTCTCCTGCCTCAGCTTCCTACAGGCGCCCACCACCACATCTGGCTAATTTTTTTGTATTTTTAGTAGAGACGGGGTTTCACTGCGTTAGCCAGGATGATCTCGATCTCCTGACCTTGTGATCTGCCCACCTCAACCTCCCAAGGTGCTGGGATTACAGGTGTGAGACACCGCGCCTGGCCCTTTGAAACTTTTTTGAGAACTCCTTAACAAGGCCCCTAAGCCCACAGAATGTCATTCTTGAGTACCTTTCTCCACTCACTTCTCACCAACTTCCTCCACTCCTTTCATACTCTAGGCATAATTAAATGTTCTCAGCTCTCATATCAGCACCAACATGCTGCCTTCCACCTTATCCCAGGAACCCCCTTGTCCTCTGTGCTTGGCCTGACTCCTACTGATCATCCACATTACAGCTTAAATGTTGCTTCTGGGACATATTTCCTGAATACCTAACACTGCAGATACAGGTCCAGGTGCTCATTTTAGGTGCTCCCACATCTCCCTGGATCACTTTCTAATATTTTTTACCCATTATTGCAAATATCACTTGTATTTTTCCACTTCCGTTTTATTTTCTGTTGCATGCTGTAGTTCTAACTATAGGGCAGGATGTAGAACAGGTGCTTTACTAATATTTGTGGCATAAATGAAAGAAGAAAAACATGGAATTAGAAAGAAACTTATAATTCTTAAGAGTCCAAAAGGTATCTCTCTCCATCTCCCAACTAGCCAAGGTGTTCTTCAGCCTTCCCTAGGCTAAACTTTCTCCACTGGATCAATAGCAGGTGGTCTACAAAGACAAAAACATCATCTTCAGAATGACCCATGTCATCCTCTTGGGCAGCCCTTTTTGGATATCTCTATGAAATTCTGCAGGTATTGTACCATTCTCCCGCTTCAATACCCTGATTGTCTCCCTATTTCCAATTATTTCTATTCATAATTTTTCCTCTGGCTGGCACGGAATATCTTCCATGATCACAACCCATGCAGCCTATTTAATATCCATTTCCTTTTCCTCCCCAGTTGGTACCATATACTCCAAATATTGGGACATCTCACTGTCACATCCCCATGTTCGTCTTCAGACATGGTTATTTGTTCTACTTGAGATGTTCCCATTTCCTTCCGGAAATCCTAACCCTACTTACTCTTCAAGGAGCATTGTGAGTTTCTGTTACATTATTTGAATTGTGCAGCTTACCGGACTCACCATGTGGCATTGAGGGAACCTCTACATCTGGGGTGGGTCTCAATTTACCTTTGTCCAAGTTCAATCCACAGAAAGATTTTGTGGTACTCAGATTAGGTTTTTAAAAACATAATTAATTGCCAAAGTTCAAAAAACAAGAAGGCATGCACAAAAATAAGAATTTATTGGGAATTTCTTGTAAAACATCACATCTGGCAATAGCAGGTGAGGCTAAACTTTCACAGAGCAACATTTGATGCTGAGTTGCACCCTTCCCCTTAAATGGACCATGACCTATTGAGTTGCCGTCATCTCACCTAACCCAAGTATGTTACTTGCTAGGCCCCATATGCTTTTGAGTTTGAAGACCCTGTTTTCCCTTTCCCAGTTTGGGAAGGGCATAAAACAATTACCCCCTGAATAAGGAGCGGTGCTTACTATGCACACATAAATTTATCTTTCGACTGATTTTTTTTCTCTTAACGTTATTCAGGTAACATGAGTACTGAAAGAAGTCATTGTCTCCATCTTCCTTGTACAGAATGTTCACAGATTCTTGGTGGCCACTGAGATAATAGGGAGGTGCAGACAGAGAGTGATTTCAAAGGCTTCAAGCTATTGCTTAACAGCATATGCTCCTTTAAAAATACAGAAATTCATAAAAATGCCAACTGTTGGAAATTCAATTTTCTTTTATAAATCATTCTCTCTCTCTTTTTTTGACAGCTGAAAGCTAACACACATAATTATTTCCTGTTAGATACTGAAGAAAAAAAAAGCCCAGGAGATACTGTCAGGGCTGTTTCTGGGGTGGGATTGGGGGATAGGAGATGAGTAAGTAATGAAGACTTTCCTGCATAATAGCAATATTGTTATTCATATTGGATGACAATTATTAGTTATTAGTTACTTACATTTTCTCAAAACACAGTATCATTCTAATCCATCTGTGCCCAATTTAGAGAGAAGCTCTAACTTCTTCCATAATATTATTGCTGTAATTTTTTGTGAATACCTCCTAGACCATTCAGTGGACAGCAAACAGTGGCCAGCTCAGGAGACACTGACAAGGACAGAGAAGCCACAAAAGACTTACACTTGAAAGCAAGATTTAGTTTATTCCAGAGGTGCCCAGAATCAGGGAAATAGATAGAAATTGAGAGGTTGGAGATTTAGACTTAACATATTAAAGCATTTTAAACTACATCAAGTTATCTGAAAATAGTCTGGGCTTTCTTGGGAGTTGATGAGTTACCTGTCAAAAGAGATGTTCTAGAAGACATTGGGACAGGGGGGTGGGACAGAGGTGAATAAGGAGAAATTACTTTTTTTTTTTTTTTTTAAGACAGAGTCTTGCTCCGTCACCCAGGCTGGAGTGCAATGACGTGATCTCGGCTCACTGCAACCTCCTCCTCCCGTATTCAAGTGATTCTCCTGCCTCAGCCTCCCAAGTAGCTGGGATTACAGGCACCCGCCACTACGCCCAGCTAATTTTTGTATTTTTAGTAGAGACGGAGTTTCGCCATGTTGGTCAAGCTGGTCTCAAACTCCTGAGCTCAAGTGATCTCCCCGCCTCAGCCTCCCAAAGTGCTGGGACTACAGGTGTGAGGCACTGTGTGCTGCTGATGAGAAATTAGTTAATGGGGACAATGTACTTTTTTTCTGGTGATGGATACCTTAAAAGCCTGACTTCACTGCTAGGCAATCTATACATGTAACAAAATTGCACTTGTACACCACAGATTTATACAAAACAAAATACATAAATGTATTTTTTAAAAAAGAATACATTGAATTATCATCTATAGGTAGTCGGTACTGAAACAACTTCTATAGGTTGGTCCATAACCTCCCAGGTCACAGGTCACTTCTAGCCTAGCGACATAAGGCAATTTTATGCCTCTCAAACTCTAAAAAGAAATCTATTCATATTTATTAAAATTTAAATAATGGTTTACACTAGTTGTTAGAGTTATGGGTCCTTTTAAATTTCTTCTTTAGACCTTCTGAATATTCTAAAAATGAGCACACATAATTTCTCAAATGGAAAAAATAACAAGTTTCAAAGAGAAAGTATTTCCTTTGGGTTGCCTAAGGAAGCCAGCACTGCTACTTCAGCTTAGACTATCGAAAATATAACTTTGAATCTTTGCAATAGCTAGGTATTACATAAGAATAGCTGAGCTATAATGCAGCTTCAAAACCTAATTTGAAGACCACCTTCTCCATAAAATGTGTCCTGGTTATCTCAAGAGGTCAGGATCTCTTCCTCCAGAATTCCTTATAACTAGCACGTATTTAACTACTTATGGCCTGAAATTAATTGTCATCATCTCCTGTGTGCTTATTCTGTGTACCCAACTAGACTGTAAACCTTGAGAAAGTAAAGTGTCCCATGGCAGCAATTAGAAGAGTATTTACGGGACTTGTAGATATATAATTTAAATGCCTCTAGAGTACCCATTGCCATTTTCAAACAAAGATAACCAGGTCTCTCTGGCAGGTTTATTTTTGTTCATCTTTATAATATTATAGATTTCATTCCATTACAAACAATAACTAAAAATAAATAATTAAAAACATATGCATGAAGTTTTGCACAGATATAATTATAGGGTTTTTCACAAACAAAAATTATTTGATGTATGTGTGTCTGTGTGTATGTGAGTATTCCCTCAATACATGGGGGAATTATGGTGCAATAACCTCACACAATAATCAGAAAGTTATTTGCATTGGCTTTTAGAATGGAATACATTTCTTTATAATATTCACTTGCCATTCTCAAGCTAAACTACTTGTCTTTGTTTAAGATAATGTTCTCCCATCCTTGCTATTCTTATTATCATTTTCACTTTTCCTGAGCACAAACAAACTAATGAGAAGAGAGGACAGGAGACATACTTCAAGTGTATATTGTAGATACTTCAAGTGTATATTGTAGATCAGGGCTGTTACTATTCTAAAACACATTAATATATATTCCCATTGTGGAGAAAAATACAAATTTAAGAGATGTTTTGTGAAATTATGCTTGGGAGCATAGTTATAGTCAAAGGGCACTTAGAAATGTCACTAATTTAGTTTCCATTAAAACATCTTTTTCCAAAATACTGTACTTTAAATAGATGGGTTTTCTGTGCTAAACCAGGGTAATGCTGATATTGGTCATTTTTGGTGTGCTTCTGTTTTCATGATGATAATTGTCTCCGGATAAAACATATTAAGCCAATCAGGCACATCCAATTTTTCTTTTGAAGAAATAGTATACCAACTGTTTTTGGTGCAGCTCAATGTAGGCAATTTTCAACCCTCCCTACAGTGGCTGTTAGATAATAATTGTTCAATCTGAGGTAGAAAAGCATGGTTCTGTTGCCTCAAAGCTGGGCAAATTCCATGGTGTGATTTACATGTTGGTGCTTCTCAAGGGAGCAGCCTGAGGATAGACCTCATCTGAATCCATGTGTTTGCTGCCCTTTTCTCTTCTCAAATCGGCTTCTTGCACTCACAGATTTCTCCATGGAACACTCCTTTGACAAATGGCTTGCACACAAATCCCTCTCTCTGGCTCTTCTTTTCAGGAATAAAACCTAAGACAAATAACCTTAAAATTAGAGTGAAGGAAATAAATTATGTGCTTTGACAATAAATATTTGAAAATAATACTTATAGTAGGTAAGTGATATAGTCTGAATGTGTGTCCCCACCAAATCTCATGTTGAAATGTAATTCCCAGTATTGGAGATGGGGCCTGGTGGGAGGTGTTTGGATTATGAGGGCAGATTCCTCATGAATGGCTTGGACCATCCCCTTGGTGATAAATGAGCCCTCTCTCTTTGTTCTCAGGAAATCTGGTGGTTTAAAAATGTGTGGCACCCCTCCCTCTCACTCTCTCTTGTTTGCTCCTTTTCTTGGCATGTGACGTGCCTGTTCCCCCTTTGCCTTCTGCCATGATTGGAAGCTTCCTAAAACTGCTATGCTTCCTGTGTAGTCTAAGAACCCTGAGCCAATTAAACTTCTTTTCTTACAAATTACCCAGTCTCATGTATTTATGTATAACAGCGCAAGAAAGGCCTAATACAATAAGAATGTCTGGGATAGCCAAAATAGAGAAGTAACAAGGGTTTTGACTTTAGAGCAGTGGTTCTCAACCAGGAGAAATTTACCCAACACAGGACATTTGGCAGCATCTGGAGACATTTTGGTTGTTATGAGCCTGGGGTTGGAAGTAGATGCTACCAAGCATCTAATGCATCGAAGTGAGGGATGCTACTAAATATTCTACAATGTGCAGGACATCCACCTACAGCAAAAGTTATCAGGCTCAACATGTCCATAGCACTGCTGTTGAGAAACACTGCTGCAGACCCAGCATCCTTGTTAATTCTTTGCATGTGTGTGAATGTGCCATATATAGTCCTTTAGTCACACTACATTGGCCCCACTTCAGATTTAAAGGGAGTTTATCTACTTTTGTGCCTCTGACTTCATAGAATTTTATGAAAGACATATAATTTAGAGTTCAAAAAAATCTACTCAGCTGGGCGCGGTGGCTCACGCCTGTAATACCAGCACTTTGGGAGGCTGAGGTGGGCGGATCACCCGAGGTCAGGAGTTTGAGACAAGCCTGACCGACATAGAGAAACCCTATCTCTACTAAAAATACAAAATTAGCTGGGCGTGGTGACACCTGCCTGTAATCCCAGCTTTTCAGGAGGCTGAGGCAGGAGAATCGCTTGAACCCGGAAGGCGGAGGTTGCGATGAGCCAAGATCACGTCATTGCACTCCAGCCTGGGGAACAAGAGTGAAACGCCGTCTCAAAAAAATCTACCCAGACATAGGTTGGAATGCACTCAGAAAATAGCTATAGGGGACACTTGATGGACCAAATCAAACTTTTCTTTTTGAGAAACCAAACTTTCCTTTTTGATATTTAATTTTCTTCAGTAAGTTAATTGCCCCTTTCTTCTTACTCCGCACCTCCAATGCCTAGCACCATTCTTGTTTAAGAAAAGGACCAACTCAGATCTAGCTTGATTTGTATCATGTACCTGCAAAGCAATTAACTGGGGTAAATTTTGTTTTGTTTTATTGTATTTTTTAGATTTTTCTGACACAGTGAAGTTAGAATCTTTTGTTCTGAATGCATTTGTGTATCATATCTGTGTAAATATATGTGTGTGTATATATTAATATACATACTCATATCTCTATATGTATCATTTCTATAATAATTATTCATATTAATATTCTCAAAGATATGTATCCTTCTTCTCTTTAGGGAAAAAAGTAAAATTAAGTATGAAATTCTATTTGCGAACTCTAGAATTGGTACATCTGTTATGAACATCCTTGGTAATCTCAGGTATTCTGACCACACACCCAGAAGCAACAGTGAATATGATTTCTGCTACCTTATTTCTTTTCTGGGACAATACACAGTCTCACTGTGTTTGAAATATATCATTCAAATCACCCGATGTGCAGGGGCATTTTGAGTTGGCTGACTCCCTTTTGTGTTGGTTCTGAATCCATCCGGTGCTCCAGTGCGATGGATTTCCTAAGATTATATGACAGAAGTGGAGCTATTAGACCAGCGGCTAACAGCTCCCCTCTAGCTCATTGTGGGGTCAAATGGAATTCAGGAGGCGGCTGGCACACAGGAAGTGGGGCACTGCAGTGGTGACTTAGGCAAATTTGTGAAAAATCCAGGTTTACACAAATGCTAAATAATGGATTATTGAAAATAATTCTTCGCTTTGTGGATTTAATAATAGAGTTTCTTTAAATTGTATTACTCCAAGAACATTTACAATATAACTTAATTTTCTACAAAAAAATTATACAGAATGTTCCAGGAAATGGTTCATTTCAGCACTAAAATTATAAATCACAGACAGTGTTAGGAGAGATCTTATTGATTACATAGCTTAAATTCTAACATTTTAGCTCTGAGGAGAAGCTCTTGAAGGATAATACCCAATATTTGAGACATCGTGGAAACTGATTGGGAAGTTTCCGTTTTATAAATAAGTGACCATATACCTGGAGGGGCTTGGCCTGGGCTAACGATGACTTTTCTGCACAGAGCGTTTCTTGTTTTTTTTTGGAGAATTTCCACAGATATTGTCCAATCCGGGAATCACAATTCCCTAAGGACTCTCAAAACTCCTAAGTGTGTTACTAACCTCAATACCAAAATTATCAGCCTTTCTAGGGAGATAAGCTGTCAACCCGATGGTTCAATAAATGCTTGTTAAATTGCATTGAACCAGGTTTGTTCACCTATCCATCCCACTGTGATAGACTCTGGGGATACCATGGCGAAAACATACAGAGGTTTAAGTAGACCAGCTACTCTCTGACGGGTAATTGTGGCACAATTCTAAGACAAAGACTGGGAAAGGCTTTAGCACTTCAAAACACTTTCCTCATCTGCTCTCTGAAGCTTGAAATTCTTTAAACAGTAATGGGCTTCTTTAGGAAGAAATGAATTCTATGGAAAGCAAAGTTGCTTAAGCATTTAACTGAAATAGAGAGTGAAAGTGATTCAAGTATTAGGCAAAAGTGCTAGGTTAGTTGTCCATTGTCCCGGACCTCAATGGTACTTGTCTGCCCTACAGCCCTTCTTCCCTCTTTCTAGCAACAGACACAGGCTACTTGGTGATAGGGGCTGGCCAGAGCCTCCTCTGAGTAAGTGGAATATCTCTACACCTTGACCACGTTTATTTATCCAAGGATGGACTCATGACCTATATTGGGCCAGTCAAGGCATTTCCTACGATTTTTAAACTGGGATCTGGGATTTTCTCAGAGGCCAGATGTGCCAGTGACCTTACTTCTTGACAAAAGTAGGAAACAGAGCTGCAAGTCAGCCTTCAGAGAAGGAGCCTTCATGCATGATAATGTCTATATCCAGAAAGAATTAAGGGTGGTTAAGTGGTTAAAAATGCAGGTTTAAAAACACCAAAAGCAATGGCAACAAAAGCCCAAATTGACAAATGGGATCTAATTGAACTAAAGAGCTTCTGCACAGCAAAAGAAACTACCATCAGAGTGAACAGGCAACCTACGGAATGGGAGAAAATTTTTGCAATCTACTCATCTGACAAAGGGCTAATATCCAGAATCTACAAAGAACTCAAACAAATTTACAAGAAAAAAACAACTCCATCAACAAGTGGGCGAAGAATATGAACAGACAATTCTCAAAAGAAGACATTTATGCAGCCAACAGACACATGAGAAAATGCTCATCATCACTGGCCATCAGAAAAATGCAAATCAAAACCACAAAGAGATACCATCTCACACCAGTTAGAATGGTGATCATTAAAAAGTAAGGAAACAACAGGTGCTGGAGAGGATTTGGAGAAATCGGACACTTTTACACTGTTGGTGGGACTGTAAGCTAGTTCAACCATTGTGGAAGACAGTGTGGCAATTCCTCAAGGATCTAGAACTAGAAATACCATTTGACCCAGCCATCCCATTACTGGGTATATACCCAAAGGATTATAAATCATGCTGCTATAAAGGCACATGCACACATATGTTTATTGCAGCACTATTCACAGTAGCAAAGACTTGGAACCATCCCAAATGTCCATCGACGATAGACTGGATTAAGAAAATGTGGCACATATACACCATGGAATACTATGCAGCCATAAAAAATGATGAATTCATGTCCTTTGTAGGGACATGGATGAATCTGGAAACCATCATTCTGAGCAAACTATCACAAGGACAAAAAGCCAAACACTGCATGTTCTCACTCATAGGTGGGAATTGAACAATGAGAACACCTGGACACAGGAAGGGGAACATCACACACTAGAACCTGTCATGGGGTGGGGAAGGGGAGAGGGAAAGCATTAGGAGAAATACCTAATGTTAAATGACGAGTTAATGGGTGCAGCACACCAACATGGGACACGTATACATATGTAACAAACCTGCACGTTGTACACATATACCCTAGAACTTAAAGTATAATTTAAAAAAAAAATGCAGGTTTTAGGGCCAGACGGCCCGAGGTCAGACCCATAGCTTTCTATTAATGCTGTGACCTTAATAAAGTTATATGTTTTCTTTTTAGCTCAGTTTCACCTTCAGTAACATGGGAATAACAGTGTTTTACCCCATAGGGCTGTAGCAGATTAAAGATGTCTCAAAAGCTTTGATACTCCTCCTATGGAGAGTTGGGGTCTATGCCTCCTCTTCTTGAATCTTGGAGGGCTCTGTGACTGCTTTAGAATACAGGTTCTTCTGGCCCAGGCCTGAAGAACAGATTTGTGTGACTTGTGTTATAGACCATCCACATAGAGTTAGCATCTCAGGGTTGATACGCATTGTAAACATCATATTAGCATGAAGCTGAACCCAGTTGAAGACAAGTGGCAGCACCCTGACTCTAAAGAGATTAAAAGGAAACTTAGGAATTTATTAGTGATATAGTTTGGATATTTGTCCCCACACAAATCTCATGTTGAAATGTAATCCCCAGTGTTGGAGGTGGGGACTAGTGGGAGGTATTTTGGTCATAGAGGCCAATGTTTCTTGGCTGGGTGCTGTCCTTGCAATAGTGAGTACCTACGAGATCTAGTTGTTTAGGTGTGTGGCACCTCCCACGCCACTCTCTCTTGCTCCAGTTCTCGCCATGTGAGGTGCCTGCTCCCACGTTGTCTTCCGCCATGACTGTGTGACTTGTGTTACAGAATTTTCTCTTTCATCTTTGTCGTCTCTTTTTAAATCTGTAATTTTATTATCATGTGCCACCAATCTGTAACCTCGTAATAAAACCAAACATAAAAGGAAACCTCTTTTTTTTTTTTTTTTTTTTTTTGAGAGGGAGTCTTGCTCTGTTGCCCAGGCTGGAGTGCAGTGGCGCCATCTCAGCTCACTGCAACCTCCGCCTCCCAGGTTTAAGCGATTCTCCTGCCTCAGTCTCTCTAGTAGCTGAGATTATAGGTGCCTGCCACCATGCTGGGCTAATTTTTGTATTTTTAGTAGAGGCGGGGTTTCACCATGTTGGCCAGGCTGTTCTTGAACTCCTGACCTCGGGTGATCCACCTGCCTCGGCCTCCCAAAGTGCTGGGATTACAGGTGCGAGCCACTGCGCCCAGCCCAAAAAGAAACTTTTTATATCCAAAACTTACATAGGCGCAAGTTCTGCCTTTTGGCTTTTTTTCACTAGTATATAATTTGTAGGGAACAGTACTCTCCATGTTAGCAAACATAGCAATGAAGAATTCACTGCTTACGGTCCTGTGCACTGAAGCAATAAAATAGAGAAATGAAGACAGAGATGGAGAGAGAAGAAAAATTAACTCAAGAGAGAACCAGTAGTGGTGATGGAGATAAGCTGACAGAACCAAATAGATGTCTGCAAGTTTGTGAGGAAGCTAAGTGAAGTGGGTACATAAGTATGTATTGTTAACAAATCCAGATGCTGTCTCCAAACTTAAGCCTTGTTTGCAAAGAGAAGTAGGAATGGCAGAGCTTTTATCTCATATTTTTGGAAAATTTAGATGCCATTTGTTTCTGAGGTTTTGAAAAATATTCTCCTAAAAATGCATCAACCTGTTGGCTTTTGGTTGCTCTCTTTTTAAAAAGTCACTCTGAGAGATTTGGGGAAGGGGCATCGAAATTGCTCAGACTCTGATTTGGGGATTTAGGAGTCTGGGACAAAATTAAAGGTGATTCTGGTTAAGGGATCAGCAGAAAATACATGTACACCTTTTATCCTATGTTCGCAGCCATCCAGACCCACAGGAAATGGGTATTCTTGCTGAAAGTCATGAAAGCAACTGATTATCTGCTAAGTGGAACTCCAGGGAGCATGTTCATCCTTACATCTTACAGAGGAGGCAACTTTGCCATCGAATTAGTCCTATTACCTTCTCACTGGATCACAAAGGCATTTATGAGAACAAGTCATTTTTTAAAGGAAGAGAGAAGTGCATTTAACATGAATAGTTGTCTAATAGCATCATTTCCCCATTTCTCCCATTTCTCCTTCCCAACAAAGAACCCCAGGTAGCCTTTGTGCCTGGAGGTGAGGTGGGTTATTTCATTCACAGTTCCAAAGATAGGGCTGACTGACCTGGGAGGGAGCCGGAGGAGGGGGATGGCAGTGTGGAGGTAATACTCTCAAACAGTGCGTGGTCTGGAATTGGGCATTTTATTAGATCTAATAGGCTGATCACTTACTCTGTAATTGTGAGAATTTTTTTGCTTTGAATTTTTGGCTGCTTGAAGTGAATGAGGAAACAGGTAGGACAATTGTTATAGGCAGCCATCTGTCCATAAATGCAACCAGACTGAGGATTAAGCCAATGCCGTAACTGGCAGAACAGGCCCCTGCTAACACTACTGAGCTGTGAGACTGATGTACCTGAATCCTGCCCTAATACAGAACTTATACTTTACAATTCATTTCATCATCTTCAAGGCTGTTAGAGAAGGCTTTCCTGATACTTGTAGCAAAAATCTTCCTAAATTGAAAAAGAAATGATATTTGAATACTAAGAACTCATTCCTTATTTTCTACAACTAAATTTTAATATGGGGAAGAGAAAGTGAAAGAACATATGAGGATCCACGATGACAGACGGGAGGGCTGGGAAAGGAGAGTTGAAAGGTCACAGAAAGCAGAAACTAGCAGAGCTCAAATAAAAGCTTATTGAATTCACAATTTCTGCATGAGTGTTGTTTGTTTTTTTTGTTTTGTTTTTTGAGATGGAGTCTCACTCTGTTGCCCAGGTTGGAGTGCAATGATGCAATCTCGGCTCACTGCAACCTCGGCATCCCAGGTTCAAATGATTCTCCTGCCTCAGCCTCCTGAGTAGCTTGGACTACAGGTGCGTGGCACCATGCCCAGCTAATTTTTGTATTTTTAGCAGAGACAGGTTTCACCATGTTGGCCAGGCTGGTCTTGATCTCCTGACCTCGGGATCTGCCTGCCTCAGCCTCCCAAAGTGCTGGGATTACAGGTGTGAGTCACCACGCCCGGCCCGTGAGCTGTTTTAAATATAGCTAACTCTAGACTAGAGGGCTGCTTCTTTTATTCAATATGTATATATATAGAGAGAATATAATGATTTAAAACATATACATATATTGCATATACATATATTACATATACATATACAAATATTATGTTTATGTTTGAAATCTCTACCAAGTACTAAAAAAAATACAAAAATTAACAAGATAAACATTTCACCAAGATAAACATTCATTTAGAAATTCACAATATTAAAAGGTCTATAATAATATTTAAATTTGTAATAGCTCCTTAGAATTGTATTACCTCATCTAATCCTTAGAATAACCCTGTGGGAATGTTCATATTTCTCCATTTTATAGAAAGGAATCAAAGACTCAAGTTGTCATAGCCATATAATAAGTAAGTTGTAGAACTAGGGTTTCTATCTCAGTCTACCTGATTCTTACAAATCCAACCTCGTTTCTTCCCCAGTACTATCCTCCTTGGAGAATAGGAGATTAGGATTCACCATACCCAACCACTTCACTTATAGTAATCACATTTGGCAGAGGAAATTTTTAGGTAATACAGTGATAGTAGGATTCTCTTAAGACCCGAAGTTCTGAATCACATAAGGAGACGGAAGGATACTTCAACAGGACAAAGTTGTTCATTTGTTAGATGGCTTGAGATGATTTAAAATATGATCTTCAGCCACAGAACTGAAAAAGGGATAATGGCTTAAAGCAAAATTGAATTCATTAGCTCTGGATTCTAACGACTTATCGCTGTGTCAGAACTAGCACACGCTACTCTTATAAAAGAACCAGAACAAGTTCTTTGCTTCATGATGGTGCTTCATCTTTTCTGAGTAGAGGTGGAAGACACAGTTTTGAATCACAATTCGTAAGAGTTGTTAGTGTACTAACAATGAATATGCTCTGCTGTTTGCAAAAAAAAAAAAAAAAAGACTGCAAGGAATATGTGCAAATTGCAACATAATTGGCTAATAATCATGAAACAACAAGGGAGCTAGTTGGATCATGAACAGAGTGGGCAAAGATACTATGAAGCATCACTAGAGAACTGTTTGTGATTTTTTTCTTACATGGCTCCATATATCCATGATGCCCCAGCTAAAGGCTATTCTGTGGCTGATCATTGTGCATAGGTTAATGTCTAAGCTACTTGACATGCCATATACAGTCCTTATGATCTGGCTAATGTCAAACTTTATGCCTATGCTTATCACCTTCTTTCTAGCATCATATTTAGTTCTCTAAATTTACCTAATTCTCTTCTATCTCCAGGCTTTCATTATTTCTATTTTATGCAGCTAGAATATTCTCATTTCTTCTCTTAGAAATGATAACTCCTAATATGCCTTTAACTCCTATTCATTCAGATTATAGTAGCTATCTCAGTTGTAGACTACCCTATTGTCAATCCTATTGAAGCCCTTTTAATATTCTTTTAATATTTACTTATTTGAATTCTCTACCACTTTGGATGATTCACTGTTGTACTCCAAGTACTTGATAGGTACTTGTTGGAAAGTACTCTTTCAGGAAGAAGTACTGATAGTACTCAATGAGGAAGAAGAGTTTTCTGGACTGGGTGATAGCATAGAGTTCATATCATTCAATAAAATCTTATTGCATTAGAAGTTTATGATTTAATGTATTATTAATGAAAATTAAGTTGCATCTACCTTATAGTTTAAGATGGCATGTATATTTGATCAGACTGTATATCTATATAGATTTATAGATATAGATATAATACATTCCTCAAGCCCCACAAATATGACAAAAATGTGTAAGGCATAAAACACAAAGGAATGAAATAATGGGAGGTGAGACATAAACAAGATTTTGGAAGCTAAAAGCAAATGGGAAAGTGAAAACTGACTTAGCATGACCACAAAAATTTAATTCTGTGCTTGAAGTAAGAAGGCCAGGAAGAAACCTCATGTGTGTAGGATTTGAAAAAAACAGGTATCTTGGAAGTGGGTTTAACATGGGCCTAAGCAGGTTGTTTGAAGATCTTTCTGAGGAAGGATAAGACTCCCAGATATGCTCCCTGACTCTACACAGTCACATGCTGACCCTCCTCAACCTGGATTGATGACTAAGAGTTTATGCTCTGAAGAGAGTGAAATAGAGAGTCTATACTGGGGATTCCAGAAATATTTAATGGGAGAAATCCATATCTAAAAAATAAATATATATAGAGAGAGAGTTAAATGTAAGTTTCACAGGGAACATTGAATTCTCCTATTCTAGTCTTCTCCTACATGTCTCCCAAAAAGCTGGCAGCCAGTTTGTACACTTCCAATAGGAGTCAAGTTCTCCTATAAGATTATCTAACCAACTGAACCTAAAAGACCTAAAATTACTGACATTAAGGATTCGCCAAACAAACAGCCCATCCAGATAATGTTAGGGAGACAACGACCATCACCCAAACTTCCAATTGAATGCATAGAGTTTCTAATCAACACTTTGTTTCTCACTCTTTAATATAAGCAAAAACAGGGATGACTAGACATTACAAGCCGGCATTGGATATGGAAAACAAAGACAGAAAACAAACACATAACTTCTCAACCTCAGTATATTTAGTTTATAAGCTGAACAGTTTCTATCATTAATATTCTCAGAAATGTAATTACATAGCATCCACAAGAAAAGAACAGAGTGCCACATAAAAGAATATGCAAGGAATATAAATGAGTTCTTGGTGATAGAAAAATAAGTTAAAATAATAAAACATTTATAACAAAGTTAAAGAAATCTTTTCGAGAAAGAACAAAGGAAACATGATGAAGAAAAGAAGGTTGGAAAAAAAAACCCTGAAAAATTAAAGGACCAATTCAGGAGATGCACTGTTTGAATAATGAATGGCCCAGAATAAAGAGAAAGGAGAAAATGGGGGTGGAGGTTACCATCAAAGATATAATATAATTCAATCTTCTTTTCAGAACTAGAGGACCTGATTATACAGACTGGGTCCATTAGGTGGCCAGTATGTTGGACAAAAGCAAACACCGAAGTGCATTACTGCAAATTTAAAGACATGGTTGATAAAAAGAAAGTTCTAGAAGCTTCCAGGTAAAAAGAAAAACTTCACATGAAGAATTAGAAATGATAGTTGCTTAGGATTTCTCTGCATAATAGCAACTCCAGAAGCTGGAACACTAGAGAGAAATATCTTCACAACTCTGAGGAAATATTTTTCAACACAGAATTGTATGTTTTAGGTATGCCAGATTGTCAAGATATTTTCAGTTACACCAAAAAAAAAAAAAAAAAAAAGCTTGTGTATGCATTCTATCTTAGGAAGCTATTGGAAAGTGAGTTGTATCAATATGAGGGAGAAAACCAAGAGAGAAGACAAAACAGGATATGAGAAATAGGGGAGTCAGCAAAAAAGACAGGCAGGAATATTCCTTATGATGGTATTAAAAGAGTTTGCACAATGGCAGTTATTCAGCAGGGTTAGAGAGCTACTTTCCAGATTAGAGACGGTTGAAAGGGAGATTTAAAAAAAACAGATGAAATGGATAAAAAGTTTAGTTTGATGGTATTGAGAGAAGATTTACCCAGCTAGTGAAGATTTGGGAGCTGGGCTCATGATACATACTTAGAAAACTAGGAAAGTAAGAAGAGAGAGGAGAATGAAGAGGATGAGGAGGAAGATTAATTAAATTATCAATTCCAGATAAACTCTTCTACAGGGAAGGAAAACTAACTATGTTGTATACCACATGTCTCAGCTATGAACAATCTTAAGAGAGTAAAAATGTCTTAAATAATAAATATATTGACCTGAACAATTGTATACTACCATTATGTGAGGTAGGATGGTTGTAAAAGAAAGCTACATTCTCATCTTCCATATTGAGAAGTCAAGAGATAATGTTTTAAACTGAAAAAAAAAATAGAACTAGTAATATAGGCTTGTTATTTAGAGATTCTGATGTAAATACCAAAGTAAGCAATTTACAGGGAAAATATTTGCCTCTGGGAAGCGGATAATGGAGGTGGCAAGAGAGTACTACAGCTGTAAGATTGTGTGTTATTGTCGGGGTAACACTAATTGCTATAACAAACAAACCCCCATGTTTATCATGGACTCAAACACAATGCAAGTTTATTTCTCACTCATTTAACAGCCCAAGGTGATTGTTTCTGTACGGTGGATATGGCTGTCTTTCATGCGCTCAATAAGGAAGAAGAAACTCTGCCTTCAGCTTCATATCTGGGGTCACCATGTTCATCACTGTCCAAGTCTGTCACGTGAACAAAGAGCATGGGGAATTGTCAAGGGTGGGGCTGAGAAAGTCACACCACATCTGCGCCAGTTGCATTGACAGAACTGGGTCATAGGGCTGCTCCTAACAGCCACAGAGGTTGGGAAATGTAGCCCAGCTGTGTATCTAGGAGAAATAGGAGGACGCAAATTTTGGTGAATGGTTAGCAGTCCTGCCAGAATTTCTAAAACTATTGGACTCTTTAAATTAAGTGTATTACAGATTGTTGCTGTAATTGTGGTTTTGTTCTAAAATGATAAGAGGAAACGATCCAGGGGAAGTCATTAAAATTTAACAATGGTTAGATTATGATAATTTTTTTACCCAGCATTTTTTAAATTATAAAACTTTATTGAAGATATAGAAAGTTCTTGTCTCAATTCACCTTGCTCCAGACTTCTAATAGGGGAAGGTCAAAGGACACTTCCTATGAAGACAAACTCAAAAATCCAGTTGCTTCATCTGTAAAATGAAACCCAGATAATGGAGTAATGTCAGCTTCTCTGCTATTATTTTAAGATTATATAATGGGATTATTATTATATGTAATAGAATTATACAGGATTATATGTAAATACATACATAATAGGATTATATAATATACACATAGGATTATATATGCTATATTATATATAATATATGTTATATATGTATATACGTAATAGGATTATATAATACACGTATAGGATTATATGTATATATATAATAGGATTATTTAATCCTAAAATATATATTATTTTATATATTATATATTATACATTATGTAAACTATATATTTTATTTACAAAATATATATAATATATAATAGGATTATGTGATCCTAAAATAATGGCAAAGAAGGTGACAGTGCCTCATTCTCTGGGTTTTATTTTACAGATGAAGCAACTGGATTTTTGAATAACTAAGTGGTGTACCCAAAGTTGGTTATTCACTCATTCATTACACTGATATTTATTAGAGCATCTACCATGGACAAGTCACTGCTTATGTGAAGATGGTAACAGCAGCAAACAATCTAGACAAGCTCTCCTTTCACACAGAGCTTTAATCTTAGGGAGGATGCCCAGTGGCAGTGAGGACTTTAACCTGGGTCTTCAACCTGAAGATCCCAGCAGCTCATGCTGGGTCTCTCCAGCTATTAGACTTTTCATATATCTTGTCTCATCTGTTACACTGAAATAACCTTCCTGCAGCTATATGATCAGATGGCCTCCCTTATTTACAGAGTGAACAAAAGATGCAAATTATATTTGGGAAAGTCCCTGCGAATCAAAAATGACACCCGTTTTCCCTTAACAGCTTTTAGGAGATGTTTCAGATGAGCATGGAAAGAAAGACGTGTGCACATTCCCTGTATAGTTCGCCATTCTTTTCTCCCAGCTATTAGAGGCACTTCTGACAGGTACCTTTTCTGGCAACTTCTAAAACTTGTGAGGTATGCTCTCCTATTTGACCAGGCCTAAAGAAGTCTTGTTTCATGAATTGCAGTGTCTATAAGATATTCATCCAGCTGCCTGAAAATCATCTCTGCTTCCTTCATTCAGGAAAATATCACCACTGACATGCCCTGCTTGCACTTAAATGATGTATGCTTAGTTGGTGCAAGGTTCAGTGAATAAGAATGTTTGAAGAAAAACTTTAAGCTTTCACTGGACATGAGGTCAGTTACAAAGAATAGAGGTCCTAGAAGAGTTGTCTTCAAGGGATTGTCATATAATATATTGTCCAAAATGTAACACTTGGAGAGTGGGAGGTGATGCTGTTAACAATGATGCTGAGACAAAAGGCATAAACAGAACTCCAGACAAACAGGAAATGTTAGCATTAAAGATTGACATTCACTTTCCTTGATGCATGAGTTGATAAAAGTTGGTATGTATGTGTGTGTTTATATATTATGTGTGTGTATATACATACATACATGTATGTGTGTGTATACTGATATATGAATACATACATATATTGTATATATACTGATACATGAATAAATACATACATACATATGTATATATATCAGTATATATTATTCAACCTTGAAAAGGAAGGAAATTCTGACACATGCTACAACATGGGAGAAACTTCAAGACATTACAATAAGTGAAATAAGTCAGTCACAAAAGAATAAATAATGTTTAATTCCACTTATATGGTACCCAGAATAGCCAAATTCATAGACAGAAAATAGAATGGTGGCCACCAAGGGTTGAGGGAAGGAGGAAATGCAGAGTGCTTGTGTAATTGGTCAGAGTTTCAGAAGATAAACACATTCCGAGGATGAATGGTGGTGATAGTTGCACAACATTGTGAATGCATGTAATGTCACTGAACTGTACACTTAAAAATAGTTTAAATGAGAGATTTTGTCCTTGCAATAGTTTGCTGAGAATGATGGTTTCCAGCTTCATCCATGTCCTTACAAAGGACATGAACTCATCCTTTTTTATGACTGCATAGTATTCCATGGTGTATATGTGCCTCAACAGGTGCTGGAGAGGATGTGGCAAAAAAACCAACCTCTAACCTTTCCTTTTCCTGTGCCTTCTCAGATATACAGCAAACCTTTTCCTTCTTATTAACACACGATGTTGGGGAACATTGTCTTTTCTTCTTTACCCTGTAGCCCATCACCTTCTGTGGGCACCAAGCAATTTCCCATGTTTACTCCAAAGGCTGTTCACACAAGTGAAACCATTTGCACTGCACACTATAAAGGAGGGGAGGTTATGGCCCTTGGATCCAAGTTGAATAATTCAGACACAGTCTCATTCCTACACATCACGCTGCCTTATTTAACCCTGCATTGTTATTTTTATTTATTTTTTTTCTTTTGAAAGGGAGTCTCGCTCTGTTGCCCAGGCTGGAGTGCAATGGCGCAATCTCGGCTCACTGCAACCTCTGCTTCCTGGGTTCAAACGATTCTCCTGCCTCAGCCTCCCCTGTAGCTGGGATTACAGGTGTCCACCACCATGCCCAGCTAATTTTTGTATTTTTAGTAGAGATGGGGTTTTACCGTGTTGGTCAGGCTGGTCTTGAACTCCTGACCTCAAATGATCTGCCCACCTCGGCCTCCCAAAGTGCTGAGCTTACAGATATGAGCCACTGCACCCAGCCTCCTGCATTGTTGACTAATTGATTTATGTCTATGACCCACCCTATCCCTGAGCTCCAACTTTAGAGCAAGATCCTAAAGAGAGCATAGCATGTTGGTTGGCTGTCGAGACCTTCCTTCCATAACAGTCCATGCCAGCACACCCTGTGGATTCCATAAATGCCTATGCTTCTGAACCATTTATTTTCTGTGCATGCCTAGGGCAGGGGCAGGTCCTTGCCCTGAGGGAACCCATTATTTAATAACAATCTATAGATTCCGGAGCTGCTGGTGGCAGGGATGCTTTCTCACAGGTCCCATGGGCTTCGGGAGGGAAGATTTTCAAGAAGATTAGGAGATGAATGTGTTTTGAAAGACGGTACAGAGTTAGCCTTGACTGCACATTGGACATTTTATTGCATTTGTCTGATGGATAATCACAGATAAAGACTTTGATCTTTATCCCCATGGCAGCAATAAGAAAAAGGCAGGAACTCTGTGTACTATCTTTTATTTCTTTTCCCTGCAGTTCTGGGAGAATCGAGCCTATTAAAATGCTCAGAAGAGTCTCTCCTTGTGCTCTTAAACGTTGCTGGGCGTTAACCACTCTGTCTTTGTCCCGGACAATACCATGATAAGATGGAGATAGGGGAGGGATTGTGAAGCTCTTCTCTCTCAGCAGAAAGACTAATGGATGGGGAAGAATGAGAATGTTGAAAGGAAAGAAAAGGAAGAATAGAGGATTAAATGCTGAGTGTCATGGAAAAGATCAAGGGAAGAATTACAACAGCAGTGCAGCATGGCTGTCCCAATGAATGCAAGAGATCAGATTGGGGCTTTATTCTTCAGACACAAGATGCTGATGGTCTGTGGCCTAGGTTGGCAACATCAGGACCTTTTACTCTTCAGATAGAGTCTCCCCCGATGATCAAACCAAGTGGAACATTCCACAATTAAACTTGTGAACTGACTCAAAAAAAAAAAATGGGCATGTGGAGAAGCTGAAATGGAATTCAGGGAGTTTGTTAGTACCAGATGAAGCTTCTTCCCTCCCACGATGTATTTAACTGACTCCGCTGGCTATAGAATCACTATGTTTGTTGATCATGTTTATCAAGGGCAGAAAGTAACTTTCACTATAAAATGAAGACTATATTTACTCTTATTTATCCTTACAAAGGAGTTGGCCAAATGCCAGGTCCTTCAAGGCTTGAGATGAAGTCTGGTGCACTAGAGCGGATGTGTGCAGGGTGGTACACGTAGGTACCAGGGTGCAAGCACACAGGCCCACCCATTCTAGGCAGGTGGGCTATGCTGCTAAGCCACAAGTGTCTGACCCTATTTGGACAAAGAGACTTAAATGTAGACATTATTTACCACCATATCCAAAGGGGATTACATGCAGAATCATTTCATTTTTATGTTAACTTGTGGGATACTTTATATGGTTAGTTTTAAGTCTAATACATTTTAATCTTCATTCTATGTCTTTATTTCCCCATGTTTTAATGTAACCATAACATTGTAACTAGCCTGGACCTCACTTGACTTTTGAAATGCCCTGTGTGTATGTGTGTGTGTGCGCATGCACATTGGACAGAGCAGTGGAAGGGTCTTAAAGTGAAAGGAATTCTACGTTGAAAATTAAGTTACACGGAAGGTAGAAAGAATCGCCAGTTTCACTAACCAGTCCTTTATTTATTTTTCAACAGTAGCACAAATCCCATAGCAATTAATTCTGTACCTAGCCCCCGGAACCACAGATACACCCAATACAATGTATAACAATAGTTAAAGCTTCTGGAAAGAAAACAAACTTCTAAGGTTGCCTCATAATCAGGTCCCTCTTCTAACATGATTTTGAATGACACATGTAAAAGAATGACCTCTAGTGGTTAGATGCCAAACCTACAGTGTTTTAATTAAGAACCAGATCTTAATGGGTGGGGGTGGGACTGTATTCAAGCAGTTATTATACAAAGCAGCATGAGGCATCCTAATAGAGAACACACACCCACCCAACTTTCTCTCTTATAACTTAGCAATTACACTGGAGAGACATCAAAGTTCGCATATCTCATAGAAGCCTAGAATTAGATCAGGGGCTTGTAGCTTCTTTCTCAATATAACACTATTCACAGTATTACTTTCAGTTGCTCATAGTTCTACTTAAAAATTCCCAGTTACTAGACACATTGTACTGGTAATTTATCTTTATTTTATTTTCTTTCTGCATAATAATAAACTCTGTTTTTCTTTGAGGAATAATTTTCCCATGTGCCTAATTTAGGGAAAGGGAGTAGGAGATAGAGCATATTATTCTACATCTCAATGTGAAAGTGAAATGTGGACAGTCTCTTCCTCTTCCCTTGCAGCTAGTATCTAAGCTCATGAACTAAGAGTAAATAGTCATCTTCCTCCCCAAGAATTCAAATCTGGAATGAGGGGGTCGGTGATTGATAGTGGCAGTTAGGTGCATGCCCAAAGGAAGTATCCAGAAGTAGAGGCAATGTCTAGCAGGTTTTGCAATGGTTGTGTCCAATGCATCTAGCATGTTATGCATCATTTTCAGGCCAGCGTATTCATCCAGCACTGTATTATTTCTTTATTCTACGTCTTTTTAGAGCCTGGTCTTTCAGACTCCCAACATTCTATAGTATCCCAGCAATTTTATTGCTTAGACAACCAAAGTTGTTTTTTCTTGCTTGCAACCAAGAATTCAAATAGGTCAGTCTGTTTCATCAATGGTATACACCTCCTTATTATAGACACTCCCATAAGAACTGATGCTACCTTCTTCTGCAGTTTGATATTATTCCTTTGGTATAAGTTGAATGTCTTAATGTGTTCATATTATTTTTCAAAGCCTTGGTGTTTCTGTGCTAACACTTCTACAGAGAAAGAAAATCATTTGCTAAAATTTAAATAACTAGAAGACAATTGCTTAGCTATTTTAATTCATTTGGGGTGGGGTGTGCTCTTATTGTTTTTGTACCTCCACTTTGAGGTGAGATAAGCAAAGGAAACAAAATGTGCACATTGAGAATTGGGTTAAAAATAATAGACCTCAGACCTCTGTGAGTGGGGTATATTTCCTGTATAGACTTCTGTACAAGTATATTTCTCATATAGACTTCCATACAAGTATATTTCCTGTACAGACTTCTAATTTTAACCATAAACTCCTTGGGATTTCAGGGAAATAAAAATATAAAAGAAGCCAGTTTTTCTTGTAATGTCTTATGAAAATCTGTTGATCTTATGGTGCCTCCCAGCACCATAGGAAAAGGCAACATAATGGCCTTAGTCCAGCTCAAAGGTATGAGGTGTCTCATTATTCCTTCCATGAAGGGATTTTTCTGTAATCTTTCAGTTTTCTAACCAGCCACTTTCACCTATGTCCCACCCACTCTTATCACAATAGCATCCCATATCTCACATTAACAGGAAAGACAGAAAAGAGAGACTTCGTCTATTTTTCCCACCAATATATGCCTCCAATAGTTCTATGACTTTCTCGTATACACTAGAACGTTTAAACCTTTCAAATTCAACTGGATTATATACTAGCATCCCCATACGAAAATAAGACTGGGCCAGTGTTATATAAATCCTCCACAGCAAATAGAATGCAAATTATGCACAGCGTTAACATTAGACTTCATGGGAAAGAAGATCAAAAGATTGCCCTGGAAACATATAAAGTTAGAGGTGACATATACCCAGAAAAGTTTCAAGGCAGAAGAAAGGAAGGCTCTGACCAGTCAACAGTCCTTAGTCCTATAAGTTGGATAATCAGCACAGCTCATTCCAATTCAATTTGACTCTTTTTTAAACCTGAATAAAATAGTAAATATTTCTACCCAGAGTGATACATCTTTAACATCCTTAATTTTCGTTGTACAAAAAGAATATTCACCTTGAAAATCAACAATATTTAGTAGGTTGAAGGATACAAAGTTGTAGTTATATGGGATGAACAAGTCTAGAGATCTAAATGTACAACATATGGACTATAGTTAATAAAATTGCATTGTCTTGGGGTTTTTTGTCAAGTAGATTTTAGCTATTGTTATCACTAAAAAGTAACTATATGAGATGATAGATGCATTAATTTGCCTTACTGTTGTAACTATTTTACTACCTACATGTATCCCATAACACATACTGTAAACCTCAAATGTGCACAGTAAAATTTACTTTAAAAAAAATCAACAATATCCAGAACTGTCAGAGTAAAACTCCATTTTGTTCACAATAGTGTAATTACTGTCCAGTCCTCTAGCGAAATAAATTTGAACATGGTAGATTTTATGATGTTTTACAGCAAAGACAGGTTTTAAAATGCTTCCGTTAGCCAGAAAACAAGAGTAAGCATAAAGAGCTTTGCCTGATTCTTCAGATTACCAGTGTTGCCATGTGTTTCCTCTTCCAGTTCTACATACAGGAATTGAACAACCTCTGAACATCTCCCTTTGAATAGGCAGTGTATTCATTGCTTTGAAAATACAGTGTTTATTGGAGATAACCATAGATCTTCTGTAAACATATCACCCATTTTAGCAAAGCATTCAGAAGCAGTCAATTGTCCTATTGAACAAATATGATCAACCTTTCCATAGCTGAGTCTTACTACACATACACAAAATAGTATGTCATCATGAACATTTGTAGAAGTTAGGATCAATTGGAGTTGTTTGAAGGAAAAAAAAAATGGCCAAGAAACTCAAGTGACCTTATAAGTAGGAAAAAAAAAAAATACTGGGAATATCGATAGCAAGAAATCAAAGTATCAATCCATAGTAAGCAAGAGGGAGACAGAATAAATTAAATGGTCCCTTAGTTCCTGGACTATATCTCTCTAGAGCAGTGCTCCAATACACACATAAACACACACCCACCAGCAATACTTACCCTCATGTTGGGTAATCTTGACCCACTAGACACACACACACACGCACACACGCACATGCACACACACCCCCATACCCTTAAATCAGGTTATGTCCTGACATTTCCCTACTTTTGCTATTATGGAGGAATAATTTATGCACAGCAAAGTACATAGATTTTCAGCGTACAGTTGGATCAGTTGTAACACACATTTTTAAGTTTCTCCTGGCTCTCAGGCACTTTTTTGTAGGCACCGCGATTCTTAGCCATAAGTAAAACAAATCCCCTGACTTCAAGGAACTTACATTCTAGCAGAACATGCAGATAGTAAACTTATAAATATATAGAAAAACAGACTATAAATCAAGGTGAAAAGGGGAGGTGCATTATTCACAAATGGGGGTAATGGAACTTCTCCTCAATAAGATGACATTTCAACATATCTGAAAGGGGTGAGAGATTGAGCCATCCAATTCTCTAACGAGGACAAATGCAGGCAGAAGAGAATGTATACACTTATGTTGCCATCACCCAAACAAGATATAGAACATTCCCAACACTCCAAAAGCTTTCTGTACCCTTTTCAGTCAGCTGTCTCCCCTACCCAGATAACTGCTCTTCTGATTTCTTCTATCATAGATTAGTTGTACCTATTTATGAACTGTATATAAATGGAATCATACAGTATACGCTCATTTGCATTGCCCGATGCATTTCACTAAATTCATTTTTAGCTCCCTAGTGGGTTGCAACCCAGTTTGAAAAACAAATTGATTTAACATATACCATACATCAGATTGACTTGGTGGGCTTAAAAAATGCAAATTGTCAGACCCCCACAGAGATTCTGATTAAAATGTAGATTACTGGGTCCACTCCAGACCGATAAAAGCATACATCCTAGTGTAGTGCTGCAGGTTGTTCAAAGACTACACTCTAATATGGTTTACAGATGAGTTTCTCAATCATTCTAAACAATGCTTTCACCAAGTCCCCACCTCTATCCCAGCTAAGAAAATACAATGACTCCTTGTTTACTGCTTACGGAATCAAGTCAAGTACCCTTGTCAGACGTGTGAAGCCTTCCATCAGAGTCTTACTTTCCTGGCTGACACACCTTCTTGTTACTCAGCAACAGCAATAAGAATCTCATCTGTTTAGTGACCCCTCCTGCCCAGTCATCCCTCCACTGCGGAATCGAATGCTAAATTTCTACTGCATGCAAGAACCTATCATTGCTTATTAAGTTGAATGACAGCCTCAGATTTATATTCCCTGGAAACTGTGTTGGTCATGGGTGGATCTGAGAATAATAGCCAAGTCTGTAAGGCATCACAGGTTCATTCAGAGGTAGATTGATTGACTTGTGTTATTAATTCTCCTCCATGAGATTGTGTTCTGTGCTATTTCTCTGTTAAAGAGAGTCCTCCATGAGATTGTGTTCTGTGCTATTTCTCTGTTAAAGAGAGCATTCTTTGGTTCTACCACCTTGTTAGAACATTGGTACTATATGGTCTCCTGGGTATATCTGGGAAGAAATTAGCCTCATTTCTCCTTATGCTTTCTCACTCTACAAATAGAAGGAAAAAAAGGCTCTTTGATTTATAGTTGAAATTTATAGTTGAAACAAAAGTTGTAGAAATATATCACTAAAGGCAGAAAATAAGGGGTAGAATAAAGAGAAGGAATTGGGAAATTAAAGGAAACCTTCCCTTTCTAGTCTCTGTGTTTTGTTCTCTTCTCTCTGACCCATATAAAACACTGTAAAAATGTGTAGTTATCAGGGATCAGTGCCCCTTCTCAGTTGTATTCATTCATTTATTTTTTCTTTCATTAATTTAACATACATTTTTAAGTTTCCCCTGGCTCTCAGGCACTTTTGTAGGCACTGAGATTGTTAGCCATAAGAAAACCAAAGCCCCTGCCTTCAAGGAACTTTCATTCTATTGGAACATGCAGGTAGTAAACATACAAACATACAGCAAACTATAAATAAGGATGAAAAGGGAAGGGTGCATTATTCACAAATGGAGTTAAGGGAAGTTCTCAATAAGGTGGCATTTCAATATCTCTGAGAAGGGTGAGAGATTAAGCCATTCCGCTCTCTAAAGAGGGCAAATGCAGGCAGAAGAGAATTGCAAAGGCCCCAAGGTGGGGCCTTCTTCATGTGTTTGAGCAATAGCAGTGAAGCTGTTGTGAGGGAGGTCAGAAAAGGATTGTGGAAGTAGAACACGAAGGGACCAATGAGCCATTGTGAGAACTTTGGCATTTATTCTGAGTTCATTAAAAATAAGACAGAGGGTTTTGAGCTGAGACACATGTAACGTATTTTATGTTTTCATAGATTTACTCTTACTATTGTGTTGAAAATAGACTAATGGGCAGAAAGGAGGAATTGAGGCAGCTATTATAATAAGCCAAGTAAACAGTAATGGTAACTTGCAACAGGGCACTGGGATTAAAAATAGTAGGATTATGATTATATTCTGATGGTGGCAATGACAAGATTTGTTGAAGTGTGGGGTATAAGAAAAAGAGGGTATCCCAGGATAATTCCAAGGCTTTTGGCCTGAACAACATGAGATATGAGGTTACCATTTACTGACACTATAGAAGGATTAAATTGGAAGAGGGTCTGGGAAGTCATTTTTGAACACCTTTTAGATATCCAAACAATGATGTCCAGAAGACAGCACATATAAAACTGTAGCATTCATGTGATATGTTTAGTCAGAGATATAAATCATGGATTTGTCAATTTGTGGATGGCATATATATGCATCGAATGTAGATAGATAGATAGATAGATAGATAGATAGATAGATAGATAGATACATAGATAGATAGATACATAGATACATAGATGGCATATATAGTGGATTTGTCAATTTATAGATGGCATATCGATATATACATCATATATGTAATCTATAAATCGACAAATCCACTATATATGCCATCTATCTATCTATCTATCTATCTATCTATCTATCTATCTATCTATGTATCTATCTCCATGAGGTTGGATGGTTGTACAAAGAGAAAGAACAATGTCCAAGCACTGAGCTCTGAGATATTTCCAATATATGGCTGTCAGAGAGATGCAGAGAAACAAATAAAGAAGACAGAAAGGAAATGTTCATTTGTAGAAAAGGAGAACCAAGAGGAAGTCAGATCCCGGAAGCCCAGTGAAAAGAAGATTTTAACCAGGAGCATGTGATCATACAACGATGTCAAATGCTCCTGATAGGTTAAGTAAAATGAGGTCTGATAATTAATTATTGAATTTAGGAACGTGGAATTCATTAGTGATTTTGACAAGAGCCCATTCAGTGGAATTAGAAGGGATGAAATCCTCACAGAAATGGGTTGAACGCTGAATTGAAGGAGATCGATTAAGAGACAGGTTTTCTGTCTGAGAGTTAGAAATAACTCTCTCAAAGAGATTTGCTATAAAGTGGGTAGAGAAATGGTAAAGTAGTTGAACTGTATGAACAGATACACACACATGTATCTCATCTTAAATAAACATACAGTACATTTGTGAGCTCAGGAAATAATCTAGTTGAGAGAGGAAAGAGCTGAAGATTCACGAGAGAAGTGGGGGAGTGAAACATATCCATGAAGTGATGTACTTAAGTAGGTGGCAGACAATGAAATCTGGAGCACAGGAGAGGCGCTGATCTTGGAAGCATGGAGAACTCACCTATTGGACCAGGAGGGAAAGGGGAATGCATGGATATTGCTGTTGCACATATGGTCAGGGTACCTGGCAGAAGTTTTCTTCTCATTACTACTGTTTTGTCCATGAAATAGAAACTGAGGTCATCAGCTGAAACTGTAGATGAAAAAGGAGGTATTGGAGGAGGAAGAGAATACATAAGTCCTCTAGAAGAATTAAACCATGCAAGGATGAGGGAGACGCAGTAGAATTTCTAGGTATCTACCCATGGGAGGGTAGAGTCATCCAAGTAAAATGTGAATTAGAACTTCACGTGAGTTCATCTTTATCAGACCCATTTGCAGATGATATAGACCCCGCCATGTGATACAATTGCCAGAGGAAACCAGCACCAGAGATATTCCAGGTCCTAGTTCACTGTCCCTACCTATACGCTCTTGTGTTTTGTCCTCAGTGTCATGTGTGTTGGTTTGCTCCTCTAAGCAGATCTAAAACCCCTCCTGGACAATGGTGTGTCTCCTATGCCACTTGAGACTTTCACAGGACCTTACACTGTAGAGGACATAAACTTACTTAATTCCATCATTTATGTCTTTAGCAAGTGGTTATTTTCTGATTATCAGAATTGTGACAGATGGTAAAGCATACCAGGTCTTATTCCCTTGGTGAATGCTATAAACTGACTATTCCCTAATTAGGGAGAAAATGAATCTAGGGAAAAGAAAAATCTACACAAGCAAAAAACAACATGAGTGATCACCCCTTCCTCACCATTAAGATTTTGTACCCAGGAAGCAGGGGACTCCAGGTAAAATGAGAGCCCTCTTTGTTTTAGAAAAGAATAGCAGTGGAATATTATTTTATTAAACTTGTAATCATAAAACATTATATCTGGGAGGAACTTTTTGATTTTCTCATGCTGAAAAGAGGTCCAAAAATGTTAGCAATGTGCTTAATTGTTATTGATAGAAAACAGCATTGGAACCTATGATGCTGGATTATCAGTCCAATTCTCTCCTTACAAAATCAAAGAGATAAACCAGAAACTAAAGATGTTCTCCCTCTGCCCCTCTAGATAACCAGACTACTTTGCTCTCTCCCTCTGAGGCTTGGGCTTGAAGGGGTGAATTAAGATGATGCATTTCTTTCTCTCTTCTTTGCTTTCTTTTTTCTTATTTGAAAAAGTGTGTGGGGTACATGAGAAATTTTTACATATATATAATTTGTATATAATGTATAGTACTCAAGTCAGAGTATAAATGTCCATCACCTGAGTACAATACATTTTTAAAACTGTAGTCATCCTACTCTGCTATCAAACATTGAACTTATTCCTTCCATCTTACTGTGTGTTTGCACCATTTAACCTACTTCTCTTCATCCTCTCCTCTTTTCTTCACTTACTCTTCCCAGTCTGTTATCAATTTTTCCACTCTGTACCTCAATGTGTAAAAATCTTCTAAATTCCTACATATAAATGACAACATATAACATTAGTCTTTTTGTGCCTGTCTTATTTCACTTAAGATAATGACCTCCAGTTCTATTCATGTTGCTGCAAATGACAGGATTTCATTCTTTTATGGCTGAATAGTATTCCACTGTATATATGTAGCAGATTTTCTTTATCTATTCATCCACTGATAGACACTTAAGTTGATTCCATATCTTTGTATTATGAGCAGTGCTGCAATAAACATGTGAATTCATGTATCCCTTTGAGATATTGATTTATTTTTCTTTGCGTAGATACACCCAGTAGGATGGAATGGTACTTCTGTTTTCCTTTGGGTAGATACCCAGTTGGATGGAATGGTAGTTCTGTTTTCATCTTTTGGGAGAAACCTTTATATTGTTTTTCGTAGTGACTGTAGTAGTTTACATTTCCACCAACAGTGTATAAGAGTTTTCTTTACATCTTCACCAGCATCTGTTATTTTTTGTCTTTTTAATAATAGCCATTCTGACTGGGGAAAGATGATGGCTCATTGTGGTTTTGATTTGCATTACCTTGATGATCAGTGGTGTTCAGCATTTTTTCAGATACTTGTTGGGCATTTGTGTGTCTTCTTTTTAGAAATGTCTAATCATGTTCTTTGCCTACTTTTTAATGAGATTATTAGTTTTTTTTCCTGTTTTCCTTTTGAGTTCCTTGCATATTCTGGATATTAGTTCTCCTGTTGGATAAATACTTTGCAAATTTTCTCCCATTCAATAGGTTATCTGCTCATTCTGTTGATTATTTCTTTAGCTGGGTAGAAGCTTTTTTGTTTAATTAAATCTGATTTGTCTATTCTTGTTTTTGCTTCCTGTGCTTTTGAGGTCTTATTCATAAATTCTTTGCTTAGACTAATGTCCAGAAGAGTTTTCCCTAGATTTGCTTTTAGTATTTTTATAGTTTCAGGTCTTACCTTTAAATATTTAATCCTTTAAGAGTGATTTTTGTATATAGGGAGAGATGGGGGGTACAGTTTCATTCTTCTGCCTGAGCTTATCCAATTCTCCCAGCACCAATATGGTGCATTTCTGAGCTCTCGCAAGAGGAAACATTTAACTTTGGCACACCAAATTGCAACAATTGAACTCTAATGCATCTGTTCTCAATACATGATCTGTCAAGGTCTTCCAGATCACAGATGCACTGGACCTTTCTAGTATTAATGTTATAAGAAGGAGAAGGAGAAAGAGGAGAAGGAGAAGGAGAAAGATGAGAAGGAGAAGGAGGAGAATGAGAAGGAGGAGAAGGAGAAGGAGAAAGAAGAAGGAGAAGGAGAACGAGAATGAGAATGAGAAGAAGGAGAAGGAAGAGAAGCAGGAGGAGGAGGAGAAGGAGAAGGAGAAAGAGAAGAAGGAGAAGGAGAAAGAAGAAGGAGAAGGAGAACGAGAATGAGAATGAGAAGAAGGAGAAGGAGAAGGAAGAGAAGCAGGAGGAGGAGAAGGAGAAGGAGAAAGAGAAGAAGGAGAAGGAGAACAAGAATGAGAAGAAGGAGAAAGAGGAGAAGGAGGAGAAGCAGGAGGAGCAGAAGGGGAAGGAGAAGGAGGAAGTGAAGGAGGAGGAAGAAGAAGTGGAGGAGAAGGAGGAAAAATGAGAGAAAGGGGGAGGGAAAGGACAAGAAAGCAAAGGAGAAGAAAGAGGAGAAGAAGACAATGATCAAGCTTTCTTCTTTGTTGTGAAAAATTTACTCATGGAATTGAATAAAAACCAGGCTTGTCTTTACTTGTGTCTCAGAAGAAAGTCAGAACAGGTCTTTCCATCCAACCTGACTGGATATTTTTGAAGCTGATAAAAATACATTTTTAAAGCACCTACTAATTCAAGTTCCTAGCCTAAACATGGGACTCATAAGAATGAGTTTCCATATACCCTAGTGGCTAAAAACATTGTCTTTAGACTAAATAGACTTGAGGCTAAGCCCCATGCCACCATTTACTTTCTCTGTAATCCTAGGCAATTCCATTTACTTCTGTAAGTTTTATTGTCTGGGAAATAAAAATAATGATATTGTAATGGTCATTAGTTATATTCACTAAATATTTCTCATTCTCTCACCTTTTAGGCACATGGTCAATTATACTTCCTCACCCCTTTGAAGTTATATGTGGTCCTGTGACCTGCTTTACCTATGAATTATAAGTTGTAGAAGCTTTAAAACACCTATAAAAGGTTTGTCTCACTCTTTTCTCCTCTAGCACACCTATTAGTGATATTTAAAATGGATGATGGCTGCTCCATTAGTCTAGGTTCCTGATATGGTTTGGCTGTGTCTCCACCCAACTCTTATCTTGAATTGTAGTTCCCATAATCCCCATGTGTCATGGGAGGGATGAGGTGGAGATAATTGAATAATGGGGGTGGTTTCCCCCATCCTGTTTTCATGATAGTGAGTTAGTTCTCAGGAGATGTGATGATATGATGGTTTTATAAGGGGCTTTCCCCTTCTCTGGGCACTCACTTCTCTTTCCTGCCACCATGTGAAGGAGGATGTGTTTGCTTCCCTTTCCACCATGATTGTAAGTTTCCTGAGGTCTCTCCAGCCCTATGGAACTGTCAGTCAATTAAACCTCTTTCCTTTATAAATTACCCAGTCTCGGGCAGTTCTTTATAGCAGCGTAAGAATGGACTAATTCAGTCCCTCAGTAGGTGTGATAGAAAGGGCCCATGATAGACATGTAGCATGAAGTAAGAAATGGTTGCCTTAAGTCACTGATGTGTTTATGTAGTGTGTGCATGTGTGTGTCTGTGTTTTAATGATAGTGTTACTCATTTAATCCTTATATCACTCACATAAAGTAATGGTATGGACTAACTTGTGTTCCCTCAAGATTTATATATTGAAGTCCTAACTCCCACTACCCCAAAATGTGACCCTATTTGAAGATAAGGCCTTTAATAAGGTAATGCTGAATGAGGTCAATAGGGTGTGTCCTAACCAATCTGACTGGTGCCTTGTAACAAGAGATTAGGACATACAGAGAAACACCAAGTTCGCATGTGCACAGAAGAAAGACCACATGGAGACACAGAGAGAAGGTGGCCATCTGCAAGCCAAGGGAAGAGGCCTCAGAAGAAGGCAAACCTGCAGACATCTTTTTCTTGTACTTCTAGCCTCTAGAACTGTGGGAAAACAAATTTCTGATATTTATGTCACCCAATCTGTGTCATTTTGTGGTGGTAGCCTGATATGGTTCAGATATTTTTCCCCTTCAAATATCATATTGAAATATGATCCTCAATGTTGGATGTGTGGCATGGTGGGAGGTGTTTAGGTCATGGTGGTGGATCTCCAGTGAGTGGCTTGGTGCCCTCTTCATGGTAATAAATGAGTTCTTTCTCTGTCAGCTAATGTGAGAGCTGATTGTTTAAAGAAGCCTGGCACCTCCTCCTCTCTTGTTCCCTTTCTCACCTTGTGATATACTAGCTTCCCCTTTGCTTTCCACCATGATAGGATGCTTCTTGAGGCCTTACCAGAAGGCAAGCAGATGATGGTGCCATGCTTGTACAGCCTGCAGAACCACCGTATTAGTCCATTCTCACACTGCTACGAAGAAATACACAAGACTAGGTAATTTATAAAGGCAAGAGGTTTAGTTGACTCACAGTTCTGCATTGCTGGGGAAGCCTCAGGAAGCTTACAATCATGACCGAGGGCAAAGGAGGAGTAGGCACCTTCTTCACAGGGTGGCAGGACAGAGTGAGTGCAAGCAGGGGAAATGTCAGACACTTATAAAACCATCAGATCTTGTGAGAACTCACTATCACAAAAAAAGCACGGAGGAACCACTCCCATGATCCAATTACCTTCACCTGGTCCTGCCCTTCACGTATGGGGATTACGGAGATTACAATTTGAGGTGAAATTTGGGTAGGGACACAGAGCCAAACCATATCAACCCTGAACCAGACAAACTTCCTTTCTTTATAAATTACCCAGTCTTGAGTATTCCTTTATAGCAATGCAGAATGGACTAACACACAGCCCTAGCAAGTAAATACAAGTAGGTACCACAAATCTCGCCATTTTACAGATGGAGAAACTAAGATTAAGTATTTGCCTAAGGTAATACAATCAGAAAGTAGTGGAGCCAGGGTTAGAACTGGGCACTATTAAGTCTAAAATCCCTGGTCTAGAATCCCACTGTGAAAGATCTATTTTCTAATTAATTACTTAATTAGATTAAAAATTCCATGAACAAAGCAATCCTACCTGTTCTGCCCACAGCTGAACACCCACCTCCTTGAAAAGAATAAGCAAAATAAACACTTGTTGAATAAAAACATATAGAAAGTATCAGACACATAAAATAATAGCAGAATGAGATGGCATTTTAAGGAGGATTTAATGAAAAGACAACCAGCAGAGGTATGTGCAGGTTGCAAAAGACTATCAAACTATGCTAAAGTACCTTGGAACTAGCAGCAGTATTACCATTACTATATCCAGACCTGGAAAAACAAAGAAAGAAAACAAAATTACCGGGGCTTGATGATAAGATAGCCAAGGAAGGGTTGTTCCCTGCAAGAGAACGTAGTTATGGAGTGCTTCAGCCAATACCAGAAATGTGCACCAAAGCAGGGAGGAAGTGGGGCAAGAAAAAAATGCCTGTCTCCTCCTACACTCCATTCTCCTTGTGATTCTCACTAAGCAAACCCGATGGCAACCTAAAAGGCAAGAGTGAGTGATGCAGTTCATAGGAGTCAGTCTCCCAGGATACCAAAGCCAGAGAAGAGCAAAGATTTAGGAAGTGGAGAAGCAGAGGTTGGCTGTGAAGAATAAGCAACACCCTGGTAGTATTAAGTAAGGTATCATTGATATCTTACTATTCGTTTTCAAGAACAAAATGTAAACACATGGAAAGACTTGGAAAGACTTGATAAAGGAGCGGTAGTAAAATGTTTTAGTCTAGTCATTCTTCAGACACCTCCAACAAATGGGATGCTAATTAACCTGAAAGAAATAGAACACTACCCAGAATTTATAAAAATTGACACCTTGCTATAAAGGATTATCGTTCTAAGTTGCTAAGAGTTCAGAGCAGTTTGTCCTTTAGCATCCCCTCTAATCTAAATACGCTCAGCAAGGAAATGATAGAGCTCAAATGTTTCCTTCCTCCCCCAGCAGCCCAGCCCAACCATTGCTCAGTTCAACCATTAGCAATTTGCAGGGAGAAATGTGAACAAATTAATGCTGATGACTTGGGGCCACTAATTGGCTGCTGGGCTGTCGGAGTGGCAGCAGTTGCTAAATCAAATTGATGGCTAAAGGCTGTGAACTGTTCAGCCGTCTGCTCTTCTCATCTGGGGCTTTGAGGCCGAGGAAGAAGAGTGTTTGCTGTGGCATTTAGGTCAATCTGCCATGACTGGCTCCTCAACCCCAGGGCTGTGTATGGCCAGTGTGTGTTTACTGGTAATTGTGAGGCTGGCTATGAGGCTGTGGCTCTGAAAAGGCAAGAGGTTGCCACTCTTGGAGAGATGCTCTCATTGTTTCTGACAGGCAGCAAGGCATCTGAGGTGAACTGTGAAGCTGACACTGTACGAGAGAAGCAGTGTGAATCCTCAGAGGCCACATGTTGGAGGGCAGGTACAGAGGCTAGAAGGAAAGTAGAAGGAACCACCAAAGAAGTAGAATAAGGGGCACTAGTCAAAGAAAGAATACAGGCCTCTCAGGCAGGACACCTGGGGGCAAGTTAAGTCACCTCACCCACTTCACTATATGTCTCCTGGGTCCCTTTCTTATTTGAGAAATGAGAAGATTCATAAGAAGCACTGCTGGCCTTTACAGAGGAAGATGTATTACATGACAATGAAATGAGGAATTTATTTTCTTACATGTAAACAAACTCACAAGAACTTCAACATCAAAATCGGTGTTGTTCTCTATGACATAGTCCTCTTAGAATGAGTTACTTATTCCAGAGATGCTATTGTTTCTCAAATCATGTCTGGATATCTTTTTCGAGAACTGTTAGAGAAACAAACACTTGCAGCTTATTTAAAAAACCACCTTCCTGTTGGTTTACAACAGTGATTCTTCAGCAGGGATTATTTTGCTCCAGGTCCCACCAACCATTTGGCAATGCCCAGAGACATTTCTGTTTGTTACATCTCCGGGCTGAAGGGGTTGGGGGGATGTTATTGATATTTAGTGGGTAGAGACCAGGGATGCTGCCAAACAGCAATGCACTGGACAACCCTCCAACAACAAGTAATTATCCAATCTGAAATGTCCGCAGTGCCAAGACTGAGAAACCTTGATTTACACTAATGTCCATCAAAAGGTAATTTGGTTGACTTTGTGGATTTATCTAAAGATCAGTTGAAACTAAGTCTCATGCTTGAGGTGGTTCATCAAGCTAAATAATACCGTTCCTGGACTGAAATGAAGGGTGATTATAGAATAATGAGACTGATTTTCTTTCTTGTCAATTTCCAACATGGAGTCCACAAAAAAAGGTTTCAAGCAATATTGGCATTCATGTATTAATTCCTCTATTCATTAAATATTTATTAAACGTTTAATATGCACCAGGAACTGGCCAGGCATGGTGGCTGACGCCTGTAATCTCAGCACTTTGGGAGGCCAAGGCGGGTGGATCACGAGGTCAGAAGATCGAGACCATCCTGGCTAACACGGTGAAACCCCATCTCTACTAAAAAATACAAAAAAAAAAAAAAATTAGCTGGGCATGGTGGCACGTGCCTGTAGTCCCAGCTACTACTCGGGAGGGTGAGGCAGGAGAATGGTGTGAACCCGGGAGGCGGAGCTTGCAGTGAGCTGAGATCCTACCACTGCACTCCAGCCTGGGTGACAGAGCAAGACTCCGTCTCAAAAAATAAAAGAAAAAAAAATTAAAAGAAAATTTGTATGTTCAAGGTGTTCTTGATCTAGAGGAATACAGGGTAATGAATCAGGGCTGTCTGGCAGGGTACACCCTTTCAACCTCTTCACTGCTCTACTTCTCCAAAGGTTGTGTCCCTCTAGGCTAAAATGACAGCTTCCAGAGGAATGGCAGTGAGAGAAAGAAGAGCAAAACAGAGAAAGAGACTTTGGTCCTTCATTCTTCTCATCCATGGAGGTCTCAGCAAAATGTAAATGTATTAAATCAGATGATGTGCAAAGGAGGTGCCAGGAAAATTTGTCTCAAGAAGGTTGGAATGGAGCCTTGAGCAGGAAAGAAAATGGAAGTGTTGAGCTGACTGGAAGCTGAGAACTTTGGTCTGACTACTGATTCAGAATTATCTCAGGCTGACTTGATAGAGACAGGGAGGCCTGCAGTGGCTCAGTGAGGAAACTCAAAGCTGGATGCTCTAGGAGCCTCACTGTTATTTTCAGAAACCTGGCTTCTTTCTTAAGCTAGGAGCACCTTGCTGATACTTCCTGAGACTGGGCATAAATTGAATATTCATGAGTATCTGCTAGAATATCTGTTTAGTATTAGGCAAAACAAAAAGTAGAAAAAGGTGGTATGTAAATCATATCTCTGCACATCGAACCCTACTTGAAATGCACTAAGGAGGTTCATTATTTAAAAGAACTTTGTAGTAAATCCTTATGAAAAGCAAGTAAGACCTTTGGGATTGTCCCAGCTCAACCATCTCCTAGCTGGGAAACTTGAAGTAAGTCATTTCAGTTCACTGAGACTTTCTAGGACCCCATATTATAAATAAAGAGATTTTTTCTTCAACCTTTTCCAAGAGGTTCTTATAAGCCTCAGATGAGTTAATGTATGTGATATCACCTCGTAGAGTGGTAAACCACCTCAATTTCTTGAAGATAATTAATTTGAATCTGACTCGTTGTCTTAGAATGAAACTGCTTTCTATTGAGTCAGGTTTATAGGTTAAGAAAAATCTGAATTCTGGCAAAGTCAAGATTTAACCTAATTATTTCAGCCTTCTCTGTACATGAAATGGTATCACTGAAGTCACCTTGGAGCAAGTGTTTAAGACTTAAGCACTATGAGTCATTCCCCTCAACTTAAAAACATCAAGGAAATAATGCCAAAGCCATTTGCTCCATAGAATTTTGGTACAATAATATGTGCTAATGGGTGAGAAAATGTTATTAAGTTAATCCTATTAAATCATTGCTATATATAGAAGCAATGCTATTTTTTTCTTCCTATAGTGTGAATTTGAGCTGAACTTAAAAATCATAGGGTGGAGGTACATCTCAGTGGAAATTAAGGTTACTTCGATAGAACCTCTTCCCACCCAAGTCCACACACGCAGGATGCCCTAGAATGTGTTTTGGGAATTGCTATCACTCCAGTTGTAAAATAACCTTGTAGTAAATCTTCATGAAAAACAAATACAATTTTGGGTTGTCCCAGCTTTATCATGTCCAGGTATGTGAGAATAGAAAGAAAACTCTACTTCCATACTGCCATTTATCTATCAGAAACTACACAATAATAAAATTCCATGGCTGGTAGAACTTTTATCTAAACAAAACCCATATGTTTATGCTTTCAGGTTTCCAGGAAGTAAGGAACTCACATAGTGATTATTCTTAGTGTTCTATTAAATGAGTTCCAGACTTTTTGGTCCCCAGCAGGAATTGCCTGATGAAAAGGATAGATCTAGGATGGCTCTAGCAGTCCAGCAAGCTAATTGCTTTGTAAGTGCTTTAACACAGTTTCAGGAGGCAATGGAAACAGATGAATCATCAAAGGGAAAAGCAGGACTTTCATCGTCCCTCCCTTCTCATTGGCTGAGCTCTCTGCTCATAGGCTGCCTAGAGGCTGGGAGTCAGCAATTAAGTTACACATCCATCTCAAGGGAAGAAACCATCAATTACCAGAAACAAAACAAATAAATAAATAACCAAACCTACCCAAACTTCTCTCCATTAATTTCATGTGTTAGCATTTCCCAGGCAACAATTGCGCCCCAAACAGCATGCCTGATTCTTCTTGACAGTGATTCATTTTAATGTTTAGTCTTCGGTCTCAAATATCTGTGTGTATGAATTTGTGTTTGATGAAAAAAAAAGTCTATAAGCTAAAAATGCCAAATACCATGAGCTGAAATGAAGGATAAGATACCAAGTCAAGTCAAGGCCAAGGCTGTCATGGAGATGGGGGACAATGATTAACCGCCTTGAAATGTGATGGTGAGAATAATCATAGCAATCCCTGATAATAAAAGTGCCTTTTATATTCTACAGAAGCCTTGAGATCCATTGCCTCTTTCATTCAATCAATCTTAGGAATCACTTCTTATGTTACAGACATTTTCTAGGTGCTGGAATGCAATGATGATAAACACACTGAATACGGTAAATATTTCCTGGGAGCCTAAATTCTAGATGGAAGAATGCACACACAATAAAACAGCACGGACAAGTGCAGTGATGAAACTGAACAGTCACCGTCATAAGCCAGTGAAATAGCTCAAGTGGACAATGGGGATTTGTATTTTGTACAAAATTAACAAAATGTCCTGATTAGCCAATTTCAAATAGCCAGGAATCAAACCTCTGCTCCCTACACCATACTGCCTTTTAGAAGCATCTTATTTTTCATACCTACACATGGCTAGATGTTTGCACACACTGAGATACCAGCCTTATGGGGTCAGCTTGACATCAGCATTGAAGATTCAGGATTGAAATTTACCAAACAATGAATAAAGACTCCAAAGTTAGAGCCAACTTTAAATTCTGGCTTCTCCACTTACTGTCCGTGTAAACTTGGACCTCTCTAAGTTTTCATTTTCCTATCTGTTAATAGGGATGATAGTTCTCTACAGATAAGTTGTTGAAAAGGTTGAAAGAAGATCTTATTTTTATGTTTCAGTATTACCTAGCACAGGGCTATAGAATTGGTTGAGTAAATCAAATCCTGTAGGATAAAGAGCAGGATGGATATTGTATTAAGTGATTTCCTATTACTCATGCTCTGAGAGGCAATTAAACATCCCTAAGAAACATTTCAGATGTTAAAAGCTCAATGTCAGTTCTCGATACGCTGGAATGTTGGTTATGTACTGAAAATTTTCAAATTTGCCTCTCTTTTTCACAATCTCAAGTTCAAATTATAAGAAAAATATTTTTATCTTTAAGAACTCAAGACTATTATAGCTGTCATCTGAAGTTATAACTGAATAAAAAAGAACTAAGAGTAGCACTAAAATATCAATCATACTAATTATTTCTGAACTTGAAAAATTTGGATTTCATAAGACTTTTATAGACCTCCAAATCAGATTAAAGATCAGGTCACCTGTATCTAAGAGTGCTGAGCTAAATTGATCAAGCTTCCAGCAAAGTGGACAGCACACTTCCAAGGATATGTAAAGAAATGAAATTCACTCTTGCTGCAAAATGTCTATCAGTTGAGTATTTTTTTGCGGCTTTCATATATATCCAGTCAGCTGAGGTTCAAAAAGCAGCTTATGCATGGCTTAATGCTCCTTGTCGGGAACCAATGATTTATTTTAGTATCTACATTTTAGATTCTTTAATTAAATAAGGCTAATTATAAGCCTCAACTTATAAGTAAGTTTGGGATATTTTCCAGCTTCATTGAGGTATTATTGACAATGGAAATTTGTTTTGAAGGAAGTTTAAGAAAGATAATTTACCTCACTTATAGGATCTGGCACATAATAGGCACTCAATAAATGTTAGATGTTATTATTATTATTACTATGAATCTCAAGAAGTTGAGTCCATAAAAAAAATTTTTAAGTGAAGCTATAATAAGAGTTGCATAAAAACAGAAATTGGTAGGCTAATCATTTTTAGAACTTTTTTCCCCCAGTGGCTGTGAAGTAGTGAAAGGGAATCTGCTTCTATTTATAATATTTTCGTGTTAATAGATTTCTTAAGAAAAAAATCACCTTCTCAACCTCATTTACAAATATTGAATAAATGTTTAAGAAATAGTAAATGGTAATGGAGCTCAATTATTGCCTTGCTTGAGACTTCCACATATCCTGGCCAGCTTTTTTATACAGAATATACTGCTGGAACATCCAGCATTTTATTTTACTCATTTTAACTACTGCTGTCTTTCCCAGTTCCCCAGTTCCTAAACATCTGGTATCTCTTTCAATTGTGTGGTCAGTGTTTACAGGATGCCTATTATAACAATTATTTCTGTACCTGTCTGGATTCCCAACTTCAAGGAATATCCACGAGAGAAATGGAGACAAATCGTATGCATATCTGTAACCCTCATAGGATGTAACACGGGCACCTCCACATTGCAGGGCTAAGTGAATCCTGGACACATGAATAGTTTTCTCTCCAGGGAGTGAAGAGAAGCGATGAAACATTATGAGGAGCCCTAAAGTGCTCTTTAGATACCTTTACCATGCCTTTCTATTGATTAAAAGGGATAAGACTGCTTTTTTCTTTATAAAGCCCATAGAATCTAGAGACTTCCTGTATTTTACCGTAATATTCCTAACTCATGAATACAAATGTAGGTTTCTGGATGGTGACACAGTAACTGAATTGTGTAGAAAGTTGAATTCAGCAAGGCTGTTTCCCTGAACCATATTGAACAGGGACCTTGAATGGATTTCTCTGTTTCTTCTATTAAGCCAAGAGAACATCTTCCATTAGAATCCAGTTTATTCTGCTGTTTGCTTGTGTGTATTGCTAAAAAAGCAAGCTGAGATACTGTCTTAGTGTTTCTTTTAGCTTTCTTCTTTTGTTCTGTTTTTCCTGCTTGTTTATTGTATTTGTCTAATGCTATGTTTTATCAGCATGTTGGAAATGAGATTCCTACTACCGATATTACGGGATGTAAATCAGCTTTGGCTGAACTCTTGCAGACACATATTTGCCTAAATATGGTCATTTGCTATGAGCTCCTTTCTCAGGACCCATGAGAAGGGGGAAATGTGTAATGTCCTTGATTAATCCCAACCTCAGTATCTCTGTTTTAAAAGAGCAGTTAATGACTGCCCTGGAAGCAGGATCAAGGTGGAGGGGAGATCTATTTTCAGCAACTTCAAAATACACAGCACAACGATCTGCTTCAGCTGTGTCGTAAGCACTGAGTCAGCCCACCTCTGAGCATGCAGGGCTGTTCCAGGCACCACATTCCTCAAGGACTACAAACAGTGCTGTTGGGTTTAGTATCTTATTAGCAGTCATTAGGGCAAATCTAGGTTTGCTTCTCAGACTACACACTCCTTACCTTTAGAATCATGTTTTAAACAATTACATTTTACTTTAAACTTGGAAATTTTGCTGCTGAACTGCAGTGTGTCGTCAGAAGCTAACAGGGGTTTACATCATGAGTGTTAGCCAGGAATCTATGTCCTGTACAGATACTATCAGTCCTATTAATAGCTACTAGCAACATATAAATCTTAGTTAATGAACTCTCTAATCTGTATCCTTTCGCCACATATTCTACTCTAAACTGGAGCCCTGACAGCATTTCCTCTTGTCATTGGAGGGATGTCAGCCATGTGGAACTTTCCAACCCAGTAGGACCCCTCAGTCCCATTATACACAGAGCTTGGCCACCACAATCTAAAATGGTTTGAATTAATGGTCTTTTCGTTAAGAGTCAATAAACAAGTTCCTGGGTCCACACAAGCTTCTTATAGCAAAAGCTCAATGTTGCCATTCATCATTGCCGCCAGAGAACCAGAAACTCCGTTTGTTTTCTCTGCTGCTGACAAATGTAATTTATAGGCTTTAAAGACCTAATTATTTTCTGCGATGCAGGATTAAATCTGAACACTTCTACTGGACAGGTGAAAGAGGTAGTGGATATCTTGGAAGTCAGGCCTCCAAACTGTTTCAGATTCTCAGATGAGAGGAAGTAATGGGTAAAAAATTGCAAGTTCGGCCGGGCGCGGTGGCTCAAGCCTGTAATCCTAGCACTTTGGGAGACCGAGGTGGGCGGATCACGAGGTCAGGAGTTCGAGACCATCCTGGCCAACATAGCGAAACCCCGTCTCTACTAAAAATACAAAAAAATTAGCAGGGCGTGGTGGCGGGTGCCTGTAGTCCCAGCTACTCGGGAGGCTGAGGCAGGAGAATGGCGTGAACCCGGGAGGTGGAGCTTGCAGTGAGCCGAGATGGTGCCACTGCACTCCAGCCTGGGGGACAGAGCCAGACTCTGTCTCAAAAAAAAAAAAAAAATTGCAAGTTCAGGCCAATATGAAAAGAGGGCAAAAATAATATTCTTATAAACCCAGTGCCCGGCAGAAGCATTTACTACTGATGTTCATTCCAGATTCCCTCAAATATTACTGTCCATCCATCTCCTGGCTTTTTTATTTTGGGTTCTATCTCCAAGTCCTACTCAGAGGACTGCCTGAGGGCTGTTTTGCCTTCCAGCCTGGAGAGCTAGAAGTGCCTGGAAGTTTACTTTCTTACTCTCTGCCCTGGGCATTCCTCAGTCAGTGACTAATCAGTATAGGAAAATTAAAACCCACCCCCATCACCTTGACGAATTCAGAACAAACTCCAAAGTGCAATTCACCCCCTAGAATTCCTCCACAAGATTCAGCTGAGGCCAGCTCTTTGCCTGAAATCTCTTCCTTGCTTGGCTTATTCCCTTTCATTGTGTTTGTTTCACCACTCTCCTACTGGATTTTCTGTGGGGGGTGTCTCCTTAATAAATCACTTGATTATGAATCATAGTCTCAGAATCTGCTTCCCAGCCACCTGCCTTAAAGCTTACCCACAAACCACCTTTATTATAAGGAAAGTACCCAAATGACATTGAAAAAGAGGGGTGGAAGTAGCTATTAGTGCCCAAACAAGACACTTGACAATGACAACATTCACAATCTGTGTCTGTCTTGGGTTAATCCCATTTTAAACCTGTACTTGGCCAATTCTCTCCTAGAAAGAGTTGGCTTGGTAGGGGAGAGCCTGCTAAAGGACCCCACTTATCATTGCAGGTGCTAAATCACCTCACACCTGGGTGTGGCTTCGGCTAGCTGGCCATGACAACAGTGCTCAAACAAAATTGTAGATGCTCAATTCCTAAAACATCAAGTGCAGGCACCACTCTGTGTGCTTGAAGATTTCCATGACCTTTCCTTACCTCCCACTTAGCCAACTTCAATTTCTACATTACTCACCATGCATCCTCTGTTCCCCAAAATATATTGACTCTTTATTGTCCCCAATGTTTCATCCTCACACCAACTCAGTGCCTTTGTTCATATTCTTTGTCTATCTAGAATGCATTCTTTCTACCAGTGACTAATCTACCATAAATTAATTTTGACCCCCAACACAGACTTCAAATTCTTTTTGTGACATAAATTCTTCAAATTCTTTTTCCTTCAACACAGACTTGAAATTCTTTTTCCTTCTTTCTTATTGTCAAAGTCCCCTTCTTTGCCAATCTTCTACTTTTCTAAATGTAAGATTTTTCTTTGCTAGATGTTGTATAAATTCCTGATATTTAATTGGAAAACATTACTTTAGTTTCCTACTGATTCCAGATGAGTTCAATTTCACTAAGTAATTTATTAGAGACCAAGAAATGAACTCAAATAATATCAAATATATATATTTTAAATGTTCCCCACCCCTTAAACTGCAGAAAATGAAAGCCTGGCTAAATCCCTTTGTACGTCACTTGAACTTAAACCAGAAAGGTGTAAGGGAAACTTGTCAGAAGCCTTAATAAAGAGGTTATATTTATCTAGAAATTAACTGAGAGCACAGCCAATTTGTTTATTGTAAAGAAGACCACCCACTTCTTCCGATTTACTTGACTGAAATATGGAACAACATAGGTGTCTCTTTGGCAGAGAAGTTAACAGTGTATAGAAAACTAGAGAGAAAACTCTTATTTGCAGATAAATTAAATAAGTTGTCTTTGACCGGAAAATAAACCAGTCCACCCCGTGTGTATATATCTCTGGGCAGGTAGGAAAATAAGTGAGCTCTTGCACTCCTTGTGTGTGTTTGTTTCTGAGACCTCTGTCCACTGAGCAATAGTTGACTTCACCCATGGAATATAGGCTGGGTAATTGTTTGTTATTAGCAGATTCTAAATCTCTTCTTGGGACCCAAGTCTGTTTATGTGACTTTGTAGCATATTATTTAAACTTTGTTACAATGTTGCTGTTATTTTTCAACAAGGCTAATTTTCTTTTTTTGTTGTTGTTTTTTTAATTATTATTATACTTTAAGTTCTAGGGTACATGTGCATAATGTGCAGGTTTGTTACATAGGTATACATGTCTAAGCAGAATCTAGTTCAATAGGAATGTATCTTAAGGAAATTCATAGAATTTATCATCAAACTCATTTCTCTCTCCTTTTGCAATGATAAAAATTGTTTCTACTTTTAGCAGTGCACTGAGATGCCATGAAGTTTTTATCTTGTTTGGGTTGGATAACTTCACCATATTTCCAATTTTCCTGTCTGGAAAATGAAGGAAATCAAATCTGATCATTTCTTTTTCTTCTTGATTCTGTTGAGAGAGACTAGTCTTAAAATTTCATTTTAAGCAATAAAATATTGCCATAACTTAAAGATAATAAAGAATATTGAGGAATTATTGTGGTGCTCTGATAGTCTTGGGTGACAGCTACTATTTAAATACTAATTTCTTCTCCTAGATTTTCTGTATCTGTATATTGTTGTGGTGAAATATATTTCTCACATAGAAGATTGGCGTGTATGCTTCCTTTATATATGTGAGAAGAAGCAATTAAGAATTTTATATTACTTTACAAAGACTATTTTATCATTTTGAAAAAAACATATAGATATGGTATGAGCTCATCACATCATTTTAAATGATGGCAACTATCTCTCAGCAACTGCTTTTGGGGAGGACAAGCAATATTTTAAACTTCAGTGTGCTCTTTGCTGAAATGAATAGATGACTACAGTGATTATAGCAGCTAGGTTATGATCACAGAATAAGACACTTACACATTTCATCTGTTGGGGAGCTGTAAGGATGTTTAAAAAACAATGCTCCCAGCTTCAAAATTTTAAAACGAGCTAATAATTATTGATGGCGTATTATGTGCCAGATTTTAGGATTTATTTTACTTGATCCCTGCAACAACCGTATAAAGTAACTATGGTAATTATCCTCATTTTACATAATAGAAAAAGAAGTCCAGAAAAGTAAAGTTGTCCCTCATCTAAAATCACACTGCCAGCAAGAGGCTCAGTAAGAACTCAAACCAGGCAGTATGACATTACAGAGCTCTCACTCCTAACCATTGTACAATACAGTCTCTCATAGGCAGCCACATTTCACCTTCATCCTCAAAGAGTATGGAGTCAGATGTTCTACATATGAGACTGTATTATACAAGACATTTTCCTAGCACTTTGGGATGCCAAGTGGGAAGATCATTTAAAGCCAAGAGGTTGAGACCAGCCTGGGCAACATAGCAAGACCTAGTCTTCACAAAAAAAAAAAAAAAAAGTAAAAACTTAGCTGGGCATAGTGGCACACTCCTGTAGTCCCAGCTACTTGGGAGACTGTGGCAGAAGGATCACTTGAGTTCAATGCTGCAGTGAGCTGTGATCATGACACTAAACCTGGGCAACAGAGCAAGACCCTGCCCCTTAAAATAAGTTTTTTAAAGACATTTATCCAGGCACTTCTGCATTTCTCTGGGAGAGGGCAGACTAATAATAACCAGAGTAGACAGAAAAGATCTGTTACCTGGAATATCAGGGAATGGGTTTGTAAGATTAACCAACCCCAAAATGAGAATAAATCAGGATATATGGAGAACAAGAGAAAAAACAGCACACAAATATCTTATTACCAATTACTCATGTAAAATAAAGTAAGTCAGCCTGAGATAAACTATCCAAAACATCATAATCCAATAGGGAAAGGGAACAAGTGACTACTGGGTGAGGTCCTCACTCTTGCCTTAATAAGTGCAATAATTAGGTGTGGAGCCAAGATGGCCGAATAGGAACAGCTCCGGTCTCCAGCTCCCAGCCCCAGCGACACAGAAGACTGGTGATTTCTGCATTTCTGCTTGAGGTACCGGTTTCATCTCACTAGGGAGTGCCTAACAGTGGGTGCAGGACAGACGGTGAAGCGCACTGTGCGCGAGCCGAAGCAGGGCGAGGCATTGCCTCACTCGGGAAGTGCAAGGGGTCAGGGAGTTCCCTTTCCTAGTCAAAGAAAGGGGAAACAGACGGCACCTGGAATATTGGGTCAGTCCCATCCTAATACTGCGCTTCTCCAACGGGCCTGGAAAACGGCACACTAGGAGATTGTGTCCCGCACCTGGCTCGGAGGGTCCTGTGCCCACGGAGTCTCGCTGATTGCTAGCACAGCAGTCTGAGATCAAGCTGCAAGGCGGCAGTGAGGCTGGGGGAGGGGCGCCCGCCATTGCCCAGGCTTGCTTAGGTAAACAAAGCAGCCAGGAAGCTCGAACTGGGTGGAGCCCACCACAGCTCAAGGAGGCCTGCCTGCCTCTGTAGGCTCCACCTCTGGGGGCAGGGCACAGACAAACAAAAACTCAGCAAAGAACCTCCACAGACTTAAATACCCCTGTCTGACTGACAGCTTCGAAGAGAGTAGTGGTTCTCCCAGCACGCAGCTGGAGAACTGAGAACA
>NW_026652278.1:27757513-27764149 GCF_009828535.3 Hylobates moloch
TCTCCAGCTGCGTGCTGGGAGAACCACTACTCTCTTCAAAGCTGTCAGTCAGACAGGGGCATTTAAGTCTGTGGAGGTTCTTTGCTGAGTTTTTGTTTGTCTATGCCCTGCCCCCAGAGGTGGAGCCTACAGAGGCAGGCAGGCCTCCTTGAGCTATGGTGGGCTCCACCCAGTTCGAGCTTCCTGGCTGCTTTGTTTACCTAAGCAAGCCTGGGCAATGGCGGGCGCCCCTCCCCCAGCCTTGCTGCTGCCTTGCAGCTTGATCTCAGACTGCTGTGCTAGCAATCAGGGAGACTCCGTGGGCATAGGACCCTCCGAGCCAGGTGCGGGACACAATCTCCTAGTGTGCCGTTTTCCAGGCCCGTTGGAGAAGCGCAGTATTAGGATGGGACTGACCTGATATTCCAGGTGCCGTCTGTTTCCCCTTTCTTTGACTAGGAAAGGGAACTCCCTGACCCCTTGCACTTCCCGAGTGAGGCAATGCCTCGCCCTGCTTCGGCTCGCGCACAGTGCACTTCACCATCTGTCCTGCACCCACTGTTAGGCATTCCCTAGTGAGATGAAACCGGTACCTCAAGCAGAAATGCAGAAATCACCAGTCTTCTGTGTCGCTGGGGCTGGGAGCTGGAGACCGGAGCTGTTCCTATTCGGCCATCTTGGCTCCACCCCAGAAGGTCTGACATGTCATTTGTTAAAGTTGGACCATCCTTAGTTCTTGACAAAAACTATAAACATTGTCATTTAAATATTTTCTGTCAATATGCTTTTGAATTATTTTGATAACTTTGTATTTCTTAATCTGCCTCTATTATTCATATGAAAAATTGGCCTTTGTTTCTATATTTTATGTGATCTTTGTTGGGTTTTAGTATCAATATTATACTGACTTCAGCAAAAGAATTAGGAAGCTCTTCTTTTTCTATGCTCTGGAATAGGAAATCAGAGAAATGCAAATAAAACACATAGTATAACATTTCGCATGTATCAGATAAAGCAAAATTAAAATCTGTCAGTTCCACCTTCTAGGAAAGATGTGGAGCCATGCACCTTGCTAGTAGGAGCACTGGTAACACCAGTTTGAAGAACAGTTTAGTAAATTCTAGTAAATATTAAGGGCATATACCCTGAAAGCGACCAATTACACTCTCAGGAATATAACTTACAGACACTCTTAAATACGTTTATAAAATACTTATAAAGGCATGATTTTAGAACTATTATTTTAAAGCAAAATGTTGAAACCATGTAACTATCAACAAGAGAATTAATAAGTCAATACTGCCTTAGCTATATTTAAAATAAGTTGAAGCTGTGAGTTAAGTATGAGAAATACATTATAAATATTAGAAAGCATGTTACAGAAAGATAGCATTTTAATGTCACCTACAGAAAATATTGAAAATATGCAAAGGAAATTTTTTTGGTAAATATGTAATTAGACTATAAAGACAGACATTAAGTCAGGAATGGATCTCAGAATTTAATGCCTCATTGAATTTTAATGTCTTTTAAACATTTATGGACAAGGTTTTCTTTACTTGGACTATTATAGTGAAATATATTAATAAATCTGATTTTGAAAGATTATTATATTCTTGTAAAATACACTTGTGTCAATTATTATTTTAACATGTTGCAGGGTTACATTCATCTGGAATTTTTGCACTGACATTCATAAAAGAGATTAGTCTGTATTATCATTTTGTAATATTTTTATTAAAATTCAATAATAATATTATGCTGACTTTATTGTCATTATGCTCTACATTAGAGCTACATAGCTTATTTATACTGCATATCTGAAGTTTCATATCCTTTGACCAACAATTTCCCTTTGCCCTCACCCCACAGCCCTTGGCAAACCACCATTCTACTTTCTGCTTTTATGAGTTTAAATTTTTAGATTCCACATATAAGTGAGATCATGCTGTATTTGTTTTTCCATATCTGGCTTGTTTCACTTAGTATAATGTCCTTCAAGTCCATCCATATTGTCCCAATTGGCAGGATTTTATTCTTGTTTATGTTTGGATAGTATTCCACTGTATATATGTATATATACACTTAACACATTTTCTTTATCTGTTCATCTGTCCATGGGCACTAAGTTCATTTCTATATCTTGCTGTTGTGAATAATGCTGCAATTAACATATATCTTTTTAAGATGCTGACTTTATTTCCTCTGGGTATATACCCAGGAGTGTAAGTGCTGGATCATGTGGTAGTTGTATTTTTAATTTTTTAGGAACCTCCATATTCTTTTCCATAATGGCTCTACTACTTTACATTGCCACCAATAGTTTGTTTATAAGGGTTCCCTTTTCTCCACATCCTTGCCAACACTTCTTATCATTCATATCTTTTATAATACCCACCCTAACAGATGTGAGGTAATATCTCATTGGGCATGTGGTGTTAGATACAGATCCGATTGTATTCTTCTGCATGTGAATATCCAGTTTTCCCAACATCATTTATTGAATATACTACCTGTTCTCCATCACGTAGTTGTCGAATGCTTGCTGAAAATGAATGGACCATATATGCATGAATTTATTTCAATTCTGTTCTGTTAGTTTATATATCTACTTTTGTTCCAGTATCATACTCTTTTGATTACTGAGGCTTTGTAATATGTTTTAAAATCAGAAAGTGTGATGCCTCCAACTTTGTGTTTGATTTTTTTTTCTCAAGATTGCTTTGGCTATTTAGGGTGTTTTGTGGTTCCATACAAATTTTACCATACTACATGGTAGTATGGATATTGAACAATAATAATTCTTCCAATCCATGAACACAGAAAATTTTTCCACTGATTTCTGTCTTCAGTAATTATTTCTTTTATCAATGTTTTATAGTTTTCAGTGTACAGATACTTCACCTCTAAGTTATTTCCTAAGTTTGTTTTCTTTTTGATGCTATTGCAAATGGCATTGCTTCCTTAATTTATTTTAGTAGTTTTTTGCTAGTATAAAGAACCACAACTGACTTTTGTATGTTGATTTTGTATCCTGAAACTTTACTGAATGTGTTTATTAGTTACAACAATTTTTTGGTGGAATACTTAGATTTTTTCTACACATAAGATCATGTTATCTGCAAACAAGGACAGTTTTACTCCTTCCTTTTCAATTTGGATGCCTTTTTTTTTTTTGAGACGGAGTCTCGCTCTGTCGCCCAGGCTGGAGTGCAGTGGCACAATCTCGGCTCACTGCAAGCTCCGCCTCCCGGGTTCACGCCATTCTCCTGCCTCAGCCTCTCCAAGTAGCTGGGACTACAGGCGCCCGCCACCACACCCAGCTAATTTTTTGTATTTTTAGTAGAGACGGGGTTTCACCGTGGTCTCGATCTCCTGACCTCGTGATCCGCCCACCTCGGCCTCCCAAAGTGCTGGGATTACAAGCATGAGCCACCGTGCCCGGCCTTGGATGCCTTTTGTTTCCTTTTTTTTTGAGACAGGGTCTCAGTCTGTTACCTGAGCTGAATGCAGTGGTATGATCACAACTCTGCAGCCTCCACTTCCCAGGCTCAAGAGATGTTCCTGCCTTAGCTTCCTGAGTAGCTGGGACCACAGACATGTGCTACCAACCCTAGCTAATTTTTCATTTTTTGTAGAGATGGGGTCCTGCTATGTTGCCCAGGCTGATCTCAAACTTCTGGGCTCAAGAAATCCTCCTGCCTTGGTTCCCAAAGTGCTGAGATGGGGGCATGAGCCACTGTACGCGACTGTTTCTTTTTCTCACCTAATTTATTTGGCTAGGACTTCCAGTACTCTGTTGGATGGAAGTGGTAAGAATGGGCATCCTTGTCTTGCTCCTAATTTTAGAAGAAAAGCTTTCAACTTTCCACAGTGGAGTGTGATTTTTGCTATGTGCTTGTCATGTATAGTTTTTATTTGCTGAATTTTTTTTTCATCTATGTTCAAGTGAGTTTAAATAGCTTTTTTTTTTTAAAGAGATAGAGTCTTGCTCTGCTGTCCAGGCTGGAGTGTAATGATGCATTCATGGCTCACTTCACCCTTGACTTCCTAGGTTCGAAAGATCCTCCCACCTCAGCCTCCAGAGTAGCTGGGACTACTGGTGCATGCCACCACATCCAGATAATGTTTTTATCTTTTGTAGAGACAGGGTCTCCCCATGTTGCCCAGGCTGGTCTCAAACTCCTGGCTTCAAGTGATCCTCCTGCCTCAGCCTCGCAAACTGAGGGATTACAGACATGAGTCACAGCACCCAGTCTAAATAGCATTTCTTTATCTATTCCTAAAGCTTTAGTAGGATTTACCCATAGAACCATTGATCTTGATAGTCTTTTGATAACACTTGAATAATTTTTCACTATTACTCTATTTGCTTATTTTATTATCTTCTGTGGATGGATATAGGACATTTTATTTGCTAAGGAATGCATTTATTTCATATGGATTTCAATTATATTTTCACAAACGTGAACTAAGATCTTGTAGTTTAATAACACTTTGTACCAATAGTTATTTCCTTGGTCCCATTTATTTTACAAGTGTGCTTTCTCCCCCTTTTAATTTTATTTCAATAAATAATCAATTTTTTTGTTTGTTTTCAAAGTTGTTTATTTTTTTCTAATTTTTGCCAACACTTAGACACTCCTGAATTCCATAACTTCATAATGCATTGTAAATATTGGAAGCTTTCTGAAGAATTTTTTTTTTTGCCATTTGTTCTTTTATTTCCCCCAACGCAGAAATAACTCACATATCATGAATTCACACCACTTAAAATTGTACAATTCAGTGTGTTTAGCATATTCACAAGGTTGTGGAACCATCACCACCGTCCTTGGGAGCCCACTGCTGAAGGACTGGAATATCTAATTCCCGAATGTTTTTTTTGTTTGTTTTGTTTTGTTTTTGTTTTTGTTTTTCTTTTTTTTGTTTTTGTTTTCTTTTTTATTATTTTTTTATTATTATAATTTAAGTTTTAGGGTACATGTGCACAATGTGCAGGTTTGTTACATATGTATCCATGTGCCATGTTGGTTTGCTGTACTCATTAACTCCTCATTTAGCATTAGGTATATCTCCTAATGCTGTCCCTCCCCCCTCCCCCAACCCCACAACAGTCCCCGGAGTGTGATGTTCCCCTTCCTGTGTCCATGAGTTCTCATTGTTCAATTCCCACCTATGAGTGAGAACATGCGGTGTTTGGTTTTTTGTCCTTGTGATAGTTTACTGAGAATGATGGTTTCCAGTTTCATCCATGTCCCCACAAAGGACATGAACTCATCATTTTTTATGGCTGCATAGTATTCCATGGTGTATATGTGCCACATTTTCTTAATCCAGTCTATCGTTGTTGGACATTTGGGTTAGTTCCAAGTCTTTGCTATTGTGAATAGTGCCGCAATAAACATAGGTGTGCATGTGTCTTTATAGCAGCATGATTTCTAATCCTTTGGGTATATACCCAGTAATGGGATGGCTGGGTCAAATGGTATTTCTAGTTGTAGATCCCTGAGGAATCGCCACACTGACTTCCATAATGGTTGAACTGGTCTACAGTCCCACCACCAGTGTAAAAGTTGTTCCTATTTCACCACATCCTCTCCAGCACCTGTTGTTTCCTGACTTTTTAATGATGGCCATTCTAACTGGTGTGAGATGGTATCTCACTGTGGTTTTGATTTGCATTTCTCTGATGGCCAGTGATGATGAGCATTTCTTCATGTGTATTTTGGCTGCATAAATGTCTTCTTTTGAGAAGTGTCTGTTCATGTTCTTCGCCCACTTTTTGATGGGATTGTTTGTTTTTTTCTTGTAAATTTGTTTGAGTTCATTGTAGATTCTGGATATTAGCCCTTTGTCAGATGAGTAGGTTGCAAAAATTTTCTCCCATTTTGTAGGTTGCCTGTTCACTCTGATGATAGTTTCTTTTGCTGTGCAGAAGCTCTTTAGTTTAATGAGATCCCATTTGTCGATTTTGGCTTTTGTTGCCATTGCTTTTGGTGTTTTAGACATGAAGTCCTTGCCCACGCCTATGTCCTGAATGGTATTGCCTAGGTTTTCTTGTAGGATTTTAATGGTTTTAGGTCTAACATATAAGTCTTTAATCCATCTTGAATTAATTTTTGTATAAGGTGTAAGGAAGGGATCCAGTTTCAGCTTTCTACATATGGCTAGCCAGTTTTCCCAGCACCATTTATTAAATAGGGAATCCTTTCCCCATTTCTTGTTTTTGTCAGGTTTGTCAAAGATCAGATAGTTGTAGCTATGCGGCATCATTTCTGAGGGCTCTGTTCTGTTCCATTGATCTATGTCTCTGTTGTGGTACCAGTACCATGCTGTTTTGGTTACTGTAGCCTTGTAGTATAGTTTGAAGTCAGGTAGCGTGATGCCTCCAGCTTTGTTCTTTTGGCTTAGGATTGACTTGGCGATGCGGGCTCTTTTTTGGTTCCATATGAACTTTAAAGTAGTTTTTTCCAATTCTGTGAAGAAAGTCATTGGTAGCTTGATGGGGATGGCATTGAATCTATAAATTACCTTGGGCAGTATGGCCATTTTCACGATATTGATTCTTCCAACCCATGAGCACGGAATGTTCTTCCATTTGTTTGTATCCTCTTTTATTTCATTGAGCAGTGGTTTGTAGTTCTCCTTGAAGAG
>NW_026652278.1:27764159-27902551 GCF_009828535.3 Hylobates moloch
TTTTTTGAAGGGTTTTTTGTGTCTCTATTTCCTTCAGTTCTGCTCTGATTTTAGTTATCTCTTGCCTTCTGCTAGCTTTTGAATGTGTTTGCTCTTGCTTTTCTAGTTCTTTTAATTGTGATGTTAGGGTGTCAATTTTGGATCTTTCCTGCTTTCTCTTGTGGGCATTTAGTGCTATAAATTTCCCTCTACACACTGCTTTGAATGTGTCCCAGAGATTCTGGTATGTTGTTTCTTTGTTTTCATTGGTTTCAAAGAACATCTTTATTTCTGCCTTCATTTCCTTAGGTACCCAGTAGTCATTCAGGAGCAGGTGGTTCAGTTTCCATGTAGTTGAGTGGTTTTGAGTGAGTTTCTTAGTCCTGAGTTCTAGTTTGATTGCACTGTGGTCTGAGAGACAGTTTGATATAATTTCTGTTCTTTTAACATTTGCTGAGGAGAGCTTTACTTCCAACTATGTGGTCAGTTTTGGAATAGGTGTAGTGTGGTGCTGAAAAAAATGTATATTCTGTTGATTTGGGGTGGAGAGTTCTGTAGATGTCTATTAGGTCCTCTTTGTGCAGAGCTGAGTTCAATTCATGGGTATCCTTGTTAACTTTCTGTCTCATTGATCTGTCTAATGTTGACACTGGGGTGTTAAAATCTCCCATTATTATTGTGTGGGAGTCTAAGTCTCTTTGTAAGTCACTCAGGACTTGCTTTATGAATTTGGGTGCTCCTATATTGGGTGCATATATATTTAGGATAGTTAGCTCTTCTTTTTTTTTTTTTTTTTTTGAGACGGAGTCTTGCTCTGTTGCCCAGGCTGGTGTGCAGTGGCACCATCTCAGCTCACTGCAAGCTCCGCCTCCTGGGTTCACGCCATTCTCCTGCCTCAGCCTCTCCGAGTAGCTGGGAATACAGGCGCCCGCCACCACGCACGGCTAATTTTTTATATTTTTAGTAGAGACGGGGTTTCACCGTGGTCTCGATCTCCTGACCTCGTGATCCGCCTGCCTCGGCCTCCGAAAGTGCTGGGATTACAAGCGTGAGGCACCGCGCCCGGCCAGTTAGCTCTTCTTGTTGAATTGATCCCTTTACCATTATGTAATGTCCTTCTTTTTCTCTTTTGATCTTTGTTGGTTTAAAGTCTATTTTTTCAGAGACTAGGATTGCAACCCCTGCCTTTTTTTGTTTTCCATTTGCTTGGTAGGTCTTCCTCCATCCCTTTATTTTGAGCCTATGTGTGTCTCTGCATGTGAGATGGGTTTCCTGAATACAGCACACTGATGGGTCTTGACTCCTTATCCAATTTGCCAGACTGTGTCTTTTAATTGGAGCATTTAGCCCATTTACATTTAAAGTTAGTATTGTTATGTGTGAATTTGATCCTGTCGTTATGATGTTAGCTGGTTATTTTGCTCGTTAGTTGATGCAGCTTCTTCCTAGCCTAGATGGTCTTTACAATTTGGCATGTTTTTGCAGTGGCTGGTACCAGTTGTTCCTTTCCATGTTTAGTGCTTCCTTCAGGAGCTCTTGTAGGGCAGGCCTGGTGGTGACAAAATCACTCAGCATTTGCTTGTCTGTAAAGTATTTTATTTCTCCTTCACTTATGAAGCTTAGTTTGGCTGGATATGAAATTCTGGGTTGAAAATTCTTTTCTTTAAGAATGTTGAATATCGGCCCCCATGACCTTTCTCTCTGGCCGTCCTTAACATTTTTTCCTTCATTTCAACTTTGGTGAATCTGACAATTATGTGTCTTGGAGTTGCTCTTCTCAAGGAGTATCTTTGTGGCGTTCTCTGTATTTCCTGAATCTGAATGTTGGCCTGCCTTGCTAGATTGGGGAAGTTCTCCTGGATAATATCTTGCAGAGTATTTTCCAACTTGGTTCCATTCCCACCGTCATTTTCAGGTACACCAATCAGACGTAGGTTTGGTATTTTCACATAGTCCCATATTTCTTGGAGGCTTTGTTCGTTTATTTTTATTCTTTTTTCTCTAAACTTCCCTTCTCACTTCATTTCATTCCTTTCATCTTCTATCACTGATACCTTTCTTCCAGTTGATCGCATCGGCTACTGAGGCTTCTGCAATCTTCACGTAGTTCTCGAAACTTGGCTTTCAGCTCCATCAGCTCCTTTAAGCACTTCTCTGCATTGGTTATTTTAGTTAAACGTTCGTCTAATTTTTTTTCAAAGTTTTTAACTTCTTTGCCATTGGTTTGAATTTCCTCCTGTAGCTCGGAGTAGTTTGATCATCTGAAGCCTTCTTCTCTCAACTCGTCAAAGTCATTCTCCATCCAGCTTTTTTCCATTGCTGGTGAGGAACTGCATTCCTTTGGAGGATGAGAGGCACTCTGCTTTTTAGAGTTTCCAGTTTTTGTGCTCTGTTTTTTCCCCATCTTTGTGGTTTTATCTACTTTTGGTCTTTGATGATGATGATGTACAGATGGGTTTTTGGTGTGGGTGTCCTTTCTGTTTGTTAGTTTTCCTTCTAACAGACAGGACCCTCAGCTGCAGGTCTGTTGGACTTTGCTAGAGGTCCACTCCAGACCCTGTTTGGCTGGGTGTCAGCAGCAGCGGCTGCAGAACAGCGGATTTTCGTGAACTGCAAATTCAGGTGTTTGATTGTTCCTCTGGAAGTTTTGTCTCAGAGGAGTACCCAGCCAAGTGAGGTGTTGGTCTGTCCCTACTGGGGGATGCCTCCCAGTTAGGCTGCTCGGGGGTCAGTGTCCCACTTTAGCAGACAGTCTGCCCATTCTCAGATCTCCAGCTGCATGCTGGGAGAACCACTACTCTCTTCAAAGCTGTCAGACAGGGACATTTAAGTCTGCAGAGGTTACTGCTGACTTTTTGTTTGTCTGTGCCCTGCCCCCAGAGGTGGAGCCTGCAGAGGCAGGCAGGCCTCCTTGAGCTGTGGTGGGCTCCACCCAGTTCGAGCTTCCTGGCTGCTTTGTTTACCTAAGCAAGCCTGGGCAATGGCCCCTCCCCCATCTCGCTGCTGCCTTGCAGTTTGATCTCAGGCTGCTGTGCTAGCAATCAGGAGACTCCTGGGCATAGGACCCTCCGAGCCAGGTGTGGGACACAATCTCCTGGTGTGCCGTTTTTCAAGCCCTTTGGAAAAGCGCAGTATTAGGGTGGGAGTGACCCGATTTTCCAGATGCCATCTGTCACCCCTTTCTTTGACTAGGAAAGGGAACTCCCTGACCCCTTGTGCTTCCTGAGTGAGACAATGCCTCGCCCTTCTTGGGCTCGTGCAGGGTGCACTGCACCGACTGTCCTGCACCCATTGTTTGGCACTCCCTTGTGAGATGAACCCAGTACCTCAGATGGAAATGCAGAAATCACCCGTCTTCTGCGTCGCTCATGGTGTGAACTGTAGACTGGAGCTGTTCCTATTCGGCCATCTTGGCTCCACCCTCAATAATCAATTTTTTATTTTGTTCCAATTTTCAAGTGAAAAGCAAATAGATTTATTTTTTATGTTTCCTACTTTTTTCCAACTCTTTTTTATTATATCGTTATTACTAGATTCTTCTCTTTCCATAGGTTTTTATTGTTGGTCACTTTTAACTTGCTGATATACATGCTTAATTTTTACTTTTTGTTATTTGAAAATTATTTACGTTTTACATTGCTTTAGCTATATCTCATATGTTGAAATATAAATCTTTTAAACTTTACCTTCTATAAATCCTGTGGTTTCATTCTTTATTCTCTCTTTGCATTTTTTGTTTTCTAGCTTGTATAGATTAATTAATTTTTTACTACAGAATATCATCTGCATCATTTCTGTTTTTGGAATTCATTAAAATTTTCTTCATTATTTTAAGTTCAATTTTATTAATGTCCCAGGTTGCTTGAAATGTAGTGTATTTTCCCTTTTTGTGAAATATATCAGACCGCATTAGATTATTTTAACCATCTCAATTTTTACTTTTTCAGGCTACATGATCTCTCATGGACATAGTTATGATTTGACATTATTTTGAATGTGTGGTCTATATCTTCTAAATAGTATTTATAGCTAAATAAAAGGTTTTTGAACAGCATAAGTATTATGATATGAGGAAATAGTGTGATTTTTATTTTTAGAGTATCAAAGATCAGTCAATAAAAATTCCCACTTGTCTCCTACAGTAAATTATGTTATATTTAAAGAAAATATAGAAGACCAGTGGATTCAGTTATTTCTAGTGTTTGCTCTGGTGAGAGTGAGAAGACTAGTTAAATACATACACACACAAGTATTCACATACACATACAACTATCATATCCCCTGGATTTGCTCACATTTGTAATAAAGCACTCTTTACAAACTAGTAAACACTGTCATTACTTACAAGGCTGGTTTACATGCTGTTACAAAGTCAGAATAAGTAAACATTTAAAAGTTCTTTTCTATTTTGCTATCATATATACAAAATAAAATGACATGTACATTTTTAGATTCACTGTGTATTTCCCTTGCAAGATATGCTCACTTTATCTGTGAATGAGTTCACAGGTGGTTGCATATTTTAAATACACCTGAAGAACCAACACGCATAACTTGGTTATGAGTTGGAGGGTGGAAGTGGGGAGAACAAGAAAGTCAGTGCAAATGTGGTTAAAGAGAAAAAGCCTTGACTTCAGAGCTAGTAGGGGGTAGGTTTTTATTTCATCACCATCACAATCTGAATAACTCTATAAAAACTACAGTTATATTTATATTTATATCTTCTAGTTTTGCCATCTGTATAATAGGTGTAATTGCCATTTTCCTGCATACTTCATTGTATTGGTTCACAAAAAAAGAGATGTATTTTGACAACTCTGAAGCCAAGAAGCCTCTAGTTTCAAAATAGTGGATGATACTGGCATTTCCTCCTAACCTCCTACCCCTAGAACAGGTATATTTGTCCTCCTCTCCACTCCACCCTTGAATGCATTGTATCTTAGAGTTTCAGCTAAGCTTGTGTTTATCTTCTCCACCTGCTCAGTAAATCTCCTTTACTGTTTTGTTTACTGGCTCAAAATTAGGGGGTTTATATTCTAAGTGTATCTTCGCAGAAATGCAAATGGATTTTATGATAGCTAAAGTCAGCTGCTCAAGCACACTAGTTTGCTGACCTTTCATGGTTGCTTTGGAGCTTAGGACATTTGAGAACCAAAATAAAGACAGGTCACCTGTCTGTGCATGCAGTTCTACTCATTTTCAATAAACATTCATTTCTTACACGCTCTAACAAAACCTTTTGTTAGGTGCTTGAGGAATAAGCAAAGCTGATTAAGATTATGTCCTCCAAGAGCTTCTAGTCAATTGCAGTTAATCTTGTTATTTTTTTTCTCCTTACAAAAATACACTATCACAGGAAGCATAATCATGTGGAAACCTCACATTGGAGCCAAGAAGAAAATGAAAGTTTCTAGAGTAACTTTCACAGTTCTTAATATCATTAGCCTATTTCAAAATAAATAAGAAACTACCAGGATTGTGGTGAGCCCATATGATAACAGAAGCCTAAACACTCGTAATGAACTGTCCTAAAAACATGGAAAGTTAGCAATTTCTATGCAGTTTCGGTCAGGCTTTCTCCAAGGCAATGAGTGGAATATAGGAATCATGTAGGCAAATGAGGTTGGCATTAGGCACAAAAAGTCCCACTGGGAATGACAAATGTGCTAATGCTCATTAATTATTTTGGCTTATTAGCTTAAAAATATAGGAAAAAGAATTCTATTTCTTTTCCTATGTTTGAGTTTGTTATTTGCTTTATAAAATGCAAAGTGGAAAAGAACCATTATCTAGTGCTTGAGTGTCTAATTAAAGTAATCCCCTATATATTGTATTGTTGCTATGTTTTCATCTTAATATCAAAATTTCCTACTGAGTGTGTGTGGTTAGAGTTGTGTTTATCCAAGGTTTACATTCAAGACTCATGTCACAAACAAAACAAAAAGTGGATTTTTATATGCAAGAGCCCAGGCATTACCTCTTTTGAACTGAATCTTCTTACATGTTCCACAGCTGTAAGTTAAAAATGGAAGAGCCTTTGTATGTATATATCACAGTGTCTTTATCCATTCATCGTTCAGTGGACATCTAGATTGTTTCTTGGCCATTATGAATAGTGCTGTGATGAACACTGAAATGCTATATCTCTTCAAGATCCTCATTTCACTTCCTCTGGGTAAATACCCAGAAGTGGGATTGCTGGACCCCACATTGTAGTTTTATTTTTAATTTTTTGAGGAACCTCCATACAGTTTTCCATAATGGCTGCACCATTTTGCATTTTTACCAGCAGTATACAAGGGTTCTGTGTTTGTAACATGCTCACCAACACCTGTTGCCTTTTTTTTTTTTTTTTTCAGTAATAGCCACCCTAACAAAGAAATCCTGCAATATGTGACAACATTGATGAACCTGGGGGAATTATGCTAAGTGAAATAAGCCAGTCAGAGAAAGACAAATACAATGATCCTTCTTACATGAGGTATCTAAAATAGCCAAATATGTAGAAGCAGAGAGTGGAATGTTGGCTGCCAGGAGAAGGGGAAAGGGGGCAATGGGGAATTGCAAGTCAACAGTTACAAAGTTTCAGTAACACAAGAGAAGCGAGTTCTAGAGATCCGGTGTACAACATTGTGCCTATACTTAACAATATTGTATTGTATACTTAAACATCTGTTACGTGGGTAGATCTCACATTAAGTGTTCTCACCACCGTAAAGATAATGTTTTAAATGGCAGAGTCTTGAGTTCACTCTGCTTTTTCTTGGAGTGACTGTAAAACTACAGAACCATTCTGAGGGTCCCCACCATGGTGTTCATGAGCAGGATAGTGTAAAAACATCAGTGCATTTTCAGCTACCATGTCTGAGTAAGAAGGATCCGAAAATATTTAGGTGGCCAAATGCACAATACAACATCATTCTTTATCTCTGTCTACTATTTGGGAAAATAAATCCCTGCCAATTCTGAGCAGCTTCAGGAAAGCTATTTATTGTGACTAATTATTCTGGGGCTCCAGAATATCTAGGCAGCTTTCCTGATCTCACACGTCTCAGCTATTTGCCATTACATATGACATGCATGGGCACTACAATTGGGTTTTTACTGCCTAGTCTCGTTAAATCAGTTTTATTTTTTGTTTTAGGGTTTATTGTATTTGTAGAATTCTATTCCTTTAAACATGTGTCCCCGTGTACCCAAGCCTGGGTGTTCAATAGAACATAGGTGACTCCATTAACTGTCTCACTGATTGCATCCATAAATAACTAACATGAAAACAAATCAGTTTTACATTCAGGTGCTTTTTTTTCCTAACCCCTCTTGCTCTTCCATTTTTGCTCATAGTTGCTGTTGAATATTACCCTGTCAACTCTTCAAGTATTTGACTACAAAATATGCTTGGTAAATAATATAGGGAGATTAACTAAATGGCACATAATTACCACAAATTTAGAGTCCTGTAAAAGAATATATTTTATCCATGATTAGAAGGCTTACAGACTTTCCAAATCCATTTTAATATATTTGACAGTAAGCCATGGGAAATTTTAAACAGCAGACAACACTTATTCAGAATTTATAATAAGTCGGCCCTAGATTACCGTATTATTAAAAACTTTGGCACATGAAGCTGCTAATTTGTTTCCTTTCCTAAACACACATTCTCCCTCCCAGCACATTGTTACCACCCCCCATCAGCAACAACTATAAACCTCTCTGTGTTGAAAGCTGCATGGAATTGAAATGTAAGTCGATTTTTAAACTTTGCCACACTAACAAGATATATCCAGTTCTGGCACATACTCAAACAAGTCAATTAAGTAAAGCAATGAAGCAGTACAAGAAAGTCTAAATTTTTCCTTTTTTTTTTTTTTCCTTTACTTAACTGGTGCCAGGGAAGGCTGGGCCCACTCCGTCTGGCAAGGGAAAATGTCAGTGTAGTAATTGTCTGAACAGCTTTGAAATGTCACTAAAAAAACTTCATCTTCTCATAACATGTCTAGGATCATGAAACCAGCATGCTTATCTAGGAGCAACTGGGGAGCCCCACTAAGAATTTGCACAATTATTTTAAACTGTTCATCAAATGGACCAAAATTGATGAATACATCTTATCTGTATCCATGCTTTCTCTCCAAAAATGTGTTTTCATGTTGAAATAACAGTGCCATCTTTATCCCACATAGGACTCCTTGGCATTGACTCTTCCACCAGCAGCTGGTGGCATGACTCTTTGCTAAAACCTTCCTTTGCTAAAGCCTTCCATGAGATTATGCTCAGTTCCCACTGGGCTAGCCATTTAGGCTAGACATGCATGAGGGTGGACACCCCAGGAACAACCCTAAAGAAGTAGGAACTGGTGGATCAGCTTCCTTGCTAATTGGGTGGTGGGATTCTGATTCTACCCCATCTCCCAATGGGCCCCAGCAGGGTAAGCCCCAACCCAGGAGTAACCTGCTCATTAATGCATCCTGTCATTGATGTCCTTCCCTTCTCTCTCTCATTCTTCAATTCTCTTATCGATGCTTCTTAGATCACTTCCCAAATAAACTACACTTAAATATTTTTCTCAAGCCCTCCTCCCATGGGAACCCAATCAAAGGCAAAACTTATTATAACTAAGGTGGCAAGAACATGGATTCTCGAGTCAAACTACCAGGGTTTCAACTTTGTCTCCATCAGACTAGCTGTATGATTTTGGGAAACAAACTTATCTTTTCGTCATTTTGCCTCAGTTTACTCATCTTTTGTGATTATCCCATGGAATAATGTATCCAAAACACACTTAAAATATTACCTGGCACATAGCAAATATCAAACAAGTATTAAGCTAAAATTAATTACTATTATTACTATTATTGTTTTGGCCAAAAATTGGGCTAAGTGCTGGGATAAAACAAATTAATAAATTAGTTGAATAAGATAAAAATCATATCCTCGAATTGCTTATAATCTAGAGGAAAGCTAACATACAAACAAAAGTCAGAATAAAATCAGTAAAAACTGTTGTGTGTTAAATAGAGTTTGCTTTTATCTTCCATGAATATGTGGATGGATTTCTACTTGACATAAACATGTGTTCATCTACAAGAATAATTGAGTATAAATATAATTTTCCTTGTTATTTAAGTGAAATACTATAGACTTCTTATAAAACTAACACTAAAGGATCCTGCTTTAAATTAAATTTAGCAAACACCCATGCCTTGATTAATCAACTTACATATTTTGTGTGTCATATTCCATTAAAATTAGGCTAACCTGTATTGAAACACTTGTCAACTGCTGCTTGTAGCCTCCATTCATGCCATGGTCCCCCTTCAGTCCAATAAGCAGAGAGGCTGCAAGAGGATGAACAACATGGCCACCTGTAGGCTGATTGATACACTAATGCAAACATTCCATTTCATCTGAACATTTCCATTGTTTATCCCTGGAAATATCAAAAGGCAGTTTTCAGAGGAGTCTTTCATATTGTCCCAAAGGACAACATTGATACAGGATAACAAGGAAGAGATGGACAGTGGAACAGGAGTGCTTAAACCAACCCCGATAATGCAGTGTACCAGACTATGCTTCTGAATGTGCACTATGCTCACTTTATTAGATAGAAATGTACCTAAGAGAACAATTTTAATGAGGAGAGTTTGTTATCCATTGGGCCAGGACCCAGTTGGCTTCATGATGAACCTATGCTCGGTTCTGGGATAGAGGCCAGTGCTATGTGGTATATGCAGAGTATTGAGAGAAAACTTTGTTCACTGGCCCAAATCCAGAAATGAGTCTGACAATAGCAGCACCAGCTCTTATTAGAAGGGAAAAGTCTGTTTGTTCCTTCTGTGTGCTGTCTCCTTCCCTTCCTCCAGTCACCTCAAATAAGGATAATATTAATAATACATTTTAAAAGAAAAATATAAAGATAATAAAGGTTTGTGACCCTGGTTCTCATCCACAACTTGGAGCTGGTGCTTGCAAAATATCAAGTATCAAAAAAGGACAGGGTGTTTGCCCTTTAAGAAACATCATTTTCCTCCAAGCATGTTTACAGACTGACTATAGCTGACATGAGCTCACAGGTATGGCTGGTTTCTATAGATGATCAGTTCCTTTAGTCCCTTTGAAAACATATGCATTTGAACTGATGAAAGAAGTTTTGTTGTTGGTAACAGGGAGAACTGCCATGCTATAACTTGAAAGTCCACCTGCACTTTAAAATTGAAACCTTGGCCCAGCCCGTGGGAAAAAAATAAAAAGAGCAGTTCTGTTTTGCTTTGAGAAAAATCTCAAGTTTCGAGAGTGAATAATTAGAGAAAATCACAGTTGTACCTTGCAGCTTTTTTTTATTATTGCTGTGTTCTCCTTGGCAAGACCTTCACATTAACCACAGTTTATTCTTTCCTTCTCATCTTTGAGTTACATAAGATTATGTAACTCAAAATGTGGACACTCCCTAATGGCTGTAGCACACAGACCTCTGAGTTTGGCATCAGTGCCATGTGGCTTTAGAAACTCACGGTTGGGCACTTTGTTCTTATTGGATGATATGCCCACTGTGGATCATGAAGTGACTTCATTAGGACCTAAGAGAATTTATGAAATAATTTTTTCTTCAAATTATGACAGTATTTATTTCCTACACCGCTCATTCTGAGAAAGGATTGTCTCATCTTGGATCCAGCCCAGATAGAACTACTTAGTATTCACTGACCACCCACCCTGATACTTCCCTCTTTGTTGTACGTTCTCTTCATCGAGAGTACCAGTCTCAAATATCCATGTCCTCTTAAAACAATCGTTTTGTTGTTTTATCCTTCTAAGTGCAGATCAACTTCTTTCATAAAGCAATCTTGATTTTTTCAGATATAGGATCTTCCCGTCCTCCTATAACATGCTCTTTTTACTTATTTTTAAATGAGCCCTATTCATTTTGTCTATTTGTAGAAGCTTCCTATTTGACACCTCCTGGTTGGGTTAGGAGGCTGAAATAAGCAATTCTAGAAGACAGAATAAAAGGAGCTCTAGAGAAGAGGCATGTCGATGGATCTAAAGGAATGGCCAAAAGTGTGCAGATCTCTGAGTCTTACTTCAGTACCCAACAGAGATCTTCAACTGTGTACGAGGGATTAAAGAACCCAGTGGATAAATGACTCATCCAGTGGCTATCAGCCAGCTTCTGTGGTAGGCCACTCCAGGCCTGGTACAATGGGGCTATAAAAGGAACAGTCCTGGTGGCGGAGATAAAAGCTTGTATGGGCTCTCTTGTGAAAGCTGATCTAGCCACTGCTGATAGCCAGTCAACAGCAGTGACAGAATCTGAGTGCTCAATATGGGACTATCCCCAAAGAAGATCAAACAGCCACCTGGTGGCACCTTGATCCAGTTGGAATCTTTCAACCCTGAAGAAGCAGTGATTCTTCCTTACTAAAAATGACAACTATTTCAAATATGGGTTTAGCATGCCTCTCTACTATACTCTGCTAGGTTTACTATCTGAGGGCTTACAAGTTATTAAGATTATCATGATTTAGTGACGTGGATCCTATATAATATTGCTTTGGAACAAGAGACCCACTTTAAAGCAAGTGAAATATGACGATGGACTAATGACCAGAGTATTAACTCTTCCTACCATATACTTTATCACCTCAAAGCAGATGTCTTGATAAATTTTAATACATTATTAAAGGCTTGGCTAAGGCACCAGCTTGAGAAAGACACACTAAAGGGGTGGGCAGTTCTTCTGAAGGATGCTATGCTATGTATTAAAGCAATCACAAGACATCAAATACATCAGACTGGACACCAAAAGCGAGATGTATGATTGGCCTCTTTATTACTCCAAGCAACCAATTACAAAATTTGTACTTTCTGGCCTCACAGTATTAAGCTTTGCTGGATTAAAAGTCCTGTTTTCCAGCAAGTAATATTTCCAACAAGAGTGATAGTGAGAATTCGATTGAGCTGTAAGTTACAATTCCACTTGCTCACTTTGGACACCACATGCAGGTAGGCTGGACAACAGGCAACGAAAGGTTGAGATTTGCTATGGACAGAATGTTTGCCAAAATTCATATGTTGAAGCCCTAGTCCCTTGTGCAATTTGGAGCTGAGGCCTTTGAGAGGTGAGTAGTTCATAAGAGTGGAGCCCTCATGATGGGAGTAGTGCCCTTATAAAAAGACAACAAGAAAGACAATCTATCTCTTTCCTTCCCTCTCTTTCTTTCTCTCTCTGCCATGTGAGAATACAGCAAGCAGCAGGTCATCTAAAAACCAGTGAGAGGACCTTCACCAAGAAACTAATTGGTTAGTACTTTGGGATCATGGACTTCTCAGCCTTCATAACTGTAAAAAAATAAATATTTGTTGTTTAAGCCACCCAGTTAATGGTATTTGTTCAGGGATAGCAGCCTGAACTAAGACGGGATTATTAACACTGCATGAGAAGCTGGAGTTGCTACCATATGATAGAGCTGAGAAAGACTATATGTAGAACTATGGGAATTTACTAGAATGTATATTTGGGCTTTATGTCTGGTGTTAACACTGTGAAGAAAAGTGAGGCAAATAGTCTGATGAGTATGAGAAAATAAAGGAATTATCCCTCAAGGATGAAGGATTAGATCACCACAACATGTAAGCAACCTAGTGACTGAATTTCTCCCTGAAGGTGAGGGAAATCTACAACAGGTATGTCAAGCCAAAAGGAAGAAGCTGAGGAAAAATTAATATCAGTAGAGAGTTTATTTAGGCCAAGTATGAGGATTGCAACCCAGGAGTAAAGATTCTTCGTATAGAGTCTTTTCAACCCTGAAAAGACTCTCTGATTACCAGCAGTTACAAGTGGATTTTATTTTATTTTATTTTATTTTATTTTATTTTATTTTATTTTATTTTTATTATTGTAGCTGTGAGGTCTCACTGTGTTATCCAGGCTGGTCTCAAATTCCTGGCCTCAAGTGATCGACCTTCCTGCTACAGCATCCCAAAGTGCTGGGACTATAGGCATGAGCCACCCTACCTGACCACAAGTCAATTTTTAAAGAAAAAGTAGGGACAGTTCCTGAGTAGTTTCCTAAGAATTTACATTAAGCTATTGATTGGCTATAGATTGTTATTTGTATCACACATTCCAGGAACATGAAGATAATCAGTGAGGCAGCTAGTCAGAACCAAGAAGACTTTAAACAATTGCCCCCAAGCATAAAGGAGAGGGTGTGATGAAACTGCTATACTCTTGTCTCTCTGGGCCTGCATACTTCACATAACTTGGACCGCCCTAAGATATTTTTATTTTTTCAGGTGGTAATAATCTCAGAACTTATTGTAGTAGGACAGCTGCACTGCATTCCATTAAACTCTGCTTTTGTTTTTTTTGTTGTTGTTGTTGTTTTTTGCTACTCTTTTCAGAGATCCTTGCCAACTTCAGCGCTCTTTGCCAACACCAGCACCTTCATAACAGGTCTTTATTGAATTTTCTTCCTTTCCTGTCTCAGTCTCCCCGCTGTCACTGCTTCTTTTTGGAATTATTTTCCAAAGAAACTACCCCAAATTAAGTCTTTATCTCAGGTTCTACTCTTGACAGAATCCAAATCAAGGAAAGCACCACTTTTTCTTATTATACTTTAGGTTTTAGGGTACATGTGCACAATGTGCAGGTTTGTTACATATGTAACCATGTGCCGTGTTGGGTTGCTGCACACATAAACTCGTCATTTAGCATTAGGTATATCTCCTAATGCAGTCCTTCCCCCCTCCCCCCACCCAACAACAGTCCCTGTAGTGTGATGTTCCCCTTCCTGTGTCCATGAGTTCTCATTGATCAATTCCCACCTATAAGTGAGAACATGCGGTGTTTGGTTTTTTGTCCTTGTGATAGTTTACTGAGAATGATGTTTTCCAGTTTCATCCATGTCTCTACAAAGGACATGAACTCATTATTTTTATGGCTGCATAGTATTCCATGGTGTATATGTGCCACATTTTCTTAATCCAGTCTATCGTTGTTGGACATTTGGGTTGGTTCCAAGTCTTTGCTTTTGTGAATAGTGCTGCAATAAACATACATGTGCATGTGTCTTTATAGCAGCATGATTTATAGTCCTTTGGGTATATACCCAGTAATGGGATGGCTGGGTCAAATGGTATTTCTAGTTCTAGATCCCTAAGGAATCGCCACACTGACTTTCACAATGGTTGAATTAGTTTACACTCCCACCAACAGTGTAAAACTGTCCCTATTTCTCCACATCCTCTCCAGCAGCTGTTGTTTCCTGACTTTTTAATGATGGCCATTCTAACTGGTGTGAGATGGTATCTCATTGTGGTTTTGATTTGCATTTCTCTGACGGCCAGTGATGATGAGCATTTTTTCATGTGTTTTTTGGCTGCATAAATGTCTTCTTTTGAGAAGTGTCTGTTTATGTTCTTCGCCCACTTTTTGATGGGGTTGTTTGTTTTTCTCTTGTAAATTTGTTTGAGTTCATTGTAGATTCTGGACATTAGCCCTTTGTCAGATGAGTAGGTTGCAAAAATTTTCTCCCATTCTGTAGGTTGCCTGTTCACTCTGATGGTAGTTTCTTTTGCTGTGCAGAAGCTCTTTAGTTTAATTAGATCCCATTTGTCAATTTTGACTTTAGTTGCCATTGCTTTTGGTGTCTTAGACATGAAGTCCTTGCCTATGCCTATGTCCTGAATGGTATTGCCTAGGTTTTCTTCTAGGGTTTTTATGGTTTTAGGTCTAACATGTAAGTCTTTAATCCATCTTGAGTTAATTTTTGTATAAGGTGTAAGGAAGGGATCCAGTTTCAGCTTTCTCCATATGGCTAGCCAGTTTTCCCAGCACCATTTATTAAATAGGGAATCTTTTCCCCATTTCTTGTTTTTGTCAGGTTTGTCAAAGATCAGATAGTTTTAGATATGTGGCATTATTTCTGAGGGCTCTGTGCTGTCCATTGATCTATGTCTCTGTTATGGTACCAGTACCATGCTGTTTTGGTTACTGTAGCCTTGTAGTATAGTTTGAAGTCAGGTAGCGTGATACCTCCAGCTTTGTTCTTTTGGCTTAGGATTGACTTGGCGATGCGGGCTCTTTTTTGGTTCCATATGAACTTTAAAGTAGTTTTTTCCAATTCTGTGAAGAAAGTCATTGGTAGCTTGATGGGGATGGCATTGAATCTATAAATTACCTTGGGCAGTATGGCCATTTTCACGATATTGATTCTTCCAACCCATGAGCATGGAATGTTCTTCCATTTGTTTGTATCCTCTTTTATTTCATTGAGCAGTGGTTTGTAGTTCTCCTTGAAGAGATCCTTCACATCCCTTGTAAGTTGGATTCCTAGGTATTTTATTCTCTTTGAAGCAATTGTGAATGGGAGTTCACTCATGATTTGGCTCTCTGTTTGTCTGTGATTGGTGTACAAGAATTCTTGTGATTTTAGTACATTAATTTTGTATCCTGAGACTTTGCTGAAGTTGCTAATCAGCTTAAGGAGATTTTGGGCTGAGACAATGGGGTTTTCTAGATATACAATCATGTCATCTGCAGACAGGGACAATTTGACTTCCTCTTTTCCTAATTGAATACCCTTTATTTCCTTCTCCTGCCTGATTGCTCTGGCCAGAACTTCCAGCACTATGTTGAAAAGGAGCGGTGAGAGAGGGCATCCCTGTCTTGTGCCAGTTTTCAGAGGGAATGCTTCCAGTTTTTGCCCATTCAGTATGATATTGGCTGTGGGTTTGTCATAGATAGCTCTTATTATTTTGAGATACGTCCCATCAATACCTAATTTATTGAGAGTTTTTAGCATGAAGAGATGTTGAATTTTGTCAAAGGCCTTTTCTGCATCTATTGAGATAATCATGTGGTTTTTGTCTTTGGTTCTGTTTATATGCTGGATTACATTTATTGATTTGCGTATGTTGAACCAGCCTTGCATCCCAGGGATGAAGCCCACTTGATCATGGTGGATAAGCTTTTTGATGTGCTGCTGGATTCGGTTTGCCAGTATTTTATTGAGGATTTTTGCATCAATGTTCATCAAGGATATTGGTCTGAAATTCTCTTTTTTGGTTATGTCTCTGCCAGGTTTTGGTATCAGGATGATGCTGGCTTCATAAAATGTGTTAGGGAGGATTCCCTCTTTTTCTATTGATTGGAATAGTTTCAGAAGGAATGGTACCAGTTCCTCCTTGTACCTCTGGTAGAATTCAGCTGTGAATCCATCAGGTCCTGGACTCTTTTTGGTTGGTAAGCTATTGATTATTGCCACAATTTCAGAAGCTGTTATTGGTCTATTCAGAGATTCAACTTCTTCCTGGTTTAGTCTTGGGAGGGTGTATTTGTCGAGGAATTTATCCATTTCTTCTAGATTTTCTAGCTTATTTGCATAGAGGTGTTTGTAGTATTCTCTGATGGTAGATTGTATTTCTGTGGGATCGGTGGTGATATCCCCTTTTTCGTTTTTTATTGCATCTATTTGATTCTTCTCTCTTTTCTTCTTTATTAGTCTTGCTAGCGGTCTATCAATTTTGTTGATCTTCTCAAAAAACCAGCTCCTGGATTCATTAATTTTTTGAAGGGTTTTTTGTGTCTCTATTTCCTTCAGTTCTGCTCTGATTTTAGTTATTTCTAGCCTTCTGCTAGCTTTTGAATGTGTTTGCTCTTGCTTTTCTAATTCTTTTAATTGTGATGTTAGGGTGTCGATTTTGGACCTTTCCTGCTTTCTCTTGTGGGCATTTAGTGCTATAAATTTCCCTCTACACACTGCTTTGTATGTGTCCCAGAGATTCTAGTATGTTGTGTCTTTGTTCTCATTGGTTTCAAAGAACATCTTTATTTCTGCCTTCATTTCGTTATGTACCCAGTAGTCATTCAGGAGCAGGTTGTTCAGTTTCCATGTAGTTGAGCGGTTTTGAGTGAGTTTCTGAATCCTGAGTTCTAGTTTGATTGCACTGTGGTCTGAAAGACAGTTTGTTATAATTTCTGTTCTTTTACATTTGCTGAGGAGAGCTTTACTTCCAACTATGTGGTCAATTTTGGAATAGGTGTGGTGTGGTGCTGAAAAAAATATATATTCTGTTGATTTGGGGTGGAGAGTTCTGTAGATGTCTATTAGGTCCACTTTGTGCAGAGCTGAGTTCAATTCCTGGATATCCTTGTTAACTTTCTGTCTCGTTGATCTGTCTAATGTTGACAGGGTGGTGTTAAAATCTCCCGTTATTATTGTGTGGGAGTTTAAGTCCCTTTGTAGGTCACTCAGGAATTGCTTTATGAATCTGAGTGCTCCTGTGTTGGGTGCATATATATTTAGGACAGTTAGCTCTTCTTGTTGAATTGATCCCTTTACCATTATGTAATGGCCTTCTTTGTCTCTTTTGATCTTTGTTGGTTTAAAGTCTATTTTATCAGAGACTAGGATTGCAACCTCTGCCTTTTTTTGTTTTTGCTTGATAGATCTTCCTCCATCCCTTTATTTTGAGTGTATGTGTGTCTCTGCACGTGAGATGGGTTTCCTGAATACAGCACACTGATGGGTCCTGACTCCTTATCCAGTTTGCCAGTCTGTGTCTTTTGATTGGAGCATTTAGCCCATTTACATTTAACGTTAATATTGTTATGTGTGAATCTGATCCTGTCATTATGATGTTAGTTGGTTATTTTGCTCGTTAGTTGATGCAGTTTCTTGCTAGCCTCGATGGTCTTTACAATTTGGCATGTTTTTGCAGTGGCTGGTACCAGTTGTTCCTTTCCATGTTTAGTGCTTCCTTCAGGAGCTCTTTTAGGGCAGGCTTGGTTGTGACAAAATCACTCAGCATTTTCTTGTCTGTAAAGTATTTTATTTCTCCTTCACTTATGAAGCTTAGTTTGGCTGGATATGAAATTCTGGGTTGAAAATTCTTTTCTTTAAGAATGTTGGATATCAGCCCCCACTCTCTTCTGGCTTGTAGAGTTTCTGCCGAGAGATCAGCTGTTAGTCTGATGGGCTTCCCTTTGTGGGTAACCCGACCTTTCTCTCTGGCCACCCTTAACATTTTTTCCTTCATTTCAACTTTGGTGAATCTGACAATTATGTGTCTTGGAGTTGCTCTTCTCGAGGAGTATCTTTGTGGCATTCTCTGTATTTCCTGAATCTGAATGTTGGCCTGCCTTGCTAGATTGGGGAAGTTCTCCTGGATAATATCTTGCAGAGTGTTTTCAAACTTGGTTCTATTCTCGCTGTCATTTTCAGGTACACCAATCAGCCTTAGGTTTGGTCTTTTCACATAGTCCCAAATTTCTTGGAGACTTTGTTCGTTTCTTTTGATTATTTTTTCTCTAAACGTCCCTTGTCACTTCATTTCATTCATTTCATCTTCCATCACTGATACCCTTTCTTCCAGTTGATCACATCGGCTACCAAGTCTTCTGCAATCTTTGCGTAGTTCTCAAAACTTGGCTTTCAGCTCCATCAGCTCCTTTACGCCCTTCTCTTCATTGGTTATTCTAGTTATCCATTCGTCTAATTTTTTTTCAAAGTTTTTAACTTCTTTGCTATTGTTTTGAATTTCCTCCCATAGCTTGGAGTTGTTTGATCGTCTGAAGCCTTCTTCTCTCAACTCCTCAAAGTCATTCTCCGTCCAGCTTTGTTCCGTTGCTGGTGAGGAACTGCGTTCCTTTGGAGGAGGAGAGATGCTCTGCTTTTTGGAGTTTCCAGTTTTTCTGCTCTGTTTTTTCCCCATCTTTGTGGTTTTATCTACTTTTTGTCTTTGATGATGGTGATGTACAGATGGGTTTTTGGTGTGGATGTCCTTTCTGTTAGTTTTCCTTCTACCAGACAGGACCCTCAGCTGCAGGTCTGTTGGAGTTTGCTAGAGGTCTACTCCAGACCCTGTTTGCCTGGGTGTCAGCAGTGGTGGCTGCAGAACAGCAGATTTTCAGGAGACCACAAATTCAGCTGTCTGATAGTTCCTCTGGAAGTTTTGTCTCAGAGGAGTACCCGGCCAAGTGAGGTGTCAGTCTGTCCCTACTGGGGGGTGCCTCCCAGTTAGGCTGCTCAGGGTTCAGGGACCCACTTTAGGAGGCAGTCTGTCCGTTCTCCAATCTCCAGCTGCATGCTGGGAGAACCACTACTCTCTTCAAAGCTGTCAGACAGGGACATTTAAGTCTGCAGAGGTTCCTGTTGAATTTTTGTTTGTCTGTGCCCTGCCCCCAGAGGTGGAGCCTACAGAGGCAGGCAGGCAGCCCTCCTTGAGCTGTGGTGGGCTCCACCCAGTTCAAGCTTCCTGGCTGCTTTGTTTACCTAAGCAAGCCTGGGCAATGGCGGGCGACCCTCCCCCAGCCTCGCTGCGGCCTTGCAGTTTGATCTCAGACTGCTGTGCTAGCAATCGGTGAGACTCCATGGGCATAGGACCCTCCGAGCCAAGTGCGGGACACAATCTCCTGGTGTGCCGTTTTCCAAGCCCATTGGAAAAGCGTAGTATTAGGGTGGGACTGACCCGATTTTCCAGGTGCCGTCTGTTACCCCTTTCTTTGACTAGGAAAGGGAACTCCCTGATCCCTTGCGCTTCCCGCATGATGCAATGCCTCGCCCTGCTTCGGCTCGCTCACAGTGCACTGCACCGACTGTCCTGCACCCACTGTTTGGCACTCCCTAGTGAGATGAACCTGGTACCTCAAACGGAAATGCAGAAATCACCCATCTTCTGTGTCACTCAGGCTGGGAGCTGTAGACCGGAGCTGTTCCTATTCAGCCATCTTCGGAAAGCACTATTTTTATACACTTTATAAACACATATGCTTCGAAATGTAATACATGTCATGCACATCTGTGTGAAGAGACCACCAAGCAGGCTTTGTGTGAGCAATAAAGCTGTTTATTTCACCTGGGCACAGGCGGGCTGAGTCCAAAAAAGGAGTCAGCGAAGGGAGCTAGGGGTGGGGCCACTTTTTAGGATTTGGGTAGGTAATGGAAAATTACAGTCAAAGGGGGTTGTTCTCTGGCGGATGAGGGCGGGGTTCACAAGGTGCTAAGTGGGGGAACTTCTGAGCCAGGAGAAGGAATTTCACTAGGTAATTTCATCGCTAAGGCAGGAACCAGCCATTTTCACTTCTTTTGTGATCCTTCACTTGTTTCTGGCCATCTGGAGGTATACGTGCAGGCTTGGGCTCAGAGGCTTGACATTCCTGTCTTTTTACATTAATAAGAAAAATAAAACAAAATAGTGTTGAAGTGTTCGGGCAGCGAAAATTTTTGGCGGTGGTATGGAGAGATAATGGGTAATGTTTCCCAGGGCTGCTTCGAGCGGGATTGGGGTGGTGTGGGAACCTAGAGTGGGAGAGATTAAGCTGAAGGAAGATTTTTGTGGCAAGGGGTGATATTGTGTGGTTGTTAGAAGGAGCATTTGTCATATAGAATGATTGGTGATGGCCTGCATACTGCTTGGGATGAACTGAGAAACTAAACAGAAGACACAAGGTCCAAATAAGAGAAGGAGAAAAACAGGTATTAAAGGACTAAGAATTTGGGAGGACCCAGGACATCCAATTAGAGAGTGCCTATGGGGGTTCAGCATAATTACTTGCTTGGTTGGCAAGTTTTTAGACTCTATCCTTTCTTTTTTTATGTTGTCATATACCCAGCCAGATTGATTTATGTAAAAACACTTTTCATTTAAAAATATACAGAGTCCTCTTTTTTTAGCAGTAAGTCGAAGCCTTGGGAATTTTGGAGGAAACAGAAATGCAAAGCCAGCAATTGTTTGTTAAAGGAGGATTAGAAACAGCTAGAAGAGAGTGAGTGAGATTGATAGTGTGATGGAGATAGCTGGGGAGAGGAAGAGGGTGGCATAAGAATGGGAGCGAGAATAAAAGTATAAAAGTAAAAAATAGGACTTCTTCAGGGTGAAAGTATTGGAGTGTATCCTGTCAGCAAAGATTATCTATCCACTTTAAGAGAGACTTAAGGGTGGCGGTTTGAGGTAAAACCAGGAGATATCAGTTATGATGGTTTGAAGGAAAAGTGTAAACCAGCAGTATAAACAAAGTCACGGTATTTACGAGTAGTTGAGAATGGTGAATAGGAATATGACTAGACAGAAGATAGTAGGGATGACAAGTTTTGGGGGTGCAGTTCAAGTTGGGCTGGTGTCTGGAATGAGACTGGTGCCTAATAAAAAATGAGTGTCTATACAGGAGCTCAAATGGGCTGTATCCAGTAGCATCCCGAGGACAGGCCCGAATTCTGAGAAGAGCAAGAGGTAAAAATATTGTCCAGTCCTTTTTAAGTTGGAGGCTGAGCTTGGTGAGGTATATTTTAAAAAGACTATTAGTCTTTTTTACCTTTTCTGAAAATTGAGGATGGTAAGGGGTATGAAGGTTCCACTGAATACCAAGAGCCTGAGAAACTGCTTGGGTGATTTGACTAGTAAAGACCGGTCCATTATCGGACTGTATAGAGATGGGAAGGCCAAACTGAGGAATTATGTCTGACAAAAGGGAAGAAATGACCGTGGTGGGCTTCTTAGACCATGTGGGAAAGGGCTCTACCCATCCAGTGAAAGTGTCTACCTAGACCAAGAGGTATTTCGGTTTCCTGACTTTCGGCATGTGAGTAAAGTCGATTTGCCAGTCCTGGGCCGTCTCGAGCCTGGTGTGTAGGGAAGGGAGGGGGCCTGAGAAATTCCTGAGGATTAGTAGAATGGCAGATGGAACACTGAGAAGTGATTTTTTGAGGATAGATTTTTACAATGGAAAGGAAAAGAAAGGTTCTAAGAGGTTTGCTAGCAGCTTGTAACTTACATGGAAGAGGTTATGAAATGATGACAGAATAGAATGGGCCTGTGAGGCTGGAAGGAGATATTTTCCTTGGTTCAAGAACCATTTGCCTTGTATGGGAAGAGATTGATAGGTGGAAGTTTCAGTGGGAGAGTAGGTGGGAGTGGCTGATGAAGAGGAGAAAAACTGGCCATGAGGGACAGAAGTTGGAACACTAGCTGCTTCTTTAGCTACCTTATCAGCATAAGTATTGCCCTGAGTGATGGGATCTGACGCCTTTTGATGGCCTTTGTAGTGAATGACTCCAGCTTCCTTTGGAAGTAAAGCGGCCTTTAGAAGAGTTTTTATTAAAGAGGCATTAATGATGGAGGACCCTTGTGTAGTAATGAAACCTCTTTCTGCCCATATAACAGCATGGTGGTGCAAAATATGGAAGGCATATTTAGAGTCAGTATAAATATTGATGCATAGTCCCTTTGCAAGAGTGAGGGCTCCAGGTAAGGCAATGAATTTGGCTTGCTGAGAGGTAGTGGAGTGGGGCAGAGCAGTAGCCTCAATGATAGATGTGGAAGATACTATAGCATAGCCTGCCTTTGCTGGTGAGTGGCAATTAGGCTTGGTGGTACTACCATCAATAAACCAAGTGTGATCAGGGTGAGAAACAGGAAAGAAGGAAATGTGGGGAAATGGAGTGAATTTCAGGTGGATCAGAGAGGTACAGTCATAGGGGTCAGGTGTGGTATCTGGAATAATGTGGGAGGCTGAATTGAAGTCTGGGCCAGGAACAATGGTAACTGTGGGAGACTCAACAAAGAGTGAGTATAGCTGAAGGGGGTTGGGAGCAGAAAGTATATGCATCAGGTGTGAGGAAGAAAGTAGATTTTGGAAGTTATGAGAACTGTAGAGAGTGAGTTGAGCATAGTTTGTGATTTTGAGGGCCTCTAAAAGTATTAAAGCAGTGGCAGCCACTGCATGCAGACATGAGGGCTAGGCTAAAACAGTAAGGTCAGGTTGTTTGGACAGAAAGGTTACAGGGTGCAGTCCCTGCTCTTGCATAAGAATTCTGACTGCACAGCCCTATACTTCGGCTGTGTGTAATGAAAAGGGTTGGGATGAGTTAGGGAGAGCTAGTGTGGGAGAAGATTTTAGGGCTGTTTTTTAAGGAATGGAAAGGGGAGTGGGGAAAGGATTTAGGATTTATGGGGTCAGCTAGGTTTATCTAGAACAGAATAATGGGTTGTGGAGGGAGGTATTGAGGATAGGAGAGTATATGGGTTTGGCAAAATGGGGTGGATAGGCAAGACAATTTGGTTGATAAGGCGCAGATCCTGAACTAACCTGTAAGACTTGTCCGGTTTTTGGACAGATAAAATGGGGGAATTGTAAGGAGAGTTTATAGGCTTTAGAAGGACATGCTGTGGCAAGCCAGTGGTAACAGGCTTTAAATCCTTTTAAAGAGTGCTGTGTGATGGATATTGAGTGGGGGTAAGGGTGATTAGGTTTTAATGGGATGGTAAGGGGTGCATGATCAGTCACCAAGGAGGGAGTAGAGGTGTCCCATAGTTGTGGATTAAGGTGAGGAGATACAAGGGGAGGATGTGAAGGAGGCTTTGAACTGGGGAAAAGGGTGGCAATGAGGTGTGGCTATAGTCCAGGAATAATCAGGGTAGCAGATAATTTAGTTAAAATGTCTCGGCCTAATAAGGGAACTGGGCAGGTGGGGATAACTAAAAAGGAGTGCATAAAAGAATATTGTCCAAGTTGGCACTAGAGTTGGGAAGTTTTAACAGGTTTAGAAGCCTGGCCGTCAATATACACAGCAGTTATGGAGGCAAGGGAATCAGACCCTTGAAAAGAAGGTAATGTGGAGTTGGTAGCCTCCATATTGATTAAGAAGGGGATGGACTTATCCTCCACTGTAAGAGTTACCCAAAGTGTCTGTGATGGTCCAGGAGGCTTCCAAGGCAATCAGGCAGTGTCAGTCTTCAGCTGCTAAGCCAAGAAGATCTGTGAAGGAGTCAGTCAGAGAGCCTTGGGCCAGAGTTCCAGGGTCTCTGGGAGTGGCTGCTGGGCGAGTTGGACAGTCTGATATCCAGTGGGGTCCTGCACAGATGGGACACGGCTTAGGAGGAATCCCAGGCTGCTGACATTCCTTGGCCCACTGGCCAGATTTCTGGCACTTGAAGCAAGATCCTGATGGAGAGGTCTTGAAGGAATGCTTGACTGCTGCGGCTTAGGCATTTTGAACTTTTTGTGTGCTTGAGGTGTGGCTGGGTTTTGTCTCACAGCAGAGGCAAGTAATTGTAACTCTTCTCTATTATTGCACACCTTGAAGGTGAGGTTAAGTCCTGTTGTGGTGTTTGAGGACTGGAATCTAATTTTTGGAGCTTTATTTAATGTTGGGAGCAGACTGGTTAATAAAATGCATATTTAGAATGAGACAACCTTCTGACCCTTCAGGGTCTAGGGCTATAAAGGGTCTCAGGGTTGCTGCCAAATGAGCCATGAACTGGGCTGTTTTCATATTTGATTAAAAAAAAAAGCCTAAATGCTAACTGATTTGGAAGAGGTCAAATAAAGAAAAAGGAGCATTAAACTTGACTATGCCTTTAGCTCCAGCTACCTTTTTAAGGGGAAATTGTTGGGCAGGTTGCGGAGGGCTAGTTGTGGAACAAAACTGTAAGCCGGACTGGGTGTGATGAGGGGAGGTGATAGAAGGATTATAGGGTTGGGGAGTGGAGGCTGAGGAAGAATTGGAGCCTGATTCAGCCTGGCAGGGAGTGACCTGAGGAGGAGCAGTCTGGGAAGGAGGGGAGAGGTCAGATGGGTCAATAGAAAAGGAAGATTGAAAAGACTCAGCAATGCTTGGGGTTGGGACTAAGGGGACAGGCAGGAGGGAAAGAAGGAAGATTTGGGATGAGTTTCATTGGGAACAGAGACTAGGGAAGAACTGATGTGTAAAAGAATGCCTCTATGTCAGGCACCTCAGACCATTTGCCCATTTTATGACAAGAATTATCTAGATCTTATAGGATGGAAAAATCGAAAGTGCCATTTTCTGGCTATTTGGAACCATTGTCAAGTTTGTATTGGGGTCAAGCAGCATTGCAGAAGAAAATAAGGTATTTAGGTTTTAGGTCAGGTGTGAGCTGAAGAAGTTTTAAGTTTTTGAGAACACAGGTTAAGGGAGAAGAGGGAGAAATTAAGGGTGGAAGCTTGCCCATAGTGAAGGAGGCAAGCCCAGAGAAAAGAGAGGGTAGACACACAGAGAGAAGGGGTGGGGGGTACTTGACCCCCAGGGGAAGTGGTGCTTGACCCCCAGGAAAGTGGTACTTGCCACTAAGGGTGAAGGATCAAGGCAGGCATCCCTGCAGTGATCAGACACCTCTGAAATGTGGGTGAATAATCAAGCAGGCATCCCTGCAGTGATTAAACACCAAGGGAAGACTGTCTTCCCGGGTCTGTGACCAGCACCGGAGTTTTGGGTCCATGAATAAAACGCTTCTCCTCTGTCTCTACCAGAAAAGGAAAGGAACTGAAATTAGGAGAAGGGAGAGATTGAAGTGTGGCACCAAGATTGAAAGGAGAAAGAGGTTGAGGGATAGTGAGAGAGTTAGGGGAAGAGAGTAAAAAGAGGCTGCTTACCCGATTTAAAATTGGTGAGATGTTCCTTGGGCTGGTTGGTCTGAGGACCTGAGGTCGTAGGTGGATCTTTCTCATGGAGCAAAGAGCAGGAGGACAGGGGATTGATCTCCCAAGGGAGGTCCCCCGATCCGAGTCATGGCACCAAATTTCACGCACGTCCATTTGAAGAGACCACCAAACAAGCTTTGTGTGAGCAATAAAGCCATTTATTTCACCTGGGTGCAGGCGGGCTGAGTCCAAAGAGAGGCAGCAAAGGGAGATAGGGGTGGGGCCGTTTTATAGGATTTGGGTAGGGGTGGGGGGTCACAAGGTGCTCAGTGGGGGAGCTTCTGAGCCAGGAGAAGGAATTCCACAAGGTAATGTCATCAGTTAAGACAGGAACTTTTGTGATTCTTCACTTGCTTCAGGCCATCTGCATGTATACGTGCAGGCTTGGGCTCAGAGGCCTGAAAATACATACATAATATGATTTTAATTAAAATTTTATTTTGGAAAAAATACTGTGCTTATGGCAAGTTGCTTCTGACTGCCTTGACCAAGTCAACTTTAAGGTTTCCCTCAGCTTAATCAGACTTTACACCCTTCTCTCCCTGTCTCAAGGCCCCTGGCCTCCCTTTCCTTAGGTTAGAAAACTTGTAATCGCAAATTCTCTATCTGTCCCTTTGAGATATAAATCTTATTCCAGCCTCTGGTCAGTTTTACAACCCAGGAATGTCTTTCTGAAGGACCAGGAGCCACCCTTTGAAATGGAATCAACAAAGTAAATAATGCCTCTTTCTCCAAGTCTCTGAGAGTGCATAAGAGCCTAATGGCCTTGGGTGTCTTGCTCCCAGTTGTAAAAGTATATGATGCCATGAAGACAGGAGAAAGTTTACTTTGCTTTTAGGTATGGCCAATTAGCCAATACAAGTGGAATAAGATTGGGCCCCACCAGCTCTGAAAACCTCTCCAACTTCTTGTTTCAGCTGGATCAAGTTCAGACTGAGTTCTGGTTTCTCCCTGCTATTGCATTACTCTTGAATAAAGTCTTTTCATAACCACTTAACATTGTCCAGTGCAATTTTTGGCTTGCCAGTTCTAAGAAATCCCAGTCTTCTTCTATGGGCAGGGACTGTCACATATTTTTTCTCCTACAAGACCCTGCACAAACCTGTTGACATAATATGTGTCCACTATGCACTTGCTAAATAGTAGTATATTTGGTCTGGCTACCACTATCTCGCCTCTGCCTACCTCAGCTCTTCCAAGCCTTATTCTTACTGTAGCCAGAGTTACATGCCTGCATACAACATTTCAATGCCAGGAAATCCTTTGTTCATGAGGTAAAGTTCAAAATTAGCATGATATGTATGATTTTGCAAGATCTAGCCCTACCTTGCCTTTCTAGATTCTTCAGTGATCATGCTCCTTCTCAAAATGTATGCATGAAGAAAGTTGCACAAATATATTATCTTAGCACATATTGCTCTTTCCATCTTGAAAATTTTTCCTCTCCAGTGTTCATTTGAATCCCATCCTTCAGGTCGCAATAGAGATATTTCCTTTGAGAAGTTTCCTGAACTGCAAGTCTGAATTAGATGCCCTTTTATAGATCTTTGAATTTTTTCTATTTTATTTTGTATTTTATGTATTTCTTTATTTATTTTTGAGACACAGTTTTCACTCTTATTGCCCAGGCTGGAGTGCAATGGCACGATCTCAGCTCACTGCAACCTCTACCTCTCAGGTTTAAGTGATTCTCTTACCTCACCCTCCCGAGTAGCTGGGATTACAGGCACCTGCCACCACGCACACCTAATTTTTTGTATTTTTATTAGAGACGGGTTTTCACCATGTTGGCCAGGCTGGTCTTGAACTCCTGACCTCAGGTGATCCACCCACCTCAGCCTCCTAAAGTGCTGGGATTACAGGTAACTTTTCCTATTTTAGCACTTATTCCCTGTGGACTTGTCTCCCTGCCACATCCACCCTTCCCTTCAAGCTATGAGGAGCCTGGTGCTCAGCATATAACAAGCACAAAATAAATATTTGCTGAATGAATGATTAAGAACCTTCATTTTTTTTTACCATGGTCATATGCTACCTTTGGCTGACTGATATTTGATCTAATAGACAAGTCCTCAAAAATAATAGAAGGAAGAAAAACAAGCTTCACTTTAGAAAACATATTTCCAGTCTGGAAGAAACAAATGAGAATTTGAGGAGGCTTTATTTTATTTCATTCCTATACTTTCCTAGAAATTACCAAAAACATTGAAACTTACTTTCTGGTGTCTGATTTATGTAATTTATATAATGTCTCCTAATACAAGAAAATATTTCCCAAAGGAGAAATCATCCACTGAAGTAGAGGGCTAGGACTCTCCTGTCCAACTTACAAGACACTTGGAGGCTATTAATTCCACCTGCTAATGAAGAAATCAAACTTTTTTGATACAGGAAAGAAAAAAAATTCAGATTACAAAAACTTAATCTATCATAGCATTGGTTCTCATAGAATGATAGGCAAGTCTTTGAAAATCATAATAGCAATCAGTTAACATCGGGTTATTAAAAATTACTTACATGGAACATTCATATACCTATTTTTTAATGCTGTAACCACATTGTGAAATTCACATTATCATTATACAGATAAGGAAACAGCTCAGACGATCTATAATACATGGCCTTAGGTCAATCAGAGGCTCTGGCATTGGCCACCACTCTCTGTGGCCAGTGGCTATTCAAAGGAGTTGTGACTCACCTTGACCCTCCTCCTCCATCCATAATCTACATGTCATGATCAGTTCGTAAGCCAGCTGCCCACCCTCACCCTCAGGTTGCCTGTGATCAGATGTACTTGATACCCTCATAATGGCTCAGTTAAAGAAGTAGGTGGATTTTCCTCTTAATATGTAGAGAGTTTTTACCATCTGCCACAAGAAGCACACACACGACCCCTCCAAAAGGCTGAAAGCAGCATTCCATTTGGTGTCAGGTCAAATGGTCATGCAGAATTGTTACCAATGTTGAGAGCCTTCAAAGGCCAATCCAGATTGCTACCATAACTTCTTGTTTACAACAGCAATGGGTATTAATAGGCAGAAAAGAAAATACAGAGATGTGTGAGAGATAACCCACCCCACAGATCCGAGGAAGGGTCATTTTCTGATGTCATTAGGCTGTGTTTTATTTGCTGATAAATGTTCACCCTGGCATGGAGTGGAGGCTGAGGAACTGCATCATACTGCCACAAGTCACAAGCAGTGTGTTTTTTCACAAATTAGTGTATACCATATACTTATACAGTCAGGAGAATCAAACATAGCCAAAAATTGGGGAAATTAACCCACAATTTGTGCTTGATTTTTTTTTTTACCTCTTGTTTTACTTCACCTCCCTATCTCCTGCTTCCCACAAACCCCTGTTATATACAGATTTTTTGCACATTATTACTATATATCACTTATTGAGTTTTCATTTATTGGGCACTCTGATAAATATTTTGTTTTGTTTCTTTTTTCAATTAAATTCCCCACGACCCTATGAAGTGATGTTAGTAAATCTCTCATCTTACAGAAAAGGAAAAACTGAGGCCCAGAATGTTAGAAAAGTTGGCCAAGGCAACATAACTAGTAACTACTAGGAAAAGGTTTTGAACATGTATTCGACTCTTCAACACTCATGCAATAATATTACCCAGAATCTTCCTCTAAGATGACTAATTCCTGACTATGATATTACTTTGATTACAAGTGTATATATTTTTCCAATGAAATATGATTTTGTTTTAATAGATCATAATGACTTTCCCTCCAAGAAATATATTTCTGTTGGAGAAAAGTTAGGCATTAAGGGCAAAAACAGTATCTATTTCCAACACTAGGCATATTGATGGCTCTTCATATGGTGGAGGTCTAAGTTTCAAGTTGTGGTATGTGAAGTATTAATCACCCTAGAATTGGAATGCTTATCTAGAGTTGAATCTGGAATTGGAATGTTTATCTAGAGCTCAGCTCAGTACTGAAATGCACAATAACAAAATTGCATCTCTCCATCAGACAAACTCCCTGAAAACCTTAGCTGAATGTGTGAGGTGCTGGATTAGGTGGTTTGGTAGATAAACACATGATTCATATAGAGAACTTTTGGGAGCTCAGAACAAAAAATGAAATGTCTACATATATAACTTGCACAGTATTGAAAATAAAAATGCTAAAATGGAAGTTTAGATAAAGAATGGTGAACATTCAGGGTAAGGTAACATTACTTTTGAGGTCACATTTGCAGTGGATGAAGAAGTGATTTTAGATCCACACAGACTGAGGTAGGAAAACATCCCAGCTCTTGAACCTCAACTTCATGTCAAGTGAAACAAGTCACTTAACCTCATTGTGCTAGATTTTTTATCTATAAAATGAAGATTAAATGTATTTTTATGTAAGAATTCTGTTCTATATAGGTATAGGTATCTATACATATCCACACACACATCATAGTCTGTGTCTTACTGTAAGAACTCTGTAAATAATGTTTTCTTTTCAATTGTGGGATAAGAGAAGAGGCCATAGAGAAATAGCAAAGTAAGGGGTCTGAAAAGATCAGGAGAATTTGTCAGAGCCAAGATGCGTTTGTTAGGAAGAGGGAGAGAGGATGAATCCAGGAACAGTGAAAATCCTAAGTGAAGCTAAGGGGAAAAAAATACTGTGAGTTGCATCTTCAAGCTAAGTCCTTTCTACATTTGTTAGTACAAAGGTAAGTCAATTTGGAAAGATAGTTTAGAACCAAGTAGGAGAGGACATGGCAATAGACTAAAGAGTTTAGAAATATTCATGAATATCACAGAGAATCACGGGAGCCTCTGGGTGAAGTATAGGGATGTCGTGTTGTCATGATCATGTATATGCTTCTGGAAAACTATTTTAAAAAAGAATTTCAATAATTGATTAGAAGAGAGAAGGATTGTGGCCCAGGAAATCATAATAGTAGCCAGAGCATTGATCTAGGCAAAACTACTGAATGACTAAATTTGGGAAATGACTCTGTCAATGAGGTAATTAGGTCGGGATAAGATAGCTTTTGGGAAGAGTGGTGTAGTGCTCAGTAGCATAGTGCTCAGATCAAAGATTACACTAGCATTTTGACACTAAAAGATTGGGAATGTAGTGTTATGTATAATAGAAAACTATTTTGGAGTATACAGTAAGGTTAGAGGAAATGATCTGTTTGGGGGTTTGAATTTTCAAGTTCCAGAGAAATTTATAAAAGTAAGTAAGAGAAAAGCAGGAAAAAATACAATCTTTTAGCCTGGGAGAGAGGCTGAAACTCTAAAAACAGGCTGTATTTCTCATTTGCGTAGAGGGCATAATAGAAGTTGTAGTGTTATGTGAGGAAATAATAGAAACTGATTTATTTAGGGGCAGGTCCATAGAGGCTTACATTGGAAATGCAGAAGGATAAAAGATTTGAGAGTGAAAATAATCTTAGAAGTCAGATGAAAAGCAGAAGATAGAACATCCTGGGAGCCAATGTAGGTGTAAATCAAGAGGGATTTTTAAAAGCTGGATAAAAAACAAAAATGATGAATATATGCCAAATAGTCATCACATTTGGTGGGCAATAACTTCACAGAGAACTATTACTGACTAATGATATACAAGTCAAATTATATGTAGGAATAAGTGGGGGGAGAGTACATAGAAATAATTAGTGAAGAACAATAGTTCTTAACTGGAGGTGATATTGCTTCCAAGAAATATTTGGCACTATCTGGAGATGTACTTGGCTATCACAATGGCAGGGTATAGGTTCTGATAGTGACACCTATTGAGTAGAGCCCAATGATGGTGTTAATCATTTTATAACACACAAGACAGCCCCCCACAACAAAGACTTATTTGGCCCTAATGTCAATAGTGCTGAGAGTAAGAAACTGGTGTAGAATGAAAGGAGAGACTTGTTGGGAGTTTGGGAGAACAAGATCAAAGATGAATTTCTTATTGTGCCATTAGGTAATGTTGGCGAATGTAGGTGAAGTAGACATTGGAGAGGAAATACTAAGTGTTCAATTGAGAAAAGTTTTAATTGGTGGAATATTCCAGATGAGATGGCTATGAGATCAAATCAAGGGCATGATTGGAGGACTTTGCCTTAAAGGAGTTTTTTTCTCTGAGATGCCTAATCCAACAATATTTCAACCACACCTATTTGTCCACTGTTCACTCTCTTGACTCTATTATTCCCCTCCCTCTCTCATTTTCCTTCTCACCCAACTTACATTCTATAGTCATCATTATAACCACTCTTGCAAACAACCATAACTTCTTGAACCTCCACTTTTTCTATCATATTCACTTACCATACCACCAAATATTAGTAAAATCCTATTGGTCTCACTTTTGACTTAGGATGTCAAATTTTAAAATAGGCTCTTAACATTGTCCAACCTTTCTTCTATAGTGTGTTTACACTTCCACTTTTTGAAATGATAATTTTATAACTATCTCTTTAAACTTACTTTACCCTTTTACCTTCCTTAATCTCAGATGATGATGTAGCCCCAAACTTCACTTATGAAATAGGAACAGACAAAAAATTCTCAAGTTTCTATCACTAATCTGTCATTTACTTGCATCTACTTCCAAATCTCTGCCTCTTCTCTAGCTGCAATGAAATAAATACCCTTACCCTCATCAAAGGTCAATCCCTTTACTTGTGCCTGGCTCCCCCCACCCATATGTATATATACACGTTATTATCTTCATAATACTCGTCATTATCCAAAATTATTTATACGTTTGTTTTTAGAGGTTTATCTTTTTATATTTAATTTCTAAATAAGGAGAGAATTTTCCTTTTTTCCCTCTTGAATCCCAAGAAACTAGAACAGTACCTGAAAAGAATAGGTTCTTATTTATATGCTTAATGAAAAAATGCAAACAAAAGTAAGAAAATGATTATATCTTTCTCTTAGTTGTAAAAGAGGTCTGAAAGGATGTATTTTCAGCAAGATTAAAGTTGTAGATATTCAAATCATTTTACCTCTATTTTGGGACTGTGTCTTATTCATCTGGGTCCCTTCCAACTATAACAATGCGTAACTCATAATGGATATGTATTAAATATATTTTAAGGAACTAGAAAACCAGGGGGTGCATTCTTTTTCAGATGTCAGGATTGAAGCAGCAGAGTTAAAGCCTCAAAAATAAGGGCCATGGATAATTGAGAGACCTCAGGTAAAGAAAATGCAGTTGAGTTGAATATCATGGATTTGTAATAATGTCACAGCACCAGGAACCCTTAATGTACAAAGGTCATCAGTCTAAGCATACTTGGCTATCTCCAAACAACCCAGCATGCTTGACATAAGGGAGCTCTTAATAAAGACAGCTCAAGAAAATTAAATATTAATGAATATACTTTTTCCATTAACAATCTATAGTTCCCTTAACACCATTTGAAAAGCCTTTAGAGTAAACAGAATCATCTTCGTCTCTGGAGTCAATCTCAGCCTAGTAATCATTTGCCATGTGCAGGACTGGAGGCCTTTGTGAGGTGCCTGTGTGTATCAGCATCAACCATGGCTCTCACATATGTCCACACAAGAGTTGACAGTAATTGGCATGTGGGGAGGAAGCGCTACTCTAAACACTGAACAGTCCCTTATCAAAAATGTACCTGCCAGACAAAATTGAAGCCTGGCTGCAAAAATTGGAAAAAAGAGAACATCTTTTGTCTCTTGAAACATTTCCGGAAGAGTAGAATACTTAACAGCTGGCAAAGTTACCCCAGTATTATGAATTATTTGGACTCAAATAACATTGAACTGGGTAGTACAGTGCTTGAAACTTTATTTATGATTGTCATCTATTATGGACTCAATGTTTGTATCTCTCAAATTCCTGTGTTGAAATCCTAAACCCCAATGTGATGATATTTGGGGGTGGGGCCTTTGGGAGGTAATTAGGGTGAGATTATGCCATGAGGTTCAGGCCCACTTGAATGGAATTCACACCCTTATAAAAAGAGGAGACACAGGATCTCTCTCTCTCTCTCTCTCTCTCTCACACACACACACACAGACACACACACACACACACACACACACACACACACACACCCCATTCTGCTATGTAATGATACAACAAGAAGACAGCCATCTGCAAATAAGGAAGTGAGTTTTCACCAGACACCGGACATGCTGGCATCTTAGTGCTGGATTTCCCAGTATCTAGAACTGTAAAACACAAATGTTTGCTGTTGAAACCAGGGGTACCCCATTCTCCGGGCCACAGACAGTACCAGTCCATGGCCTCTTAGGAACTGGGCCACGCAGTAGGAGGTGAGCAGCAGGCAAGCCAGCATCATTGCCTGAGTTCCACCTCCTGTTAGATCAGTGGTGGCATTAGATTTTCATAGAACCCTATTGTGGAATGTAGGTTGCATGCTCCTTATAAGCATCTAGTGCCTGGTGATCTGAGGTGAAACAGTTTCATCCCAAACAATCTCCCATCCCCACCTCCATCCGTGGAAAAATTGTCTTCCATGGACCCAGTCCCTGATGCCAAAAAGGCTGGAAACTGCTGGTTTAAACCACCTAATCTATTGTAATTTGTTTTAGCAGCCCAAACCGACTAGGACATATCTTTCTGCATTCCCTACCCTTGTACTTAAACACACACACACACACACACACACACACACACACACACACACACATGGTTTGAGAGACCTCTATGTGTCTGGTTTGTCCTCTATGATTTGGGGGACACAGAGGAAGCAGGAGACAGGTTATATTTTTTAGTTATGATTTTTTTCCCCAAAAAAGGTTACAAATTACTACAGCAAGACACAGAACTCTGGAAGCCAGGTAGGGGGAATTTGTGAGGAAGTTAGCTATAATATGAGTCAGAATAGTGCAGAGGCGACAGAGTCTGAGCTTGATTCAATAATCAGAGATTAAGGCCAAATAAATATGTGGCAAATTCAACCTAGTCCTCAGGCAGACTTCCAGAATGACATGGTTCAGAGAACATGGTGGAGTGAGAAATTGTACAATGGAAGACAAATTGCAGTTTTCCAAGTAGCTCTGGAAAAAAGAAACAGGTAAGTTATCGCTACATAACCAGAGGCATGAAAACATGGTGCCCAGATGGGCCTGACTAATCTGTAATTAGTTCCATGGGGAAGTGAGTACTCTTTCCAGAATGGCTGGGATATTGTGCAGCTGTGGAAGGCTCAGACCAAGAGATTAATAGAGATGAAAAATTAAAGAATAGAGACTCAAATATCAGTCCTGAGCACTGAGACTGTCTTTTAATCAATGCTTTGCCAGATATGAAATGCCTTCCTTTTACTCTGGAAGAATTTCTTTATTGTGTCTCTTAATAGATGTTTCTGAATGAAGATAAACAATTCTTCCAAAACAGCAAAATCATTTATTCAATAGATTTGTATTTAACCCACATTTTATGAAAGGCATGGTGCCATGGGATGGGCATACAGAAGGGAGCTGCAAGTTCAGCAAACTTCTCATGTGGACATCTGTGAGAGAAGGAAGTAAGAAAGCAGGTGGTTAGAAAATGAAAGTGTGCTAAAGCAGTAGATAGGAAGGACTCCAAACCCAGGCTCCAGGGGAGGTTACCTGGAGAAAGTGTTATCTAAACTGATTTCTGAAAGTAGAATTGGATAGCTGGATGTCAAAGAGATTGGTAGATAATGTTCTGTGCAAAAGAAAGAACATCCAAAGACTTGGAGATAATACAGAATTATGGAGCATTTAAGGGATAGGAGGAAGTTTGGTATAGCTGAGTTGTGGCATGAAAAGACGTTGCAAGGGAGAAGAATGGAGAGAGATGAGATGAAAGAGGTAAGTGGGTATGGATTGTGTACGGCCATAGAAGTCTTGATCAAGCCAAGGAGCTTGGCCACAAAGCCCCTCTCTTCCTCAGGGTTCCTCTGATATTTAATAATTACACCAAGACGTTTGCACTTGATCCACCCCCTGGTATTGTTATCTTTTTGTGTGTGCTCCATATTCCCAACTAGTATATAAGGACCTGGAGGAAAGTAATCAGCATTTGCAATTCTTTGGATGTCCACAGTGTTTAGACCACATAGGAATTTGATCAATATTGGGAATTGATTGGTTAATCCCAGTGAATGTTTCATGACATTCAACCCACTACTGTGAACTAGATGGAACAAGTCTGCACACAGATAAGATCATCAAGGCTTGGAGGAGAGAGGGTCCACAAGAGGAGGCCAAAGGACAAGCAGGAGCAGGCAAGGTTCAAGGTGGCCAGAACAGCCTATACACATCAACATGAACAAAAAGAGTGCTAATATTTTTAGTCCTTGTAAGGTGCTACTCTGTGTTCTAAGTTCTTTTCTTTTCCTTTTTCTTTTTTTTTTTTGAGAACTCTGTCTCCCAGGCTGGAGTGCAGTGGTGCAATCTCAGCTCACTACAAGCTCCACCTCCCAGGTTCATGCCATTCTCCTGCCTAAGCCTCCTGAGTAGCTGGGACTTCAGGCACCCACCACCACGCCCAGCTAATCTTTTGTATTTTTTAGTAGAGACGGGGTTTCACCGTGTGAGCCAGGATGGTCTCGATCTCCTGACCTCATGATCTGCCCACCTTGGCCTCCCAAAGTGCTGGGATTACAGGCATGAGCCACCACACCCGGCCATGTTCTAAGTTCTTTACATGTATTAACTCACTTCTTCTCAAAATAACCTAATGAGATCAGAAGGATTACTATCTTCCATAGTAAGATTACCATATTCCATGGTAATGTCTTACCATTCTTCCAGGTAAAGAAACAGAGGCACAAAGAAAGTAAGTAGCTCACCCACAGTCACTCATACGAAATGCCAAAGTGGGGACTCAAAAACAAGCATTCTGACTCTTTCATCCATGCTTCATCCCTGGGGAATGCTGGATCCCAACACACACACACATACAGAAACAGAAACAAGCATGGTGGGATGTGCACTAAGCCATTACTCATATCCATCTCTTGGAAATTTTCTTTTTAATTATCTGTATCTTCTACTGTCTTATTGTCTGTGCATCGCAGGTGGAGTAGTGAACAATATGAAGGCTGTAGAATTCCAGAGCATCAAATCAAAAAGGCACTTGACAAACCCTAAAATCTAAGACCTTAATTGTAAAAGAAAGAAAGAGGAAGGAAGGAAAGAAAGGAAGGAAGGAATGGAGGGAGGGAGGGAGGAAAAGAGGGAAGGAAGGAAAAGAGAAAGAGAAAGAAAGAAGAAAGAGAAAGAAAGAAAAGAAAGAAAGAGAAAGAACAAAAAGAAAGGAAGGAAGGAAAGAAAGAAGGGAGGGAGGGAAGGAAAGAGAGAGAAAGCAATCAAGAAAGAAAAGATAAAAGGAAGCAAAAGAAAATGAAAGAAAGAGATATAAAGAAGGAAATAAAAAAAAGAAACTGACCAAATGAAGTGAGGTGACACAGATCCTTTATGCAGGCAGTGGCTGCTCTGCGCAAGGAAGTGCTAGGCACAGTGAATGTGTGGTAAATAAGAGCAATCAAAACAACAAGCCAAAGCCATCCTTGGATAGGACTGTCATCCTCCTGGGGAAGAACAGCAATAACAACTAAAATAAAAGATAGTGTCAGGTAGATATGAGTCACTGAAAATAGCGTAGAGTAAGATATGGATGGTGTTGGGGGCAGCCCAGGTGGGGAGGGTGGTGAGAGAAGCCTCTCTGAGGAGACCATGTTCCAGTGCAAGCCTTGTGAGGAGCCCAAGAAGGGTGTCCATTGGAGTGAGTCCCCAGCACAGGGAGGCTCCAGGCAGAAACCATCTGTTGATGAGCAAGGGAGCCAGTGTGGCTGGAGCCCAGTGAAGTGGGGAAAGAGGGGCAGAAAAAGTAGGAGAGTGACAATGGGATTTTCTAGATATACAATCATGTCATCTGCAAACAGGGACAGTTTGACTTCCTCTTTTCCTAATTGAATACCCTTTATTTCCTTCTCCTGCCTGATTGCTCTGGCCAGAACTTCCAACACTATGTTGAATAGGAGCGGTGAGAGAGGGCATCCCTGTCTTGTGCCAGTTTTCAGAGGGAACGCTTCCAGTTTTTGCCCATTCAGTATGATATTGGCTGTGGGTTTGTCGTATATAGCTCTTATTATTTTGAGATACGCCCCATCAATACCTAATTTATTGAGAGTTTTTAGCATGAAGGGTTGTTGAATTTTGTCAAAAGCCTTTTCTGCATCTATTGAGATAATCATGTGGTTTTTGTCTTTGGTTCTGTTTATATGCTGGATTACATTTATTGATTTGCGTATGTTGAACCAGCCTTGCATCCCAGGGATGAAGCCCACTTGATCATGGTGTTTAAGCTTTTTGATGTGCTGCTGGATTCGGTTTGCCAGTATTTTATTGAGGATTTTTGCATCAATGTTCATCAAGGATATTGGTCTAAAATTCTCTTTTTTGGTTGTGTCTCTGCCTGGCTTTGGTATCAGGATGATGCTGGCTTCATAAAATGTGTTGGGGAGGATTCCCTCTTTTTCTATCGATTGGAATAGTTTCAGAAGGAATGGTACCAGTTCCTCCTTGTACCTCTGGTAGAATTCAGCTGTGAATCCATCAGGTCCTGGACTCTTTTTGGTTGGTAAGCTATTGATTATTGCCACAATTTCAGAACCTGTTATTGGTCTATTCAGAGATTCAACTTCTTCCTGGTTTAGTCTTGGGAGGGTGTATTTGTCGAGGAATTTATCCATTTCTTCTAGATTTTCTAGTTTATTTGCATAGAGGTGTTTGTAGTATTCTCTGATGGTAGATTGTATTTCTGTGGGATCGGTGGTGATATCCCCTTTTTCATTTTTTATTGCATCTATTTGATTCTTCTCTCTTTTCTTCTTTATTAGTCTTGCTAGCGGTCTATCAATTTTGTTGATCTTCTCAAAAAACCAGCTCCTGGATTCATTAATTTTTTGAAGGGTTTTTTGTGTCTCTATTTCCTTCAGTTCTGCTCTGATTTTAGTTATTTCTAGCCTTCTGCTAGCTTTTGAATGTGTTTGCTCTTGCTTTTCTAGTTCTTTTAATTGTGAGGTTAGGGTGTCAATTTTGGATCTTTCCTGTTTTCTCTTGTGGGCATTTAGTGCTATAAATTTCCCTCTACACACTGCTTTGAATGTGTCCCAGAGATTCTGGTATGTTGTGTCTTTGTTCTCGTTGGTTTCAAAGAACATCTTTATTTCTGCCTTCATTTCATTATGTACCCAATAGTCATTCAGGAGCAGGTTGTTCAGTTTCCATGTAGTTGAGCGGTTTTGCGTGAGTTTCTTAATCCTGAGTTCTAGTTTGATTGCACTGTGGTCTGAGAGACAGTTTGTTATAATTTCTGTTCTTTTACATTTGCTGAGGAGAGCTTTACTTCCAACTATGTGGTCAATTTTGGAATAGGTGTGGTGTGGTGCTGAAAAAAATGTATATTCTGTTGATTTGGGGTGGAGAGTTCTGTAGATGTCTATTAGGTCCACTTTGTTTAGAGCTGAGTTCAATTCCTGGATATCCTTGTTAACTTTCTGTCTAGATGATCTGTCTAATGTTGATAGTGGGGTGTTAAAATCTCCCATTATTATTGTGTGGGAGTTTAAGTCCCTTTGTAGGTCACTCAGGACTTGCTTTATGAATCTGGGTGCTCCTGTGTTGGGTGCATATATATTTAGGATAGTTAGCTCTTCTTGTTGAATTGATCCCTTTACCATTATGTAATGGCCTTCTTTGTCTCTTTTGATCTTTGTTGGTTTAAAGTCTATTTTGTCAGAGACTAGGATTGCAACCCCTGCCTTTTCTGTTTTCCATTTGCTTGATAGATCTTCCTCCATCCCTTTATTTTGAGTCTATGTGTGTCTCTGCACGTGAGATGGGTTTCCTGAATACAGCACACTGATGGGTCCTGACTCCTTATCCAGTTTGCCAGTCTGTGTCTTTTAATTGGAGCATTTAGCCCATTTGCATTTAACGTTAATAGTGTTATGTGTGAATCTGATCCTGTCATTATGATGTTAGTTGGTTAGTTTGCTCATTAGTTGAGGCAGTTTCTTCCTAGCCTCGATGGTCTTTACAATTTGGCATGTTTTTGCAGTGGCTGGAACCGGTTGTTCCTTTCCATGTTTAGTGCTTCCTTCAGGAGCTCTTTTAGGGCAGGCCTGGTGGTGACAAAATCACTCAGCGTTTGCTTGTCTGTAAAGTATTTTATTTCTCCTTCACTTATGAAGGTTAGTTTGGCTTGATAGGAAATTCTGGGTTGAAAATTCTTTTCTTTAAGAATGTTGAATATCGGCCCCCACTCTCTTCTGGCTTGTAGAGTTTCTGCCGAGAGATCAGCTGTTAGCCTGATGGGCTTCCCTATGTGGGTAACCCGACCTTTCTCTCTGGCCGTCCTTAACATTTTTTCCTTCATTTCAACTTTGGTGAATCTGACAATTATGTGTCTTGGAGTTGCTCTTCTCGAGGAGTATCTTTGTGGCATTCTCTGTATTTCCTGAATCTGAATGTTGGCCTGCCTTGCTAGATTGGGGAAGTTCTCTCCTTCAGCTGATTAGCAACTTCAGCAAAGTCTCAGGATACAAAATCAATGTACAAAAATCACAAGCATTCTTGTACACCAATCACAGACAAACAGAGAGCCAAATCATGAGTGAAATCCCATTCACAATTGCTTCAAAGAGAATAAAATACCTAGGAATCCAACTTACAAGGGATGTGAAGGACCTCTTCAAGGGGAACTACAAACCACTGCTCAATGAAATCAAAGAGGATACAAACAAATGAAAGAACATTCCATGCTCATGGGTTGGAAGAATCAATATCGTGAAAATGGCCATACTGCCCAAAGTAATTTATAGATTCAATGCCATCCCCATCAAGCTACCAATGACTTTCTTCACAGAATTGGAAAAAACTACTTTAAAGTTCATATGGAACCAAAAAAGAGCCCGCATTGCCAAGTCAATCCTAAGCCAAAAGAACAAAGCTGGAGGCATCACGCTACCTGACTTCAAACTATACTACAAGGCTACAGTAACCAAAACAGCATGGTACTGGTACCACAACAGAGATATAGATCAATGGAACAGAACAGAGCCCTCAGAAATGATGCCGCATATCTACAACTATCTGATCTTTGACAAACCTGACAAAAACAAGAAATGGGGAAAGGATTCCCTATTTAATAAATGGTGCTGGGAAAACTGGCTAGCCATATGTAGAAAGCTGAAACTGGATCCCTTCCTTACACCTTATACAAAAATTAATTCAAGATGGATTAAAGACTTATATGTTAGACCTAAAACCATTAAAATCCTACAAGAAAACCTAGGCAATGCCATTCAGGCCATAGGCATGGGCAAGGACTTCATGTCTAAAACACCAAAAGCAATGGCAACAAAAGCCAAAATTGACAAAATGGGATCTCATTAAACTAAAGAGCTTCTGCACAGCAAAAGAAACTACCATCAGAGTGAACAGGCAACCTACAGAATGGGAGAAAATTTTTGCAACCTACTCATCTGACAAAGGGCTAATATCCAGAATCTACAATGAACTCAAACAAATTTACAAGAAAAAAACAAACAACCCCATCAAAAAGTGGGCAAAGGACATGAACAGACACTTCTCAAAAGAAGACATTTATGCAGCCAGAAAACACATGAAGAAATGCTCATCATCACTGGCCATCAGAGAAATGCAAATCAAAACCACAGTGAGATACCATCTCACACCAGTTAGAATGGCCATCATTAAAAAATCAGGAAACAACAGGTGCTGGAGAGGATGTGGAGAAATAGGAACACTTTTACACTGTTGGTGGGACTGTAAACTAGTTCAACCATTGTGGAAGTCAGTGTGGCGATTCCTCAGGGATCTACAACTAGAAATACCATTTGACCCAGCCATCCCATTACTGGGTATATACCCAAAGGAGTATAAATCATGCTGCTATAAAGACACATGCACACGTATGTTTATTGCGGCACTATTCACAATAGCAAAGACTTGGAACCAACCCAAATGTCCAACAACAATAGACTGGATTAAGAAAATGTGGCACATATACACCATGGAATACTATGCAGCCATAAAAAATGATGAGTTCGTGTCCTTTGTAGGGACATGGATGAAACTGGAAAACATCATTCTCAGTAAACTATCACAAGGACAAAAAACCAAACACCGCATGTTCTCACTCATAGGTGGGAATTGAACAATGAGAACTCATGGACACAGGAAGGGGAACATCACATTCCGGATACTGTTGTGGGGTGGGGGGTGGGGGGGGCGGGGACAGCATTAGGAGATATACCTAATGCTAAATGACGAGCTAATGGGTGCAGGAAATCAACATGGCACATGGATACATATGTAACAAACCTGCACATTGTGCACATGCACCCTAAAACCTAAAGTATAATAAAAAAAAAAAAGAAAAAGTGGGAGAGTGAGCCAGGGACTGTGTCCTTTAGGATGTGGTAAGAGTAAGAGTTTTGGAGAATGTTCAAAGTGAGGTTTGAAGCAGGAGAGTAATCTAATTTTATTTTTGTTTTAGAAAGAGCATTCTAACCAGGGGCAGTGACCCATGCCTGTCATTTCAGCACTTTGGGAGGTAGAGGTGGGCGATTGCTTGAGCTCAGGAGTTCAAGACAGCCTGGGCAAGATAGCAAGACTCCATTTTTACAAACAAACAAACAAAATCAGCCAAGCATGGTGGCACACACCTATAGGCCTAGCTACTCGGGAGGCTGAGGAGAGAGGATAACTTGAGCTCAAGAGTTTGAGGCTTCAGTGAGCTGTGATCACACCACTGCACTCCAGCCTGGACAACAGAGTGAGACCCTGTCTTTCTAAAATTAAAAAAATGACATTCACGTAATGCAATACTACACAGCGGAAAAAAAAAAGCATTTTGGCGGCTGTGTGTAAAATGATGGTAACATGAACTTTCATGGAATAATGATAAAGATAGTGAGAAGTATTTCAATTTCCTGATGGAAGAAATGAGAAATATTAGAGAAACAGGCATGAAGGGTTTGGGGTCTGAGTAATTGAATATTGGAAGTAAACTAAAAATCAGACCTGGGTTCTTGACTTTTCAACTAAAGATTTTGCTACTACTCCATAATGGCAGAAGCCATAAAAATTATTGTCATGTAACTCTAGAGGAAAATAATGATTGAAAAGCTGCAGTTAATAATGACGCTTTTGTTTTAAACAAAACGGTAAGAAAACATTAGAGGGATTTTACATTTCCCTACTTTCCTCACTCCACTCCCTTCAGAATTCAGGGTAAAGGGAATTATAACTTAAATGCCGTAGAGAGGCAATAACAATTTCATACATAAATTGGAGACTTTGGAATGTATGCTTTTGGCTAAGCAGTAGCTGCCATTTAAAATCCCCTCCTCTCTAGGATAAGAATGGCAATTTTTTGGGGAGCTGGGTGCAGGGCGGGTGGTTGTTGTTTTGTTATGTTTAAGCTCCTGGCTTGGTAAACTCAGGTTTTAGCAGAAACATAATGCATCAGCTGTAGCCTGAGTGTTAACAGAACAACCCAGAGAGCGTTTGCTTTCAGATTCCTGAAATAGCTTTTGGCAGCATGCTCATTCGAGCTAGACAGAGTTCATTTGTACACCTTGTCTTCATCTGGCCTTGTCTTTCTTCCCTGTCCTCTGAGATTCTTGTAAGCACAGAAACTGGACTTTTCAGAGCAGATTTGGGAAGAAATTATTATTTCTAGTGAGACATTGCTGCAAGTCCCCATATTAGGGACCTTATATGAACAAAGTCCCTAGTTCCACTCTCTGGTCCAGAGGTTCCACTTCTATGCAGCTGGCACACAACTCCTTCTGGGAAACCATCACTAAGCCAAAAGCATCCAATCTAAGCCCACAATCGTTACACGTGTTATAGTGTGAACCTATTACCAATAATAACCTTTTGAATCTCCATTTCTCATGGCTCCAAGAGTAATGAAGATTTTTTTCCAGTTCTTTCTAATGCCACCATTATGAGTGCCATTACTGATGTAATAGCTGATGGAAAAGAATGGAAGCATTTTATTTCTCACTTTTCACTCACCCTCCTTGATAGCGAATACGGGGCTCAATTAAAAGAACGTCGCTATGTGTTAGAGCAGACAATGGGGTCGCCCTCAGTGAACAAGCAAGTCTGGGCCATGACCTTACCCTTTATCAGAAAGTCCTCACTAAGACTCTCTTGCATTTTTTTCATATCACGCTTCTGGGAAGCAGTGAGACTGGGCCAATTTTCTAAGAGGAATAGAATGCAGTTTCTAAGCATCATTCATCAAGTCACTGTTTTTAACAATATTTTGTTTAATCTAGTGAGTCCTAACCTTTGGTGGAGACTGAGGAAGGGAGTGGGTTACCCTGTTAAAAAAGTAGGCCATGTGGTGAAATGCTTAGAGAGATTATGCAAAGTAAACATTAAAAAATAGATGGGGGTGTTACCAGTTGCTACTCTGTTTGTGTGAAACCCACTCTGAATTTCTACTACTGTTAGGTCTGACTCTACTTTCTATTGCTGTCAAGTCTGACTCTTCATAGTTTCTCAGGCAAGGTTCTCACATGGGTGGGATTGAGGGTGATCAGGTTTTTATTCTTTTGAATGGCTGCTGTAGGCCAGCTGCTCTGAAAAAAGAGAAGTGCTGGTGGACTTAGGGACTGAAAGAATGAGGAAGAAAATGTTGAGATGGTTTGAAAGTATCTGACTCTGCCCAAAAGGGTGGGCCAGATAGGGAATTACAGCAGAGTTTCTAGATAGCCACAGAGCCACATGAGTGTTATGCAGCAACAGAATGGCTGGGAGGCAAGATTTCCTAGAGATGGATGAGAAGGAGAGTAGTTCTCAAAGAAAGCACAGAGAAAGGCATGAGTTTTAACATAAGATACTTTTTATTAAGAGTCTCGCTCTGTCACCCAGATTGAAGTGCAGTGGTGTCATCCTAACTCACTGCAGCCTCGAACTCCTGAGCTCAGGTGGGAGCACCTCAGCCTCCTGAGTAGCTGGGATTACAGGCATGTGCCATCACACCTATGAGATAAATTTTGATCAGCTGTTGGTTCTTCTATTTGCTAGCTTTGGGACTTTAAGCAAGTAACTTATTTGTTTTAGAATCCTGAACAGGAACAAAAGTACCTAAGTCATAGAGTTGTTATAAATATGAAACGTGTTCATGCTAGAATGCCTAACACTGGATCTAGCACATGGGAAGCATTTAATAAAAGTCACACATCATCATCATCATCATTGATACTGATAATAGATTTATAGGAAAATTACTTTGAGGCCGGACATGAAAGAGGAAGAATCAGAAGGATTTTTATACCTAAAATGGAAACAGAAAGCCTAGAAAGAGAAAAGCAAGTCAATGTAAACAATAGAAATGTGCCCGCATATATATAAATGATAAAAAATATGAAACTGACCCAAACCTTGGGAAAGATTCTTTTAGTCGTCCAGTTTCCAGGGACCTTAGAGTCCCATAGTGAAATAATTTTTAAGATGATATTTCTGTCTCTTTGATTCTGTTTTCATCCACAAGAATTGACAGGGAGTGGGATACAAAAAAGTTTGAAGAAGTCTCCAACCATTTATAAGTTAACAGCCCATTATTATTAGAGTCATGGCTATATTGAAATTTTATTCAATAAAATATACACTCAAAAGGAGAGCGACACATTGCTTTCTGTTCATCACACAGGGAGAAAGGAAAGCTAAAATTCAGGGAAAGGGCTCAGTGTATTAGAAAGACCGTCAGCTTTGGAAGCCTGGAGAGAGGGATTCCACCAGATACTCTATCATTTTCTAATGATACTCCCTTGAGAAAATTACATTGAATTTCTAAAGCTGAACTTCCTCATCTCCAAAACAGAAGATGATAAAGTAAAGAAAAATAAAGATGCGATATCAATAGCAGATGGAAATAAACCATCAATTAACTTTTCTGGTAGCTTGGAACTGCATGGAGGTGAAACAGGAGGGACAATTCCACAAATGAATTACTTTAGTTTCCCACAGCTGCTGTAAAAAGGACCACACACCTGGTGGTTTAAAAGAACCCACATTTATTCTTTGACAGTTCTGGAGGCCAGAAGTCTGAAATCAAGTTCACTGAGTAAAGCAAAAGTGTTGTCAGGGCTGGCTTCTTTGGGGTTGGGGGTCTGGGGAGAACCTGCTTTCTTATTTTCTCTCACTTCTGAAGGCTGCCTGTATTTCTTGGCCATGACCTCTTCCTTGTATCACTCCAACCTCTTTGTTCCGTCATTTTATCTTCTGCTTCCTTTTCTGTAAGCAAATATTTTTCTGCCTTCCTCTTATGAAGACATTTCGGCCCACCCAGACAATCCAGAAAAATCTCCGCCTCTGAAGATCTGTCATTTAATCACATCTGCATGTTCCTTTTGTGATAGAAGTGAACATTCAATGGGCTCCAGGCATTAAGATGTGAACATCTTGAGGGCTATTAGTCAGCCTGCCATAAGAGCCATTTACCTATTTCTTCACCTGCCTAGTCAAAGGAACACTAGGCAAACACACAGCCCAGCGATCCAGGATATAGGAATGAGAAGACACATAAATCGCAGGATGAAGAGGGAGATATAGGGCCAATGTTGAGTTTGACTTTAATAAAGATTTTGAGGAGCCTGGATTTGAGAGGCCTAAGATGTGGAGGATGAATATATCATAGGGTAGAAAATGAGGGTTAGCCTCAGTCAGACACACCAGCAGCTGCTCAGAGTGAGCTCTTCATCTCCCAAATTGCCTCAGCTCTGAGCCATCTAATCCACATCAGTGACTGACAGCTATGCCCCGAGTAAGGTTATCATGAAAGTAACACCTCAGCACTGTCTTGAGACAAACATGAGCATAAGTATCGTAACTAATCGATAGTGGAATTGAACTTTCCAGCAGAAGACAACACCATAAAGACTGAGGTTTTTTTTACAGATAGACTGTTAAAACAAGACTAGGTGAAAACAAGCAAAAAGTACCATATTGGGTGAACTATGCTAACATTTTGAATTCCCAACTGTTTACTTGATATGGGCTGATAATTTTATTCCTAATTCAATGTCAGATACTCAAATGAGCAGAGCCCTTGAACGTCAGGTGACTTACTTTGTCAAAATGTAGGCATACTTTGGAGATATTGTGGATTCAGTTCCAGATTACTGCAATAAAGCAAAAATTACAATAAAGCAAGTTACACATTATTTTATTTTCCTAGTAAATATAAAAGTTATATTTGTGCTATAATGTAGTCTAAGTGTGCAGTAGCATTATATCTATAAACTACATACTTCAAAAATACTTTATTGCTAAAAAATGCTAACAATCACCTGAGTGGCAATTTTTTAAAATATGACAACAGTAAAGTTTCCCAGTTGACTCTTCCTTTTAAAAAGATTTCTTTGTACATGTGTTGCTGTTTGATAGCATTTTACCCACAGTAGAAATTCTTTCAAAATTAAAGTCAATTCTCTTAAACCCTGTCACTGCTTTATCAACTAAGTTTATGTAATATTCTTTTTTGATGCACTTCTTACATATTTATTAATGTTTGAAATATTTTTTATTTTTATGGATTTAGGGGTACAAGTGTGGTTATGTTAAATAACTATGTTGCATAATGGTGAAATCCGGGCTTTTAGTGTACCCATCACCCAAAGAGTGATGGGTACACCCAAACATTCTACCCAATAGGGTGGTATTTCATTCCTTACCCTCCTCTCACCCAGTTTATGTAATATGCTAAATCTTTTGTCATTTCAACAGTGTTCACAGGATCTTTACCAGGAGTGGATTCCATCTCAAGAAAATACTTTCTTTGCTCTTCCATAAAAGCAACTCCTCATCTGTTCAAATTTTATCATGTGATTGCAACAATTCAGTCACATCTTCAGCTTCCACTTTTAATCCTAGCTCTCTTGCTATTTCCACCACATCTGCAGTTACTTTCTTCACTGAAGTCTTAAACCCCTCTAAGTGATACATGAAGGCTGGAATCAACCTCTTTCAAACTCTTATCAATGTCAATATGTTGACCTTTTCCCATGAATCGCAAATGTCCTTAATGGCATCTAGAATGTTGAATCCTTTCCAAAAGGTTTTCAGTTTACTTTGCCCAGGTCCATCAGAAGAATCATTATCTATAGCAGCTGTAACTTTATAAAATGTACTTCTTCAATAATAAGACTTGAAATTTGAAATTGCTCCTTGTTTCATGGGCTGCAGAATGGATGCTGTGTTATCAGGTATAAAAGCAACATTAATTTTCTTGTATATCTCCATCAGAGCTCTTGGGTGACTGGGTGTGTTGTCAATGAACAGTAATATTTTGAAAGGAGTCTTTTTCCTGAGCAGTAGTTCTCAACAATGGCTTTAAAATATTCAGTAAAGCATGCTGTAGACAGATGTGCCATCATGTAGACTTAGTTGCTTCTTTTCAGGAGCACAGACAGAATAAATGTATCATAATTCTTAAGGGCCCTAGAAGTTTTGCAATGGTAAATGAACGTTGGCTTCAACTTAAAAATCACCGGTTGGGTTGGCCCCAACCAAGATCATCAGCATGTCCTTTGAAGCTTTGAAGCCCAGCATTGACTTCTCCTTTCTGGCTATGAAATCCTAGATGGCATCTTTTATTTATTTTTTTTAATAGAATGCTGTTTCATCTACATTGAAAATCTATTGTTTTATGCAGTCACTTTCATCAATTATCTTAGATCTGGATAATATCCTGTGGCTTCTCCCTCAGCACTTGTTGCTTCACTTTGCACTTTTATGTTGTATATAGAGAAGACATCTTTCCTTAAACTGATGAACCAACCTCTGCTAGCTTCAAACTTTTCTTGTGATGCTTTCTCAGCTCTCTCAGCCTTCATAGAATTGAAGAGAGTTAGCACCCCTTGCTCCAAATTGTGCTGTATCTTAAGGAAATGTTCTGGCTGGTTTGATCTTCCATCCAGACCACTACAACTTTCTCCATAGCACCTATAAGGCTGTTACACCTTCTTACTATTGTGTGTTCACTGGAGTACCACTTTTAAATTCCTCCAAGAATTTTTCCTTTGCATTCAGAACTTGGCAAACTGTGTGGTGCAAGAGGCCTAGCTTTCAGCCTGCCTTGGCCTTTTGACATGCCTTGCTTGCTAAGCTTAATCATGTCTAGCTTTTGATTTAAAGTGAGAGACGTGTGGCTCTTCCTTCACTTGAACACCTAGAGGCCATTTGAAGGGTTATTAATTGGCCTAATTTCAATATAGTTGTGTCTCAGAGAACAAGATGGCCCAAAGAGAGGGAGAGAGACAGAACACAGCTGGTCAATGGAGCAGTCAGAACACACACAACATTGATTAAATTTGTCGTCTTACATGCGTGAGGTTTGTGGTGCCCCAAAATAATTATGATAGTAGCATTAAAGACCACTGATCACAGATCACTATAACAGATATAATCATTATGAAAATATTTGAAATATTGTGAGAATTACCAATATGTGACACATAGCCACAAAGTGGGCACATGCTGGTGGAATGTAGCACTAGTAGAATTGCAAGCACTAGTAGAATTGCACTGGTGGAATGCAGCACTAGTAGAATGTAGCACCAGTAGAATTGCAAGATGCAGGCTGGGCATGATGGCTCACACCTGCAATCCCAGCATTTTGGGAGCCCGAGGTGGGCAGATCACCTGAGGTCATGAGTTCAAGACCAGCCTGGCCACCATGGCGAAACCCCATCCCTACTAAAAATACAAAAATGAGCCGGGCATTGTGGCTTGCACCTGTAATCCCAGCTACTCGGGAGGCTGAGGCAGGAGAATCGCTTGAACCCAGGAGGCAGAGGTTGCAGTGAGCCAAGATCATGCCATTGCACTCCAGCCTGGGTGACAGGAACAAGACTCCATTTCAAAATAAAAGAAGAATTGCAAGATGCAGGATTGCCACACACCATCAATTTGTAAAAAAATGCATTTTCTGTGAAGTGCAATAAAACAAGTCATGCTTATGTCGTCCCTGGAGTTCAGTTCTTTTGTTGTATGATCTTTCATTTTGATTAGGATTCAAAGTTTTCTTTTTGTGTGTTTTTTTTTGTAAATATTCTTATTTCTACTTGAATAAGTGACTGGCCCACTTATCTAATGAGCTACATAACTTTGGGAAAGTCTTCAAACTTCTCTGGGTTCTGGTTACAGTTTTCACAAAGCAATGGGGCACATAAAATGGTCTCTTTAGTCAGTGGTCTCAATCATTATTCACCTCACAACTCACATAGAACAAAATATTGTAATTGCTTGTTGGAGTCAACAGATGAGACAATCCAAGGCCAGTGGTTCCTGGCCCAGGAGCTCCGCTGTCCAAAGCCCTACATGTTGCCCCAAAGGCTAAGAGGATCAATATATCTGCACATCTATAGCCCTCTGTGAGACGAAGCACACAGTGGGTAGCACTGAGTAAAAGAATTAAAAGTCTATGGGATGGCAGTTTGGTAACATCCTAAACAGATAACCTTTCTTAGCTTTGAAACTTTCTGCTTCCTTAAATTACATCATCGCCAAAGTCATCAGTTATATGCACACAAAGAGACATATTAGGCACCTTGATACTTTTTTCCTTTTGCTTTTACCTCTTTCTATGCCTCATCCCAACAGACCTATTCTGTAATTCATTTACTTAATATTTATGTTGCTGGTCTCCCAAGCTTATTGTTTTGCTTTGTCTTTTTCTTTTATACCTGAATGTTTTGGGATTCATGTCATTGTCAAAATGCAAGCCATCCAAAAAAGTGAAAGGGAAAACTAAAACACCCCCAATTTAACTACCTGAAAGTGATGACTCTGCACATTTTAGGGAAATCCTTCCAGGCTTTTCTCTATGCCAATATCATATTTGCATTCAATTTTTTATATATGAGATTAACTTTACCCATCCTTGCTACTAAGTGATCTGTTGTAGATGGACATTCATCTTCACTTTTAATGAAGGAATAGAATTACTTTGTGTATGTTATGTTGTTGAACATTTAGATAATTTATTTTCCCTACTTCAAAACAATATTTCAGATAAGCATTTTTGTGCATTTTTTTTAGTCTTTTGCAGTTAGTAGTGAAATTACAGACACAAAAAGCATAGCCCATTTATGTTTTGATAGATGTTGACTGAGCCTGCTGCCAAGGATGCATGAGCACATCCTCTTGATGTTTTCTCTATTTTCCTAACATCATACTCCTGCCTAATGCCCACAGCTGCCAAGAACTATCCAGCCCTACGCTTCAGTTGTAGTGTTACTGCTTCAGGGAAGCCTTTCTTACCTTGCTCAGAAATTTACTATTTTCTTCTTGTGTTCTCTGACAGACCTTTCTACATACCTCGATTGTGGCATTTATTAAGTGCATACAACATATTCTGCATGTCTGTCTCATCCACAGCTGTTGGTCCCTAAAGCACAGAGATCATAGAAGGCCGTATAGGGAACACTACAGTAATATCTTGAGCTCTGGTTTCAATTGTCTGGACTCAAATATTTGCTCTTTCACTTAATAGCTGTGTACTGTTGAGCAAGCTATTTACTCTCCTCAACTTTTTATTTCCTCATCTGTAGAACAGAGACAGATATAGTGCCTACTTCACAGGATAGGTGTGAGAACTTCAATGAGGTAATGTACAATGTAGTTAGACTCCGTGACAAAAATATAGAAGTAAACAAATTTCATTGAATATTCATTTGGTGCCAAGCACTATGTTGATACATAACTGATGCCCACTGTATTGTAGATGAATGAAGAGCTCCGAAATCCTAATTATTTGGACCTATGCTTTTTCAATTAGCATACTCAAGTTGTAAACCATGCAATTTGTGTATAGCGATGTTTTTACCAGGGCTGATTGTATGTACACATACACACAGGGCATTTATCATTGCCTCTTTTCCCTATTACCTTTCTGCTAGATCTCTGGTCATTGAGGGTTTGCACTCACCCCCTAATTATTCATTGTTTTATTCATACATCTCCCCTGTAGTATTTTGTTCTTCATATAGGGCCTATTCCAGAACAAGAAGGGAAATAATTGTTCATTGGAAAGAAGGAAGAGAGAACAAGAGCTCAAATCTATTAAGTTGTTTAGCTTGACTGTTAAGTTGCAAAGAAGGACAACTACAGCAGCAAGGTCCTTTTAATTTTCTTGTTCTTAGCACTTTATTTCAAAGCAGCATGATGCTCAATCTCTCTAGTTGAGTTAACCATAGTAAAAACTAACAGTTATCTCCTATGCATATTACTTCTTGAGTTAAGCCATGCTTTCCTTACCCTTTTGCCCATTAAGACTTGTACATTTGGCAGCCTCTTTCTCCACTATCTGCTACTGTACCTTGTGGTAACTCAGAGACTTGACCCTACTGGGAAGTTCCAGTCTACTTGGAGGTCCTCCATTGACTTTCCTCCACCTGTCCCTAACACCCACTCAAATTTCTGCCTCCCTTCTAAAATTTAAAGCACACAGTTTGTTTGTTTGTTTGTTTGTTTGTTTCCTTGTATTTTGAGTTTTTACATGTGGGTCACATCTGCCCACTGGATGTGAGCTTCCTGAGACTAGAGAGAAACACCACATCTTACTCACATTTTATTTTTCTACATGATTAGCAAAGTTGCTAGAATATGGCAAGTGTTCCCCCCAAAATGTAAGCTATTTTATGTAGGTATTGCCTACCATAATAATAGAAGCTAACAGCTTTTGAGTGTTTTTTACGTAAACGATGATGTTAAGGACTTTACATACGTATCCTTTCTATTCTTCTCAGTTCTCTGACTCAGTTGCTATTATTATTCTCACGTTCTCTTTATTGCGGAAAAGAACCTAGGCACAGAGAGATTCGGTTAATTTGCCTAATGTCACACAGCTGCTAACTGGTAACGACAGTGTTTGAGCCAAGTCAGTATGACTCTGGAGACTGAGTTTTAGCAGAAATAGAACGTTGCTGACCAGAGGGGATGTGTTCTTGGGGAAAGTGCATGAAGGTTAAACAAGACACCTGCATCAGGAAATAAAGTACAGCTCTCCTTCAGAGAGCTTAATCCAGAGGGACTACCCCAGTTTAAAGGGGGCAAACAAGCCAAAAAGTTTCCAAAAGGATTATGTCTTGCTTCTTCCAAAAGGGTGATGTCTTGCTTGGTATCCCATACTTGTCTTGTTTGGCTTCTAGAATTCGCATCACCTGGGAGTTAGTGTGCCCCATCAATAACCTCTAAATGCAGACGCTTTTAAAAATGTCAATACAAATCACAGCTGTTACATTTATGGAGAGTGCAAAAGAATCACGGCACTTTATATAGAAATAAAAAGTAACAAAATTTCTATTGTTCTCTTTATTGATTAATGAATAGAATGATGAAATGATACCTGCAGGCATCCAAAAGGCCACCACCACATCGAAACTGATCTTGAGACCTACTGCTTTCACCTGTACACAGCTGAAATCTACAGTCATAACCCACATTTTATTTTAGAAAAAAGGCGAGAAGACAGTGAAATATCACTGCTGCTGATTTTAGGAAACATGGTATTATTAGTTGTTATTTGGGAGGATTTAATCCCAAATTGTAGCCTTATCAAGATACTTTACAAGTGAGTGGTTGGCGGACTCCCCCAAGGGCTCTACACCTATGACATGAAACATTGTAGCAGATACGCTAGAAATTAGCCAGCCCAGACCCAAGAACCACTCTATCAGTACATATGTATTCAGTGCCATGATACAACTACAACAGGGCTGGGCACTGCATTAATTAACGAAGTCTGCGAGCCAAGTGCTAGAGTGTTGGCCCACGTGCTTTGCACTATTAATTCAAGAAGGCATTTAGGAATTATTGAGCGGTAGATATCATGCCAGGCATTTATGCTCGCAATAACCTTATTGGGTGAGTATGTTTTTAATCTCTGTTTTGCTAGTGAGGAATTGAGACTTTGTATCGTTCACGGTTTGGTCAAGAAAACTAAAGACTCTCCAACTGGCCCAAGTAAAAGTCTTTTTATACAGAAACCAGAGGAATGATTGTTGGGATCTCTTCCTGGATAAGGCAGCTGAAAATCAGAGAAGCTTCTAGTGGAATTCCAAAATCAAGAAACTTGTGCACAGGATCTCATCATCACCTGTGGCACTAAAGCAAGAATTAAAGGTGTTCATCCAGAGGAAGATTCACACAACAACAATCACAGGAAAGAGCGGCCAGGGATTTTCACTGTCTGTGTCACCTGTGTGGGTACTTCTCCAGGCACCCTAGGTCATGGTTATGACATTCTTGGCTGCCCATGTTTCTGCCTGCAACCACCACCAGAGAAGAAGTGCTCTCCTTCTCATCCAATGTTTAAATCTCACAAACATAATGGAATGGATCTTAGGACCATATAGGAAAAATGTTTCTGGGTATTGTTGTTACAGATTTTCCCTCTTCTATACAGAAGACAATGTAAAAGGGGCTGGTAATGATTCCAAATTGACAACAGAACATCAGAAATGTGCTGGTAAATGTGATGAAGCTTGTCCAACGTCATACAAGTCATTAGTGGCAGGAGTGTCAGGAATGGAACCCACAATGGTCTCACTCTAATGTGTATTCCACTGAATGAATGACATATATTACAAGAAATACAATGTAGGAAATATTATATTACAAATATAATACGAGAACATTAGCCTAGGTAGCCATGAAAATCTTCAAAGAATAGATATAATTTGAGTTGGTCAGTAGAGTTCATTCTCCCTTTCTTTCTCCTTCCTTCCTTCTTTCTCTTTCTTCTTTCTTTCTTTCTTTCTTTCTTTCTTTCTTTCTTTCTTGTTTTCTTTCTTTTTCTTTCTTTCAACAGGATTTTGCTCTATTGCCAAGGCTGGGGTACACTGGCACAATCATAGCTCACTGTAACCCCCAACTCCTGGTCTCAAGCAATCCTCCTGCCTCAGTCTCCCAAGTAGCTAGGACTATAGGTGCATACACCTAGCTAATTTTATTTTTGTAGAGATGGGGTCTCACTGTGTCACCCAGGCTGGTCTTGAACTTCTGGGCGGGCTCAAGCAATTCTCCCACTTTGGCCTCTCAAAATACCGAGATTACAGGTATGAGCCACCTTGTCTGGCCTCAGTAGGGTTCTAACGGGTAAATGGGAGCACTGTGAATATGCCAAAATGTTGAAATGACCTGAGCAATCAGAGAGGAATGTTGGTGCATAACAAATCAATTTGAAGGACTGTAAATCTGAAAGTGCATTTTTGTCACTTCTTGTCTCTGTCTCCAGTTCCCGGCCTACCCTGGGCAGTGAATGAATAATTGCCGAAAATAATGACAATGACCTGTAATCAGCCATGTTTAGAAACATCTGGATCCCTTCAGGCAGTGACAGTGGACTGAAAGGGCACATGTTACGCTCCTGCCTTCTGTTATCCCTGGCCAAAAAACAAGGTGAGCTGGGGGAAAAGTCCAGGACCAGCGTAAGTTAATGAGTTGCTTCTAATCTCAAAAATTTGTTATTGTGAGGCTGGGGTATTTTGCTCTTTTTTTTTCCACACAAGGTTTTTTTTTTTTTTTTTTTTTAATCCTGTATCTACATAAATATGGCAAGATAGAAGAGGAAGGAACAAAATGATAAGCAAACCAGATATTTAGATGTAAATATGAAACCCACACTTGTTCTGCATTCAAGAGATACAGGATTTGACAATCATTACTTTGAAAATGGCTTTAGCTTGCTGCGGATTTTTTCTCTTCTCTGCCCATTTCCAGCGACAGAGCCATCATGAAGAAGGATGTTCGAAGACGTCACATCTATAACCTTTGCCAAAGGCACACACAATCTTTGGAAGGAAGACTTTTATTTTCCCTGTCACCTTTAATGCTGGATATACCAGCTGAAAGCTGAATTCCAAGTATAAGGTCACTGCACGGAGGCTTCCTAAAGACATAGAGCTTGAAAAGAAATCTTTTCTGAATGTCACTCTCATTTCAGCTCACATTTTCCTGATACAGCACAGATGTACTAATTGGCCTTGCTGTCGACAGAAATAAACAAAACAAAACATTATTTGCCAACATCCCCCATAGAGGCATTCATGCCCATAATAAGCACAGGTCTCAGTTCAGGGTAATTAATTAAGATACACACAGGAAATGTCTAATGCACAATTTCCTTGTTCACATATTGTATGAATGGCCGTGTTCGTTCTTTAGAAAAGAATCCTGTGCGTTTTGTCTCACTTGAGGTTTTGAAAGAGCCTCTTAGAGATCAAAGTACAGGAATCGGATGGTGAAAGTTTATATTTTTCTCCACACTTTGAGAAAGTTGCTTTTTATTATTTTATAATTTACATTTCACAACACCCCCTTAAATAATGCCCACTCTCCTCTTGTAGTAATCATAGCAAGGCCTGCTGTCTTAAACTGGTGGCCTACTGACCACATCTATCTGACAGATGGGTCTCAGAATTTTAAGCAAAAATAGCAAATTGGCTTCTTGCTACTAAAAATTTCACCAAAATTCAGATGATTTGCAATAATAGTAGGCCTCTGTCCTTGCATAGAAACTCGCTGAAATTAAGTCACTTCCACTTCCCTTTAATGAAGCAGACCCTTCAATGTAGCATCCTCTTAGCCCTGTTCACCTTCCTGTGTTACTCACAGTGTGGCTCACAGAGCTGCAGGTCAGAATCCCCTGGAAGTTTATTACAAATGCAAATTCAAGGCCGGGCGCCGTGGCTTACGCCTGTAATCCTAGCACTTTGGGAGACCGAGGCAGATGGATCGCGAGGTCAGGAGATTGAGACCATCCTGGTCAACATGGTGAAACCCCATCTCTATTAAAAATACAAAAATTAGCTGGGTGTGGTGGCGTGCACCTGTAGTCCCCACTACTCAGGAGGCTGAGGCAGGAGAATTGCTTGAACCTGGGAGATGGAGGTTGCAATGAGCCAAGATCGCACCACTGCACTCTATCCTGGCAACAAAGTGAGACTCCATCCCCCCGCCTCCCCACTGTGGGAAAAAAAAAAAAAGAAAAAAAGAAATGCAAATTCACTGACCCCATTCCAAACAATTCAATCAGAATATCCAGGGAAAAGGCCCAGCAATCTGAGTTTTAATAAGATCCCAGGTGATTCATATGAATATTAGAGTTTGACAAATCCTGCTCTTTACTAATCCACTTACCTGCCCAACTTTGGTTAGCATTTAGATTTATGCCACTAACCTGGGCCCAGCAAACACTGTCATTTCCCTAGGTTTCCATTACCTTAGGAATCTCATGAGAAGAGCAAAACCAAAAACACTGGTCTTTATCTACAGTAGGTTAATTATAATTGATGCAATTTTCTTTTCCCCAGCCTGGATTATATTGCAAGCACCCAGCTGCTTTGCTACTTGCCAGAAAATGTGGACTTAGTGGGTGAGTAAAAGCCATTGACACATTTGGTTATTAGTCAGTGAGGTATCCCTGATTTGTTTTGCTTTGGAGGATCACTGAAAACTGCCAGATTTATTTCTTTGTTTTCTGGAGCTCAGTTATTTTGCCACTCAGATTTTATCTCCTCCCCAAGGGCAGCAAACTGGCTTCAGGCTAAAGCAAAAAAGAAGGCAAAGCAGAGTGGTCTTGTGTCTTCCCCAGCCATGTTTAATCGCACGAGGTCCTCTGGCTAGAGCCATGTCCCTATACTAGAGTATAAAATTAGACCTCTCCCAGCAGCAGCAGCAGCAGCTTAGCGTCCTTCAATCACCATTCAAAGCTAGATCTTCTCTGCCCTAAAAAAGCAGTTTTAAATGGCAGCCCCACTGAGTAACATCATAGCTGATAATAGCTCTGTTAGATGCTATGTAAAGCATCTTGGCTAAACTCTTCATTACCATTTGAAAACATCAGATGCTTTAGAATTGCTTCAGGTCTTTAAAAATCCCAGCTTCTACTCCTTGCAGGACTAAGAGATTCAGTAAGCCAGAGTCATGCCTCAGCCCAGAGATTCAAAATCACTATGCCATGTAATAGTAGTTCACATCTCTTTAGATCACCCAAAGCTGAATAGTCTAATTGTTCACGCTCAATTTATTTGTGCTCTCGGTTGCATTCACATGGGCAGCGTGGACAGTCTAAAGAGGGAGCAGAGTGTAAAAAGCATTCAAATTAGCAACTGGTAGTTACAGTAATTGAGGAATCAGCCTCGAGGTTAAGGTGTTGATTCATTTTGATAATACTACATATGCTGTGAAATTTTCTGATAGTGAAACCATCACTGATATCTACTGAGGTAATAATACACACAATAATGTTTCACTCAGCACCACAGATTTGAAAATGCATTTCAAAATTGCACTTTCTAGCTCTGCCATAAATTAGCATACAGGGATTCTGTGGACACTGGCATCAGTTCAGAATTTCAGAATTTTAGAAAACATCCCAGCTTCGGTCGGGCGCGGTGGCTCAAGCCTGTAATCCCAGCACTTTGTGAGGCCGAGGCGGGTGGATCACGAGGTCAGGAGATCGAGACCATCCTGGCTAACACGGTGAAACCCCGTCTCTACTAAAAATACAAAAAAATTAGCCGGGCGTGTTGGTGGGCGCCCGTAGTCCCAGCTACTCGGGAGGCTGAGGCAGGAGAATGGCGTGAACCCGGGAGGCGGAGCTTGCAGTGAGCCGAGATGCGCCACTGCACTCCAGCCTGGGGGACAGAGCAAGACTCAGTCTCAAAAAAAAAAAAAAAGAAAGAAAGAAAAGAAAAGAAAACATCCCAGCTTCAGCAGAGCCGGCGAGGTTTTCCTATCAATAACTTCAGAATGAAAAAAAAAAAAAAAAATCTGTCTCCTTGTCTTTTTGCACCCAAATGGAACTTAAAATACAGTCACTCTTCTCAGGATCCAGGCCAGAACTGCCACCGTCATCTCTGAGCATGACAGAAAAAGAAACACAGGAAAACCACAGGGTGCCTCTAGGTACTCAGCACTGGAAATTGGCTTTGCTAATAAAGAGAAAAGTATCACCTACAGCAGCTACTGGTGTTTGTCCCTAAATGAGTGAGGATAGTCGCCTCCTGGGACCACTGGGGAGGGATGCTGCAAAGGACTCAGACGTGGACGAAAAGCAACTGAGAATATATTCTCTGAGGCTCTATCTTGAAATGGTTGTCAGCACAACTGAGAGTCCGTCTTAGAGCACAGGGGCTTCAGAGAGCAAATGAAAATGGTGTCTAACTTGTGTTAGGTGAAGTCCAAACTGTTTACGCCAGCATTCAATGGCTACCAGTTCTGGTCTCTCCCTCTAACTTTGTCTCCTATGGCTTTGCAGCAGGGACCATGTGCCCTACCCATCTCCTAGGGACAAACTGTGCCTGTCTGCCTATCTGTCTGCAGAGCAAACTCACAGACTCAGCCCCTACCTGGAGAACATCACTGTTGATGTATCTGAGGCTTTCCTTTCTTTTTAAGACTAACTCTGTCCCATGTTCCTTCTCCAGAAATCTTTTCCTACAGCCCCAGGCCTCCCTCCTTCCGTTCGTCTCTCTGCTGAGCTGGATCACACAGGCATATGGTGGGTCCTACATAGTCGCCTTGCTGTCCTTTGCAGGATACATACTCAGTGAGCACTTGTTCTGGAGGAGATGTACCTTTTACTTCTATTATTTGTTCTTGTTGTTTATGTGGCAGGTGGAAGACCTCTGCATATCATACACTGGCTTGGCACTTTCACTCACCATTTTGAAGGCAGCAACATTTCTTCTCACTAATATTACTAAAAACCAAGAGTGCGAGGAGGAGAGTGGGAGACAGGTGGTATGTGTAATGCAGTTCTCCTGGGACTTAGCAATATGTATGCGGTGGAGGGTGGGGAGAGCTCAGCCATCTGAGTCGGTGCAAGCTTAATAAATCAGGGAGCTGAAAATAAATCAGGGAGTGTTTGGAGAACTCCACCAAACATTCATCCTTCTGAATATGATCTAAGCCAGGCCAAGAAGAGTAAGGGAGCTTATTCACAAAAGCAAGCTTAAAATCTCCATGTTTTGAATAAATTCCGGCATTGATTATTTATTAATTCCACAAATATTTGTTGGGCATTTATTCTATGAAAAGAGCTGTTCGGAGTGCAGGAGTTGAGGTAATTCACAAGGCAAACACTTTCCCTGTCCTCATGTACCATGCATACCAGTAGCAACAATACTCCATAAGGGTGGTAGAGGGATTCAGTTTCTTCTCTGTCTCTAGGATTTAGGTTTGGAGATGGGTTTTGCAGGATGCATAGGAGACTTTGAGGAGAGAACAGCATACACAAAAGCATAAAATTTTAAAGCCATGTGGCTTAATTGGGAAAATGCAAATAGAGGTTCAAAGACAAGAGCAGATGCTGGAATGGCCAGGACCCCTTTCATAGAGAGCCTCAAATTCCCAGTAAGCCAGAGCACTTAGAATCACAGTAATAATAGAGTTATTGTAGCCTTTTTCTTCTCCTCTGAATTAAAGCACAAAATAAATTTTAAAATAATCTTATTCTTCTTCAATGTCCACTCTGGCTTCAGAGGTAGCAGATAGTAGGTTGTATATGTTGAAAAAGCACAGAGAGCTCATAGCTCCTCTTTTTTCTGGATCACCCTCCAGGTCTCCTTCAGGGTCCAGTACATAGTAATAAGGTTTTTGCCAGATTATCTAAAAGTAGACATAGCTGATGCATAGAAAGGAAGAAAAAGAATAGGCCGGGCGCGGTGGCTCACGCTTGTAATCCCAGCACTTTGGGAGGCCGAGGCGGGCGGATCACGAGGTCAGGAGATCGAGACCACGGTGAAACCCCGTCTCTATTAAAAAAAAATACAAAAAATTAGCCAGGCGTGGTGGCGGGCGCCTGTAGTCCCAGCTACTAGGAGGGGCTGAGGCAGGAGAATGGCGTGAACCCGGGAGGCGGAGCTTGCAGTGAGCCGAGATCGCGCCACTGCACTCCAGCCTGGGCGACAGAGCAAGACTCCGTCTCAAAAAAAAAAAAAAAAAAAAGAATAATCAAATGCCCCAGCAGCTCATACCCACTTTACTGTGATGCTCTCCCCTTCCTAATGGGGAGACCTCAGCTGGAGAAGTGGCTCCCACATTTCCTCTGATAACCATCAGTACGTCTTTATGTTCTGGATAAAATACATCCTTTATCTCATTAAATTCATGTGCTCAATGGTTATTAAAATGGTGCACCAATCCAGTAACTTTGTTTGAGGTAGTGTGCTGGGTAAATATTTTATTTTCTGACGAGTGCTTGAGTTTTGTTTGCCAGCATTAAAACTGGGGCAGAGTGACTGGAGATACGAATAGAGAAATTTACCAGCACAAGGAGATGATACACAGATGTTAATGAAAGCTCTGGGGGTAGTTTTCTGGGCTGTTGAATGCAATTTCTCACATCCCCAAATGGCTGTAATAGGGAAACACCCTGAAAAGGATTCTCTAATGTCTGTGCATATGCAGCAGAGGATCATTGGGAAGTTAATGTGCTATGCAAGGCAGATATTCATTCATTCATTCATTTGGTATGGTGTAAGGCATAGAACTGAACACTGGATCTTTTGTGCCTCTCTGTCTGTCCATCTGGTTTCTTTACCCCAAATCCCCATTTCTGCCAAGTTAGTTTCCCTTTGAAGGTCAAGGCTAAAGCTCTTATTTTACCTCCTCTTAGCACCTTTCCAAACCTCCCAGACTGACTTATCTCCACCCATAGAGAACCATAGACACACTTCTGTTAGAATAATTTGCACATTTATTAACTCTTTGTTTATGTCCTTGTGTAGTTCACTGGATTATGGTTGCTTAAAAGCATGCTTATTCTTCATTGTATTTACTCCATAACCCCTTTCCAATATGCCCTGTATTTAGCAAAGAGATCACCATGTGTTAATCTACCCTCTCATTATTCCTGGTACCAAATATGTGTTTATTGCATGAAAAGTCAATCAGCGAGGCAGGAGATCTTGGCTGACTCTACAAAAGACACATGACCTTTTCTGTACTTTTTAAAAGCTTTATGGGCTAGCAGTCATTTATGTGTTCACTCATTTTATAACCATTTAATATGTCCTTAACATGAGCAGGACACTAGGAAGATGCAAGCATCTACTCTCAAACTCCCTGGAATCCTGGAGGAAGTAGTAGGAGCCATTGCCAAACAAACATAAATGTATGTTGTTGAAACTGTAGCTAGAAAATTTTGAGAAAATACAAAGTAAGGTCATGACCAAGACAGTATAATTTTGCTTCTAACTTCTTAGGACTACCCGTGATTCTAGAAAATGGTTAGTTGTTCATTGCAGGCACAAGGCACAGAATATATAATGTACAGCTATTGACCTTTGTCAATTCCCAAATCCAAATTCTGGCACCAAGATGATAATTTTTGTACGGAGGAGAACCTAGCCCAGCAAAATCTCAATTGTTCACTTTATGCTGAAGATAAGACTCCAACCAATGATCTGATTCTAATCAGTAGTCAGATCTATACCTCTGAGACTCATGCATCTGTTTGTTATGTTTACCAGGGACACTTCTTTAATATAAACCATATTTCCTCCACTCAGTGCACATTAGATGGGTTCAGTCTTCTGGAAACTTCCTGTGCCTGAGAATGGAAGTCTCTTACAATAAAGATTGCAGTTCTCGTCTCCATAAAGAGCCTCGTGCACTATGTCGATCCTCTCCATTCCTAGATACTGTTCATTACACATGCCACATAGTCTCTTGAAATAATTTGGCACAAACACCATGGCTATTATCTAAAAAGGAAAAGAGAACACAGTAATTGATAACACAACCGTAAGAAAATTAATTATCCCCCTTTCTGATTTTCACTTAGAGCAAAGTACACAGTAACACTGCAGTCTATCCCCTGCCCCAGCCTACTCTAGCAACTCTCTACTGAATGAGCAATTAGATGAACTATATATTGCATGCCAAGCAAACCCTGACATGATAAAATAACTTGTTTCATGTTATCTTTTCTTTTGTATGCCAAAGATTAGAAAATATAAATTCAAGTGACTGAATTATCTACAATAGAAATTGCTGATAATTTTTTAATGTGCCCTTGACTGCATGCAAGAAGAAGTGTAAAGAGGCTAGAAATGAGTGCCTTATCACAAAAACCCATCTGTGTGTTTCATGCAAGAAAAATAAGATGACATGATTTTGAAAATAGACTGATGAGAGGCCTAGACTTAATTTAGGGTTTGAAAGTAGAGAAAATGCCAAATCATCTCTAACAAAGGTCGACCGAAAGAGCAAGTATGCAGAAATGCCTGCCTTCTGGCTTTCTCAAAGGAGAGTCTTCATCATTGTAATCTGCTTGGATTCTTGGGGGAAAAAAATAGAAGAAGAAGAACAATACTGGATCAAAGCAATGGGTGCTCTGTGGCAGGAATGCACTTCCAGACTGAAATGAGTAACTATCTCTGCCACTTTGTTTTGCTTTTGCATATATTGAGACAGAAATGCCCGGAAGACCACCCTTTGGAACAGTCTAAACGAGCATAAAAAGGATGTCCATCCTTTCATTTTTCTCATAGTCTCTTCAGTTGGGAAAGTCCTTATCTTCAACACCACGCATAGCATCCCCGCCTGCTCCCTGCCACCTAGAAGCCCAAATGTGATTTTGGCATGTCACATGTAGGTCAGCTCTGTCCTCACTCCTCACCATCTCATAAGGTCCTCAGCTCTCTTTTGCTGTATTTGTCATTTTCTTATTTTATTCCCTTATCCCTCCATCTAGTTCCCTTATCCCTCCATCTGACTTTTCAACTAGTTTTTTGCTCCTATCAAACCACCTTAGCAATAGCCCTTGAAATGATATGTTAAAGTTATAGTATAAATATAATAATTTAATAATAATCTTTGAATGATAAGGGCCTTCTTTTTCTGCTATTACTACTTAAAGTCATGCCTAATATTCCAAATGTTAATCATTTTGCAATTCTTGCAAAATTTAATGCAAGAGAGGTTGCAAAATTTTGGTGCATGGAAGTGAGAGAATGAATAAGTGGTTTGGCACGGTTTAATTTTGACTGTGGAGTGAAGAGAAGAACCACTCAATTCATCTCTGGAAAACAAATGATTATCATGTGTGATGAAGAATTAATATTAGGGGACAGATGTAACACCTTATATATTACTTTAGTCCTTACATATTTTGCAAATGAGGATAGTTCAGAGACAGGTCCAATAATTTGCCCAAGAGCATATTTGTAGCAAATGGCTGAACCAGGATTCAAATTATTTGTCTGCATTGTTGATAGATGTCTATATAATATGAATTCAGTAGGAAAGGAGGAAGGGTAAGAAAGGGGGTTCAAAAGGAATTCATGCCCCATCTTTATACATCCCCTACAAACTCTCCAAAAAGACTTGAAATTCCAGAATAAAAGTTTCAATTCCTTTGGTTAAAATATTGTTCTGTTAAAAAGCAAATAAAAGCGATGTTGGAAAGATTAACTTTCAGCTGTCTGTCATTGTCACATTCATGATAGTTACCTTTGGAACTCTTCCTGAAAGTTGACTTTAATAGTCAAAAGAGCCAGTGTGCCAGAAAGAGCTAGTACCCTATATAAGGAGCCTCAGGCTTAGGGCTGAGGTGGGACCTGCTTTAGTATTTTAGTCCTGGCACTGTGTAATGTATGCCTTTCCTAGATGTTCCAAAGGAAGTGGCCATAACTTAAGAAAATCTAATTTGAAAAAGAATTAGAGAAGGATAATGATTGAAACACCTCTGCCCTGATTCAGTATATAATTTAACACTAATTTTCCACTCCTAAGGAGATGTTTATGCCATCTGTTTCATGCTGTCTACACAGCCAGTTTCACAGTAGTTTATTCTTGGTCTCTTTGAATATCCTGCATTTCTTAAGGGTTATTAACAAAAAGGCTTTTTGCTTTCAGATATGGCTCCTGGTTCATAACAATTCAAGAGCAAATAGACTGATGCTATAGAATTTAAAGAGGTGCCCATCCTAGAACCAAACAAGGACCAACCAAAGATCATAAGGAAGGTCTACAGATTTTAAATAGCTGTGTCTTGGAAATAAAAAGAAAAAGAAAAAAAGAGAGGAAGGGAGGAAAGAAAGGGAAGAAAGGAGGGAAGGGAGCAAGGGAGGGAGGCAGGAAGGAAAGGAAAAGTTTATCTTAAAACTCTGTCTTTTGTTCTATACATTGTCTTTGCCAGCCTATTTCTAGAGGCTTCAAACAATATATCTACATAGCCCATATAGCTGAGCTGAGCTGAAAGCTACCTCAAGCTCCATGTTTTTTGTTTGTTTGTTTTGTTTTGTTTTTGAGATGAAATCTCACTCTTGTCACCCAGGCTGGAGTGCAATGATGTGATCTCAGCTCACTGCAACCTCCGCCTCGCGGGTTCAAATGATTCTCCTGCCTCAGCTTCCCAGTAACTGGGATTACAGGTGCCTGCCACCACGCCTGGCTAATTTTTGTATTTTTAGTAGAGACGGGGTTTCACCATGTTGTCCAGGCTGGTCTCGAACTCCTGACCTCAGGCTATCTGCCTGCCTCGGCCTCTCAAGGTGCTGGGATTACAGGCATGAGCCACCATGCCCGGCGAAGCTTCATGTTTTTATTGGGAGCTTTTATTTTCTTGTGTACTATCATCAACTTAATGACACAAACAAAATTTGCTCCCCAATACCAAAGCAGTGGGTTTTGTCTTTGTTAGACCACTAATACCCCGAACTTATTTCCAACTTGGCTGTTGCCTGCAAAGAAACAAGAGAAGAGTTAAACATAATGAATGACCAATAAATGTCAACTGTGATGATGATGATTGATAATGATGATTGAGATCATTTTTGCTAATGGGTATTTAAAAGACATAATTTATATCATGTGACTGTTGTAATTTCCATTTCTGCATATATCTTTTTGTTTACTTAATTTTAAAGTCATTGCACAAGTATGCGTTTGGGTACATACACATAGTCTACAATTTTGAAATTTTTCGTTTAATATGATCCAAGGAACCTAAAATTTATCATTTAAAAAATTTCCGTTTGTCATTTCTACTTTTCTACACCCAAGAGAGAAGTAAATACTGCTTCTTTAAAGATAGTATTCCCTAACTCACTCATAACTCATCCAGGGCTCCTTCCATTGCAACCCAAAAGCCTCCCAGCATAGCACTGCTCTCATTCTTGGGAACGTCATCCCTATGAGGACGATGGACAGAATTTTAGTCCTCCATCCTAGGAGAGTTGGCAGAAACCACATTTCTGTAACAAGTCAGAGCCTCAGAGAAGAACAGCATTCTCAATACTTAGTCTCAATACTCAATACTTGGTCAGCTTGTGTTGACTTAAGGGTCTGGGAGTATGCTTGGGGAATTTCATGGCCTCTTTTTAAGAAAAAGGTATTATTTGGAGCTATTAAGTAGTTTCAGAACGCAAATTATAAAAGTCATCTACCCTATGTGTTGCATTGTTGTTTTTTTGTTTTGTTTTGTTTTTTGTTTTTTTAGCATCTGCAAAAGTCAGTAGGGAAACATACCGAACAAGGTACCTCACATCTTTCTCTGTATCTACAGATCTTATTATAGTGTACATGACAGACACCTAATACATTATGTCCGATAATCAATTAATGAGATGCTATCCCTAAGAAATCTCACGAGCTAGTGACATCAGATGTTCAAGAGGGATAGAAAGGTAAATAAAGGTATGTTTGTGGTGAACATGGACTTTGAACCCATTGCCAAATCTTCAGAGTGAGTGAAAATGGAGTTTATTGAGAAACAGAGTTCATGCACTTTAGACGTTTGCATCCATGTAGCATCTTATAAATCAGAACAGTGGTGGGATTTTAAGTTAATTAGGGCATGATCAAGAGTACTCAAAGAAAGTTTACAAAGACCACCTGCTTGAGGTGCATGTAATAAATCTGGGAAAATCCTCCCAGTAGAGGGGGCTATAGGCTTAACAGTTGTACCTGTCACAACATGCAAATAGGGCAAATCTTAAGATTCCATTTATCTGTATATCCCTAGGACATTCTTGCTATAGCAAGATACATATCAAATATATCTATCCTATATCAAATGGACACATATCTATTTATCTATTCATCTACTTATCAATACTTTTATCATCATCATCACAATATAGAAATTGGGGCTTCGGTGTGGAGAGTAAACAAAAGGAAGGTTGTATTTAACTCCAGGAAATGATAAGGGGGAAAAGTAAGGAACTGAGAAGAATTATTTTATATAGTTTTCCAAAAGGTTGAAAAACTCTGAATGTTTACAGGAAGATGAAAAATCACTAGAGTCATTTATGACAACATAGACGGAATTGGAGGACATTATGCTAAGTGAAATGAGCTAAACCCATAAAGACAAATACTGAATGTTCTCACTGACATGTGGAGTCTAAAACAATTGAACTCATAGAAACAAATAGGGAAGAGGTGTTTACCTGAGACTGGATGGTGAAGGATTGGTGAGATGAGAACAAAGGGTACAAAGCCTTAGATAGGAAGAATGAGTTTGTTTTTGGTTTCTGTTGTTGTAGTTTGTTTGTTTTTTGAGATCTGTTACACAGTGTGGCAAATATAGCTAATCACTGAGTACCGCATATTTCAACATAGCTAAGAGAGTAAACCATAAATTTTTTTATCACAAAAAATGCCAAATATTTGAGGTGATGAATGGTTATTAACTTGACTTAAACATTCCACATTGCATTCAAAAATCATTACATCGCTTTTTACTCCATAAATATATACAACTATAATTTGCCAATATATCATTTTTAAAAATCATTAGAGAGAATCCATTTTCTTGGTCCTTGTGGGATTGATAACAAGCTCATGTTGCACATGGAAAGTTCTGACTTACTAGGAACATGATTCCTGAGGTCAAGGTGGAGTGGGATGGTGGCTAATAAGCATATCTATTTCCAAAAATCTGGCACTAGCAAGCACTATTCAGGTTGTTTGGAAGCTAGTATAAAGGACCCCTGTGGAAAATGTTAAGGCTGAGGAAGAAAAACCCAGTACATAAGAATCATGACTCTAAACAAATAAGGAGACAAAAGAGACTTATCCAGAAAAGTGATCGGCAAGGTGCTTGAAGCAAGCTCTAAAGCTGATTGTTAGTGGGACAGATATAGTTAGTTGTAACAATCAATTGTTTTCTGATCCACATGCAATGAGCTGTTGATCCCAGTTCACCAAAGATGGAAAAAAAACAAAACAGTAAATCTAAGTCATAGGAAAGTCATTAATAATGACAGCAATGATAGAAAAATGTCCCTTTCTTCTCCTGTCAAGTAGCATAGGGTGCTATAGCCATCAAGGCCCCAGGGTTCAGCATGACTAGGATTTGAAGACAGGACATAACTATTGTGCTAGGGGTTTGAGGTGCAGGGAAGAATAAGGCCAGGAGGTGTCACAATGGAAACTGATAAGCAGCTCTAATTGGACCGTTTTAAGGGCTCCCAAGAAGATTGTGTAAGGGCCCAGCAATCTCCCATTGCAAGAGAGAATTTTAAAGTCCTGGTAATTCCAGTGTTGGTAGCTCAGAGCCAAACAGATTCCTATCACCCTCAGTTTTATTATTCATACTAAAAATAAAAACACTTCAAGCTACGTCTATCTAAAATAAAATAAACAAAAAGTGATAAACTGGCTTGTTGCGGGTTCATGGGTTGCCTCTGCCAGTGAAGACATATTGTCAATTTACTCTGTAAACTTTCCACAGGTGAAGTGGCTACTTCAAAATATTTTCAGTGGGTTCTTCATAATAGAATAGCAGAAATGTGAGATTTGCAGTGACCTTTTCATATGCCTTTAAGAGATTTTTTTGAATGGATCAAGTAAAAAAATGGAAAACTTGCTGTTTATTTCAATGTCACTGCTTTCACTGAGTATGATATCCACCCCCTTCTTGCTCCCTGCCCCCAGTGTAACAACAGATTTCATTACACTCATTTTAATAAATGGCCAGCATTTCACAATATATGTTTATATTATCTTAAACCTGTAATCCCTTAAATATTTGGAGCATAATAACTTCATGCAAAAGATAAAATAATTTTAGAGCTAATGTAGATTTTAGGAAACATACAGTTAATGCAACCATTTATAGATTTAAAAAATAGGCTAAGGGATATTATTCAACTTTCCTAAAGTGATTCAGCAGAGCCAGAAGTACATTTTAATCTTTTAATTCCAAGTCTTCAATTTTTTTTTCTCCATTGCACTTTTATTTGAATGTAATATTTGGGACAATTATCCAAAAGGGCCAATAGTCCCCAATTAAATCTGTGGTCATAATAAAACAAGCAACAAAACAGTGTTTGGGATTTCAGTTTCTCACCCTTATCATCAAGACACGCTACCTCCCATCATCAATATTTATTGAGCATTTACGGTGTACTAGGCACAATAGAACATTCAGAAAACATTGTCCCTGCTCTTGAGGAGCTTATATCCTAAAAGAAAAAACACACCTTTTAAAATGGCATTTTTGTCTGGTGTTTCCTGCAAAGTACTGAGGAAATATTTTGTAAAGTGAGCTTTGGGTATAACTTAGCCCCATCATTATTTAGAGAATAGAGGAAGAGAAAGAGGAAGGATTTTAAAGGCAGACAATGACGGACCATTCAGGATAGGTAGGGTTTTAAAAGGAGATAAACACACTGAGGAGAGATTTGCTGCAGTTAATAGGATGAGGGAAGTAGTTTCTGGGATGTGAGCAAAGGAAGCAGGGTGTCTTAGATATTGAGTAGAGCCAGAAAAATCATGCGGCCTTTCTCCAAGTACATGGCCACCAAGTAGGAATGGCTGGTGACAAGACAGAAGGCTAAAAAAGGAAGGTAATCTTGTGCCCTTGACACATAGAAAGAATAAGGGATCAAAATTGAAGGCAAGCTATAAAAGTATCAAGAAACTCTTAAAAACCAAAAAGTGATTTGGAAGCACAAAACTTGTAGTTAATGCTACCCAACGTCATGATAGGCCAAGAACACTGTGGCTTCCTAAGTTAGAAAATGCCATATACCAAAATTTTAAATGGAACATATTCCTTTTTTTTTTTCCAATCAATCTCCCCCTCTCCCAGAAAAAATAGGAGCTCATTTTTTTCAGGGTAGGGAGGAAGAGAGGGGATCATGGGACATGGTTGGAAACAGTAGTGATATTAGTAGTATTTTTGTTGTTATGATAAACTTTGAGAGGGGATCATGGGACATGGTTGCAAACAGTAGTGATATTAGTAGCATTTTTGTTGTTATGATAAACTTTGTGTTTAAACTTGGAAAAGACCGTTAGCTGCCAAGAGGGAATAAGGAATAAATTTCAAAAAATGTACAATTTCCTTTAGAGAAGTTTCAGAACCAAAAGACTAAGTTACATGAAAAGCTGTGGGAAAAGTAGTTGAAAAGTCCATTCATAAAACTTTTATTCCACTTACATGAATTTAATACATGTGTTCTTAACAATTATGCTTGGATTGTTCATGAAAATTTCATAAGACATTAGACCAAGCTGGCCATCATTTCAAGTTATTTCCATGTTAACTATTTTTACAGCATATGCATGTTAGGCAAGTATCAAAAAAAAAAAATCACAAAAGCAAGAAACCTTAAAAAAAGCTAAATACATGGGTTTTATTTTACTGTTGTGCTTGATATACATAAAGTAACGACTATCAAGCAGTTCATTTTTCCTGCATCTTTACTTTTCGTTTGTTCTTAGGTTGCCTAAAACATTTAAATATAAATAAAATGAATGTAGCAAAAATAATGAAAGCTAACAACAGGTAACTTTACAAATAATGAAATGTGAACCATTTCTGCCCTTATTCAGAGTAAAATGGATTACAACTTTGTCTAAAGGAACACTTCTGCAGCTGTAGTCAAAGGTGTGCACAGTGAGATTAAGTATTCCACAGATATACATGGTTTAACATGCGGTATCCATGGGATATCTATTTCTACCACAGCCTTGTAAGTGCTCCAAACCTTAACGTACCCACAATTACTATACCTGTGACTGGAACCAATGATCCCTTTTATTCCCCACCAGGACAAAGCAATACGTAGACAGTTTTCTTTGCTTAGATATGGACGCAGTTTTAACACTCACCCTTGTGAAGCCACAATGTACTGAAAGTACTATGGCAAACATTTACAACTTGTATAAAAATTCCACATCCCCCTATTGGCCACCTCAAGATGAAAACAGATAACTCCCTAAATCTTAACTGGCTCTACTCCCCTAATACATATATATATATGTGTGTGTATATGTGTGTATATATATGTGTATATGTGTGTGTATATATGTGTATATGTGTGTGTATATATGTGTATATGTGTGTGTGTATATATATATATATACACACACACATATATATACATATATCTATATTGTGTGTGTGTGTGAGATGAAGTCTCACTCTTGTCCCCCAGGCTGGAGTGCAATGGCATGACCTTGGCTCACTGCAACATCTGCCTCCCAGGTTTAAGCGATTCTCCTGCCTCAGCCTCCTGGGTAGCTGGGATTACAGGTGCCTGCCACCATGCCCAGCTAATTTTTGCATTTTTATTAGAGAAGGGGTTTCACCATGTTGGCCAGTCTGGTCTCGAACTCCTGACCTCAGATGATCCACCTGCCTTGGCCTCCCAAAGTGCTGGGATTACAGGCATGAGTCACTGTGCCCGGCCACTACTCCCCTAATATTAAACATAAAAACCACATGGGAAATATAGAAATTCAAATACAAGTAACACAAATCTGCCATAAATTGTAAACAAAAAACCATTTGTGGGACACCATGGATGACAAATGGTCTACTGTGTAAATTTTAGAATGAGGCAGACAAAAGTTGGAAGGCCAGTTAATTTTCCCCTCTTTCTCCTGCTACAGCTTTGTCTCCTTGGGTATCCAATGTCCAAAATGTCAAGCTGTCTCTCGGTAATTGCATTATTAGCATGCTGTGTTTGTATGACTCTCACTTAATGTATCAAGTTCAGCAATGGCTTCATCAAAAGCCATCTTTGCAAGAGAGCAAGCTTTATCTGGGGAGTTCAGAATCTCATAATAGAACAAGAGAAGTTAAGGGCCAGACCCAGTCTGATAGTATGTGTTGGTTGCATTTCCTTTTTGCTGATTTCAAAAGCTTCTTGGTATGCTTGTTGTGACTGACCCACAATCTGTTTCTTGTCATCACCAGCGGCAACCTCAGCCAAGTAACGGTAGTAATCTCCTTTCATTTTCAAATAGAAGACTTTTCTCTCTGCTTGTGAAGCCCTGGGGATCAAGAACTTTTCCAAAAGAGATAGTACATCATTGCAGATATCTCTTAGCTTCATCTCAATTTTCTCTCTGTATTCTCGACCCATCTGCTGTTTTTTCTCAGCACCTTCCGTCTTTTGTTCAATACTTGAGATGACCCTCCAAGATGACGTACGGGCTCCTACAACATTTTTATAAGCAACTGAGAGAAGATTCCTCTCCTCATTGGATAATTCAGCTCCTTGCTCAGTTAGACTTCATGCAGGCTGCCATATTATCTTATTGCTCAGCCTGCTCAGCCAGTTTGGCCTTCTGAACCAGCTCATTTTTTTCCATGACTGGATGTTCTGTGTCCAGAGTGGGTGGTGGCGGCAGATGGACAGGGATTCAGCAGTCTCTGGATGGTGGTGACAGCAGCGGTGAGGCTGAGACTCTATCCCCAAGTCTTCTTTTATGGTTAATGTAAGTTTTATCTAAATAAAAAAAAGCAGGAATAATAATAGTAATGATTCCAAGCTTCTGATTACTCCATTTTATTTTAAATGCTTTCAGAAATTTAATTTCTTAAAGCAAATGTTTTAATCATAGGCTAAAGTTCTGGTTCTCGGGTAAAATTCATTCAAATATGACTGGGGCTCTGTCAAGGTACTGAATGGCTTGAGCAGAGATTGCATGAATTTATTAAGACCAGCAAACAGAAAGAAAAGTAGTCAAGTAATTTGGATTATTCAAAAAAAGTTAGGCTTTGCAGATGCCGACAGTGCCTGGAGCCCCCTGCCACCAGCCACAGTCAACCTCACTGTGTTCTTTAACAATGCTATTACTGGTGAGCCCTTGGGCCAAGTTTCCTTCAACCTGTTTGCAGACAAATTTCCAAAAACAGCAGAAAATTTTCATGCTCTGAGCACTGGAGAGAAAGGATTTTGTTATAAGGGTTTCTGCTTTCCCATAATTATTCCAGGGTTTATGTGTCAGGGTGGTGACTTCACATGTCATAATGTCAGTGGTGGCAAGTCCATCTATGGGGAGAAATTTGATGATGAGAATCCTGAAACATACAAGTCCTGGCATCTTGTCCATGACAAATGCTGGACCCAACACAAACAGTTTCCAGTGTTTCATCTGCACAGCCACGACTGAGTGGTTGGATGGCAAGCATGTAGTCTTTGGCAAAGTGAAGGAAGGCATGAATATCATGGAAGCCATGGAGCACTTTGGTCCAGGAATGGTAAGACTAGCAAGTAGATCACCCTTGCTGATTGTGGACAACTCTAATAAATTGGACTTGTGTTTTGTCTTAATCACCAGGCCATTCTTTCTGCAGGTCAGGAGAGAACTTTACCCTATTTGCTCACAGTGTCCTATAATCTTTGTGGTCTTACTGCAGTCCCTTTGGGTTCCATATTTTTCTTATTCCCTTCCGTGCCTAGTGGAATAGCAGAGTTAAGTTCATGATTATAAAATAAAAACTAAATAAACATACTCATAGTTCATTTCAGAAAGGTTTTGCTTAAAAGGAAGAATAACAATATATTTCCTCATACCATCCATTAATAGATACCTAGAAGATGGAAAAAATCACTGGGGTCATATAATGTTTACAGATTACAGACTGTGGTAGTGAGGGTCACTCCACCAGATCACTAAATAGAACCTAAGATGGAAACAAATTAGACAAAGTATCACATATGATGCGTACATATGCTTTGCTTTCTCTGCATTGGCTTGGTGATTAAGTGGGGCTAGATGAGCAGCTGGCCTATTTAGATTGAAAATAACTGCCCTACACCCAGAGGAAGAAAAATGAAGTTCCATGTAGGGGAAGGCAGCAAAAGAACAGAAGGAAATGTTATGTCATATCTGTGTAGGGCATAACCAATGAGTCCAGTGTCATAAGAACAGTGTGATGGGGCAGAAGGATGGAGAAACCAGAGGACAAATGGGAAGCTTCCTTTTCTGTGCAGCGGTGGTGAAGAATAGAAACCTCTTTCCTTCTCTAGATTTTTTTTCTTCCTTCTCTTTTCTTTTTTTCTCCCAATTCATTTAATCCCAAACCAAGGGAAGGATATTGCCATTAGTTGTGTAGATATAAGTCCAGAATAACTGTAACTCAAAAATGGGATGAAGCATAGCTATTATATATACTTCATTTATTCATATATGTATTAATATAGTGTAGATCTGTAAGTAAAAGCTGTCATCCTTGATAGGGATAGAGATATGATGACTATTTTTAATCTGTTGAAGTTATAAATTTAATCAGAAAATCATTCTAACAAACATGGGTTTATAATGTGAGAAACTTGTTCCAGAAAAATGACCTTAATGAATCCCAAATTGTAATAAAAGTCATTTGCAATTTATATAAACAACAAAATAAGAGTGAGTAAGCAGCAAATCAAAAATGTTGAAGGCTTTCTAAAAGATAGAACATTGATAAGTTGAATGAAAGAAAGAGGCCACAGACAAAGCACATTGAAAAAAGATAATTGAAAGGGAGGATAATTTCAGAGGTTGTTTAGTCTCAGATATGATGAAATTAGAGAAAATAAAAGGGCTCTGGGAAAATAATCAGGATGCTTAACTAAAACTTTTTTAGAGCACAAGGCTCGTGGAACCTCTACTTATTCATGTATTTGCTGATGAAGGATTTTATCATTTGGAAGGAGAATCAGGGCAGTGTATCAGGAGAAACAGATTCTTTACCCCAAATGCAAAGCATTGAGCACAACCTCTTCAGTAGCATATCCAGCCAAACTCTCCAAGATTTCAGAAACAGTCTTCTGTAGTCAGAAATGGCATCTACATAAAGTAGAGCAGGGATCCTGAATGGCAAATATAACCAAACGTTTGAAGAGGACCTACAACTCAAAAGAATGGCAACTTACTCCACAAATGAAAGAATTAATATGCAAGGAGGCAAGACACATTTTACTTATTTTAAGATCTTCCTATAATATTAAATATTCTAGAGGATATTACATCCCATCCATTTAAAAAGTACCCAGAAATCACAAAAATAAAAATATAATTATAAAAATGAAAACCTAAGACTTCTAGTTTCAGCTTCAATAAGTAAAGTTTGGAAGTCATCACTCCTCTTTGTATCAGAAGAAAAGACTAAACAAACTAAAACTCAGTATTTTTTTCTTGGATGCATTAGAGAACTGAGATTGCCCCAAATCTGGAAAAATAGGCAAATCCAGCGAGTCACAGCCAAGAGCTGCTTACCTGAAGAAAAAGCCACTGTAGCCATAACTTGGTGGGGACATTTAACTTGTAATGTTAATTAACTGCTGGAGCTGAATGTAGACTAGCTTGAAAGTGAGAAATCCTGGGGTGGAGGGATGCTATGCTGCTAGGAGGGCCCTACATTTTTGTGGGTTTTATCTTCAGGAACTATACCAGATCCTTACTGCGAAAAACCTAAGAAAGATTCTCCCTTGGCTTTATCAAGGGAGGGGAGGAGTAACCATTGTGACAAACACACCGAGTATTCTCCAGAGCAAAGGCCTTATTCTTCGGGGGAAATGACATTACTAGTCTTATCTTATCTGGGGGAAGGGCATCTCTCCCACCCTGGCCCCCTCTGACCTTTCTGTCTCATCTAAGGTGGAAGAAAATGGCTAAGAGATCTAAGCATAGGTCACACAGCCTTGGGACCCAGGTGCACTGATAAAACTGATATTTAATTATATGATTATAGAATATCCCTTCTTCCTCACACTTTACCAGCATACCAACAGGGCTCCACTACAACAATAGTAGCTGAAAGAGCTGCAAGATGCAAATTCTGTCTGAGAATGAGTTTTTAGGAAATCCCAAAATAACACAGGAGACAAAAATAAGGATACAAGAGAAATATAAAGCCTTTGGCACCCACAGCTACAGTAAACATAAAACACAGTGGAGCTCTTAGCCAAATTAACATAAGACCACACACTAAAGGCCTAGAAAAATATCTAAATTTTTATTACATGACACCTCATGTCCAGGTTTAACCAGAAAATTACAAGTCACACCAAAAGACAAGAAAAACCACAAATTAAGCATCAGAACCATGCTCAGATATGACACAGAACAGGAAATATAAAGTAATTATGAATAATATGTTAAGGGATCTAATGGAAAAAATAGGTAAAAGCAAGAAAATATGGGGAAACTATGCAAAGACATTGAAATTGTAAGAGAGTATCAATAGAAAATGCTGGAAAACAAAAACACTACAACAAAAATGAAGAATGTCTATGATACACTTATCAGTAGGTTGAACACCAAGAAAATAGTGAGCATGAAGATAGGTCAATAGAAATTTCCCAAAATAAAATACAAAGAGAAAAATAATAATACTAAAACATTATCTCAGAAATGTAGGATACTTTGTTTAATGTGACATGTGGAATTAGAATAGCAGTGGAGAAGATAGAACAGGGCAGAAGAAATATTTCAAGTAATAGCAGAGGAGAATTTCTCAAAATTAATGACATATACCAAACCACAGATCCAGAAAGCTTACAGAACACCAGCCAGGAAAAGTGCCAAAAAAACTACAACCAATTATATCATATTCAAACTGAAGAAAACCAAAGACAAAGAGAAAAATCTTGAAAGAAGCCAAATAAAATGAAATACTTTACATAGAAAGGAAAAAAAGATGAGAATTACAGTAGACTTCTTGTCACAAACCATGCAAACAAGGAGAGAGTTGACTAAAATATTGGAAGAGTTCAAAGAAAAACCACCAACCTAGGATTCTATATCCTGTTAGATTGCCCTACAAATTACAGATAATTAAAGACTTTCTTAGATAAACAACAACTGAGGGAATTCATCACGACCAGTTCTGCCCTAGAAGAAAGGTAAAAAAGGATAATGAAATGAAAATTGTATAGGCTGGAAATTTGATTTACATAAAGAAGGAAGGAACATCAGGAAAGAAATAAATGAAAGCATAATTTTTTTAAATTGATAAGTAAATTAAAATATGTCTTTGTTTAAAGTAATAATAGTAACAATGTGATGGGTGGTTTTAGCATACAGATAAGTAAAATAAATGACAGCAATTTCACAAGGTATGGGAGGGAACTTCTAGGGATATACTGTCATACAGTATGTGAATAACATGTGAAGTGGTATACAGTTATTTGAAAGTAGACTAAGATTAGTTTAATATTCTTTAATACGTTGGAAAACACTAAAATTTTTTTTTAATGAGGATAATTGATATACTAATGTTACAGGAAACGGGATCCGGATCCAGACCCCAAGAGAGGGTTCTTGGATCTCATGCCGGAAAGAATTCAGGGCGAGTCCACAGTGCAAAGTGAAAGCAAATTTATTAAGAAAGTAAAGGGATAAAAGAATGGCTAGTCTGTAAACAGAGCAGCCCCAAGGGCTGCTGATTGCCAAATAGCCTGTCTGCAAGCACACTAATTCTTTCTTCCACTATTAAAAGACTCTGATGCATTGTTCAGTATACCAGCTGCAATTTTCAGCTCCTGAATTTCTGCTCATTTCTTTTTAATTATTTCAATCTCTTTGTTCAATTTACCTGACAGAGTTCTGAGTTCTTTCTCTGTGTTATCTTGAATATATTTGAGTTTCTTCAAAATAGCTATTTTGAATTCTGTCTAAAAGATCACATATCTCTGTTTCTCCAGGACAGGTTCCTGGTGCCTTATTTAGTTCATTTAGTGAGGTCATGATTTCCTGGGTCATCTTGATACTTGTGGATGTTCGTCTGTGTCTGGGCATTGAAGGGTTAGGTATTTACTATAGTCTTTGCAGTCAGGGCTTGTTTGTACCCTTCCTTCTTGGGAAGGCTTTCCAGATGTTTGAAAGAACTTGGGTGTTGCTGTCTAAGCTATGTCTGCTTTAGGGGGAATCCCAAACCCGGTAACACTGCAGTTCTTGCAGACTTGTAGAGGTACCGCCTTGAAGTTCTTGGCAAAAATTGGAAATAATTCTCTGGATTACTAGGCAGAGACTCCTATTCTCTTCCCTTACATTCTCTAAAACAAATGAAGTCTCTCTCTGTTCTGAGCCACCTGAACCAGGGGTGGACACAAGCACCCCTGTGGCTACCGGTCCTAGAACTGTTCTGGTCTGACCTTAAGCCAGCCCAGCACTGAGTCTCAACAAAGCCCTGCTCTAACCACTTGCTGGTTACTACCTATGTTTTCTCAAAGCCCTGGGGCCTCATGATCAGCAAGTAGCTCAGTCAGCCAGGCCTGTGTCCTTTCCTTCAGGGTGGCAAATTCCTCCAGGCCCCTGGTGAATCTAGAGGTGCCATTCGGGAGCCAGGGATTAGAGTAAGAAACCTTACATATCTACCTGGTGTTCTATTGTACTAAGGCTGAGGTGGCACTCAAACCATAAGATGCAGTCTTTCCCACTCTTTCCTACCCTTCCTAAAGGCAGAGGAGCCTCACTGTATGGCCACCACCACCTCAAATCAATGGGGAGTACTGCCAGGCTACCATCAATGTTTTCTTAAAGCTCAAGGCCTCTTAAGTCAGTTTGTGGTGAATGCTGTCTGGACTGGGACTCACACTTTAAGGCAATGGGCTCCCTTCTGGTCCAGGGCACATCCAGAAATTCTGTCTAAGAGCCAGGTTCTAGAGTCAGGGATCCCAAGAGCTCAATGGTACTCTGCCCCCGGTGGCTGAGCTGGTACCTAAAGTGCAAGACAAAGAACCTTTTATTTTTCCTTCTACTCTTCTCAGGCAGAAGGAGTCTTTCATTGTAGCCACCACAGCTGGGAATGTGCTAAGTCTTACCAGAAACCAGCAAATCTCAATGTCTCACCTAAGTTCCTTAATATACCTGGACATCACTGCTGTTTATTTAAAGCCCAAGGCCTCTTTAGTTAGCAGGTGTTGAATTCTGCCAGGATTGAGTCCTTCCCTACAGGGAAGTGGATTTCCTTCTGGCCCAGTCTGTCTAGAAATGTTGTTTGGAAGCAAGGGCTGGAAAGGGTGACCTCACGACTCTGACCGGGGACCTAGTCTGCTATGGCTGAGCTGGTATCCAAAATGCAAGAAAACGTTCTCTCTACTCTTTCATCTCCTGTCCTCAAGCAGAAAGGGTCTCTTTTGGAGCTGTAAGCTGTGCAACCTGGAATTAGAGAAGGGGTGATAACAGCACTCCCTTGGCTGTTTCAGCTCGTGTCTCCGTAGGTCATGCCCTCCTTAGTCTATTATCTGTGGGACCAGTTCAGCACTAGGAGTCACCTAGGAGTTACAATTCTTGTGGCCTAAAGTGTCTTTCAAGTTTATTTGTTACCCCAGAACACTGTAGCCTGTGGTGCCAAGGCTTGTGGGAGCTCAAGTTCTGACCACTGGGATCTGTGATTCTGTTCTGACTAGGGCTGGTTTAAAGGCTCCCTCCTTGGGTGTCAGCTGAGTTTGGTCGTGTTTTGCTTTCTGCTCTTCTTCTCACTAGTGCACAGAAATACTCTCCACACCACACCACCACTGCTGGAGGATGCAGGAGAGGTGATGCTGGTGATTGAAAACTGTTTTCTCTATTTATTCAGTGCCTCTTTCAGTAATATGAACTTAAAACCAGGTACTACGAGTGCTGTCCTGATTCTTGGCCCTTATGCTGGTGCTTTTTTTGTGTGTAGATAGTTGTTAAATTGGTGTCCTTATAGAGGGACAATTGGTGGAGCCTTCTATCTGCCATCTTTCTGATTCTTTACAGAATTAGAAAAAAACATTTTAAAATTCATATGGAATGAAAAAAATAGTCAAGACAGTCCTAAGCAAAAAGAGCAAAGCTGGAGGCATCACGTTACCTGACTTGAAACTATATCACAAGGCTACAGTAACCCAAACAGCGTGATACTGGTACAAAAACAGATATATAGACAAATGGAACAGGCAAGACAGCCCATAAATAATGCTACACACTTACAACCATCTGGTCTTTGACAAACCTGACAAAAACAAGCAATGGGGAAAGGATTCCCTATTTAATAAATGCTGCTGTGTTAACAGACTAGCCATTGGCAGAAGACTAAAATCAGACTCCTTTCTTAGACCATATACAAAAATCAACTCAAGATAGATTGTTGACTTAAATGCAAAACCTAAAACTATAAAAACCCTAGAAGATAACCTAGGGAATATCATTCTGGACAGAGGCCCTGGCAAAGATTTCATGAAGAAGACACCCAAAGAATTTGCAACAATGTCAAAAATTGACAAATGGGACCTAATTAAACCAAAGAGGTTCTGCACAGCAAAAGAAACTATCAACAGAGTAAACAGACAGCCTACAGAATGGGAGAAAATATTTGCAAACTATGCATCCAACAAATCTCTAATATCCAGAATTTATAAGGAAATTAAACAAATTAACAAGCAAAAACCTAGCAAAAACCTATCAGGGAACCTGCCCTGATAGTCACATAGGTTCTTTTCTATTTTCCCTAAGCATCAGCCAGTTTGAGAAATAAAGGGACAGAGTACAAAAGAGAGAAATTTTAAAACTGGGCATCCGGAGGAGACATCACATGTTGGTAGGTTCCTTGATGCTCCATAAGCTGCAAAACCAGCAAGTTTTTATTAGGGACTTTCGAAAGGGGAGGGAGTGTGCAAATAGGTGTGGGTCACAGAGATCAGGTACTTCACAAGGTAAAAGAATATCACAAGGCAAATGGAGGCAGGGTGAGATCACAGGACCACAGGACCACAGGACAGGGGCAAAATTAAAATTGCTAATGAGGTTTCCGGCACCATTGTCATTGATAACATCTTATCAGGAGACAGGGTTTTGAGAGCAACCAGTCTGACCAGAATTTATTAGGTGGGAATTTCCTCTTCCTAATAAGCCTGGGAGTGCTATGGGAGACTGGGGTTTATTTCATCCCTACAGTCTCAACCATAAAATACGGCCACACCCAAGGGAGCCATTTCAGAGACCCTCCCCCAGGCGCATATTCTCTTTCCCAGGGATTTTCCTTGCTGAGAAAAAGAATTCAGCGATATTTCTCCCATTTGCTTTTGAAAGAAGAAAAATATGGCTCTGTTCCACCAGTCAGAGTTTAAGGTTATCTCTGTTATTCCCTGAACAATTGCTATTATCCCGTTCTTTTTTCAAGGTGCCTGGATTTCATATTGTTTAAACACACATGCTCTACAATTTGTGCAGTTAAGGCAATTATCACAGAGTCCTGAGGTGACATACATGCTCCTCAGCTAACAGGATTAAGAGACTAAAGTAAAGACAGGCACAGGAAATCACAAGGGTATTGACTGAGGAAGTGATAAGCGTCCATGAAATCACAATTTATGTTTAGAGATTGCAGTAAAGATAGGCATAAGAAATTATAAAAGTATTAATTTGGGGAACTAATAAATGTCCATGAAATCTTCATAATCCATGTTCTTCTGCCATGGCTTCAGCCAGTCCCTCAATTTGGGGTCCCTGACTTCCCGCAACAAAAACCAAAAAACCCAATTACAAAGTGGGCAAAGGACATGAACAGACACTTTTCAAAAGAAGATATATATGTGGCCAATAAGCATATGAAAAAATGCTCATCTTCACTAATCATTAAAGCAATGCAAATCAACACCACTATGAGATACCATCACACCAGTCAGAGCGGCTATTTTTAAAAAGTCAAAAAATAACAAATCATGGCAAGGTTGTGGAGAAAAGGAAAGCTTATATGCTGCTGTATAGTGTAAATTAGTTATATGGGAATGTAAATTAGTTCAGTCATTGTTTGGTGATTTCTCAAAGATCTTAAAACTGAATTACTATTTGACCTAGCAATCCCATTATTGAATATATACCCAAAGAAATATAAATTGTTATACCATAAAGACTCATGGAATCATATGTTCATTGCAGCACTATTCACAATAGCAAAGACATGGAATCAACCTTAATATCCATCAAAAGTAGAATGGATAAAGAAAACGTGGTACATATACACAGTGGAATACTATGCAGTCATGAAAATGAATAAGATTATGTCCTTTGCAGCAACATGAGTGGAGCTAGAGGCCATTATCCTAAGCAAACTAACAGGCACAGAAAACCAAATACCTCCTGTTCTCACTTATAAGTAGGAACTAAATATTGAGTACACATGGAAACAAAAAGGGAACAACAGACAATAGGGCCTACCTGAGGTTGGACGGTAGGAGGAGGGTGAGGATAGAAAAACTACCTATGCTGATTAAATTCATGATAAAATCATCTGCACATCAAAGCCCTGTGACATACAATTTATATGTATAACAAACCTGTACCTGTACCCCTGAATCTAAAATAAAAGTAGGAAGACAGATAGAAAGAAAGAAAGAAAGAAAGAAAGAAAGAAAGAAAGAAAGAAGAACCATCTTCCAATTTTACAGCTTACATTATATTCAGTGGTATAAAACTAAATCCTTTTCTCCTAAGATCAGGAATATGGATGTAAATTCTTTCTTAGCACTTCTATTCATTATCATAATGGACCTCTACTCTGTGGAATAAGAGAAGGAAATAAAATATATATATTTTGTGAAGGAAGAAACAAAACTGTCTTTGTTCACAGATGACATGATTGTTTATGTATAATATCCCAAAGAATCAACAACAACAAAAAACTCCCACAACTAATAGGTTTCATGGGCATCCCTGTGAAGAGACCACCAAACAGGCTTTGTGTGAGCAACATGGCTGTTTATTTCACCTGGGTGCAGGCGGGCTGCGTCCAAAAAGAGAGTCAGCAAAGGGAGATAGGGGTGGGGCCGTTTTATAGGATTTGGGTAGGTAAAGGAAAATTACAGTCAAAGGGGGGTTGTTCTCTGGCGGGCAGAGTGGGGGTCACAAGGTGCTCATTAGGGGAGCTTTTGAGCCAGGATGAGCCAGGAGAAGGAATTTCACAAGACAATGTCATCAGTTAAGGCAGGAACAGGTCATTTTCACTTCTTTTGTGGTGGAATGTCATCAGTTAAGGCTATTTTTACTTCTTTTGTGGATCTTCAGTTACTTCAGGCCATCTGGTTGTATACATGCAAGTCACAGGGGATGCGATGGCTTGGCTTGGGCTCAGAGGCCTGACATTCCTGCCTTCTTATATTAATAAGAAAAATAAAACAAAATAGTGTTGAAGTCTTGGGGCGGCGAAAATTTTTGGGGGGTGGTATGGAGAGAGAGTGGGCGATGTTTCTCAGGGCTGCTTCGAGCGGGATTAGGGGCAGCATGGGAACCTAGAGTGGGAGAGATTAAGCTGAAGGAAGATTTTGTGGTAAGAGGTAATATTGTGGGGTTGTTAGAAGAAACATTTGTCATGTAGAATTATTGGTGATGGCCTGGATATTGTTTTGTATGAATTGAAAAACCAAATGGAATAAGAGAAGGAGAAAAACAGGTATAAAAGATCTAAGAATTGGGAGGACCCAGGACATCTGATTAGAGAGTGCCTAAGGAGATTCAGCATAGTCCTGCCAGCAAAGATTATTTATTTACTTCAAGAGTTTAGAGTGGCGGTTTGGTGATAGCACCAGGAGATATCAGCTGTGATGACTTGGAGAAACAGTGTAAACTGTCAGTGTAAACAAGAGCAGGGCATATATGAGTAGTTGAGAACAGTAAATAGGAGGATGACTAGATAGAAGATAGTAGGGATGACAAGGTTTTTTGGGGCACAGTCTAAGTTGGTCTGGTGTCTGGAATGAGACTGGGGCCTAATAAAAAGGAGCGTCTATACAGGAGCTCAAATGGGCTGCACCTTGTAGCATTCTGAGGACAGGTCTAACTTCTGAGAAGGGAAAGTGGTAAAAGTATTGTCCAGTCCTTTTTAAGTTGGTGGCTGAGCTTGGTGAGCTGTGTTTTTAAAAGACCATTAGTCTGTTCTACTTTTCCTGAAGACTGAGGACTGTAAGGGATATAAAGGTTTCACTGAATACTAAGAGCCTGAAAAACTGCTTGGCTGATTTGACTAATAAAGGCTGGTCTGTTATCAGACTGTATAGAGGTGGGAAGGCTAAACTGAGGAATTATGTCTGACAGAAGGGAAGAAATGACTGTGATGGCCTCCTCAGACCCTGTAGGAAAGGCCTCTACCCATCCAGTGAAAGTGTCTACCCAGACTAAGAGATATTTTAGTTTTCTGACTCGAAGCATGTGAATAAAGTCAATTTGCCAGTCCTGGGCAGGGGCAAATCCCCGAGCTTGATGTGTAGGAAAGGGAGGGGGCCTGAACTATCCATGAGGGGTAGTATAATAGCAGATGGAACACTGAGAAGTGATCTCCTTGAGATTTCCACGATGGAAAGGAAATGAGAGGTTCTAAGACACGGGCTGGCAGCTTATAACCTACATGGAAGAGGTTACGAAATGATGACAGAATAGAATGGGCCTGTGAGGCTGGAAGGAGATATTTTCCTTGGTCTAAGAACCATTTGCCTTGTGTGGGAAGAGATTGATAGGTGGAAGTTTCAGCAGGGGAGTAGGTGGGAGTGACCGATGTGAAGGAGAAAAACTGGCCACGAGGGACAGAAGTTGGAGAGCTAGCTGCTTGTCTGGCCACCTTATCAGCATAAGTGTTGTCTAGAGCAATGGGCTCTGATGTCTTTTGATGCCCCTTGCAGTGGATGACCCCAGCTTCCTTTGGAAGTAAAGCAGCCTTGAGTACAGTTTTTATTAAAGAGGCATTAATGATGGAGGACGCTTGTGTAGTGAGAAAACTTTTCACCGCATGGTGGTGCAGAATATGAAAGGCATATTTAGAGTCAGTATAGATATTGACACATAGTCCTTTTGCAAGAGTGAGGGCTTGAGTTAAGGCAACTAGTTTGGCTTGCTGAGAGGTAGTGGAGGGGGGCAGAGTGGTAGCCTCAATGATAGATGTGAAAGATACGATAGCATAGCCTGCCTTTGCTGGTGAGTGGCGATTAGGCCTGGTGGAACTGCCATCAATAAACCAAGTGTGATCAGGGTGAGAAACAGGAAAGAAGGAAATACGGGGAAATGGAGTGAATGTCAGGTGGATCAGAGAGATGCAGTCATGAGGGTCAGGTGTGGTATCCGGAATAATGGATTGAAGTCCGGGCCAGGAACAACGGTAATTGTGGGAGACTCAACAAAAAGTGAGTATAGCTGAAGGAGCCTGGAAGCAGAAAGTATATGCATCAGGAAAGGGGAAGAAAATAGATTTTGGAAGTTATGAGAACTGTAGAGAGTGAGTTGAGCATAGTTTGTGATTTTGAGGGCCTCTAAAAGTATTAAAGCAGTGGCAGCCACTGCATGCAGACATGAGGGCTAGGCTAAAACAGTAAGGTCAAGTTGTTTGGACAGAAAGGCTACAGGGTGTGGTCCTGGCTCTTGTGTAAGAATTCTGACCACGCTAACCATGACTAGGAAGGAAAGGAGTTGTTGTTTTGTAGAAGGTGCTGGGGTTTGAGAGATCAGTAGGACACAATTGGCAGGGAGAGCACGTGTGTTTTTATGAGAATTATGCTGAGATAGGTAACAGATGAGGAAGAAATTTGGGCTTGACTGAAGTAATGGGGGCTGTCTGTGAAGCTTTGCGGCAGTACAGCCTAGGTAATTTGCTGAGCTTGATAGGTGTCAGGGTCAGTCCAAGTGAAAGCGAAGAGAGGCTGGGATGAAGGGTGCAAAGGAATAGTAAAGAAAGCATGTTTGAGATCTAAAACAGAATAATGGGTCATAGAGGGAGGTATTGAGGATAGGAGAGTATATGGGTTTGGCACCACAGGGTGGATAGGCAAAACAATTTGGTTGATAAGGCGCAGATCCTGAACTAACTTGTAAGGCTTGTCTGGTTTTAGGACAGGTAAAATGGGGGAATTGTAAGGAGAGTTTATAGGCTTTAAAAGGCCATGGTGTAGCAGGCAAGTGATAACAGGCTTTAATCTTTTCAAAGCATGCTGTGGGATGGTATATTGGCGTTGAGTGGGGTAAGGGTGATTAGGTTTTAATAAGATAGTAAGGGGTGCATGATCGGTGGCCAAGGAGGGAGTAGAGGTATCCTATACTTATGGGTTAAGGTGGGGGGGATACAAGAGGAGGATGTGAAGGAGGCTTTGAACTGGGGGGAAAGGTGGCAATGAGGTGTGGCTGTAGCCCAGGAATAGTCAGGGAAGCAGATAATTTAGTTAAAGTGTCTCGGCCTAATAAGGGAACTGGGCAGGTGGGGATAACTAAAAAGGAGTGCTTAAAAGAGTATTGTCTAAGTTGGCACCAGAGTTGGGGAGTTTTAAGAGGTTTAGAAGCTTGGCCGTCAATACCTATAACAGTTATGGAGGCAAGGGAAACAGGCCCTTGAAAAGAAGGTAATGTGGAGTGAGTAGCCTCCGTATTGATTAAGAATGGACGGACTTACTCTCCACTGTGAGAGTTACCCGGAGCATCTGTGATGGTCCTGTAGGCTTCCGAGGCAATTGGGCAGTGTCAGTCTTCAGCTGCTAAGCCAAGAAGATCTGGGAAGGATTCAGAGAGCCTTGGGCCAGAGTCCCAGGGGCTCTGGGAGTGGCTTCCAGGTGAGTTGAAAGTCTGATTTTCAGTGGGGTCCCACACAGATGGGATGCAGCTTAGGAGGAATCCCGGGCTGCGGGCATTCCTTGGCCTGGTGGCCAGATTTCTGGCACTTGTAGCAAGCTCCTGGGGAAGGCAGGCCTGGAGGAATGCCTGGCCGCTGCAGTTCAGGCGTTTGGAAGTTCTTGTGTGCTGGAGATACGGCTGGGGTTGGTCTCACAGTGGAGGCAAGGAATTGCAACTTTTTTCTATTATTGTACACCTTGAAGGCGAGGTTAATTAAGTCCTGTTGTGGAGTTTTCGGGCCGGAATTTAATTTTTTGAGTTTTATTTAATGTCAGGAGCAGATTGGGTAATAAAATGTATATTGAGAAAAAGATGGCCTTTTGACTTTTTAGGGTCTAGGGCTGTAAAGTGTCTCAGGGTTGCTGCCAAACGAGCCATGAACTGGGCTGGGTTTTTTATATTTGATGAAAAAGAGTCTAAACACTAACTGATTTGGGAGAGGTCGGATGAAGGAAAAGGAGTATTAACCTTGACTATGCCTTTAGCTCCAGCCACCTTTTTAAGAGGAAATTGCTGGGCTGGTGGGGGAGGGCTAGTCACGGAATGAAACTGTAAGCTGGACCAGGTGTGAGGAGGGGAGGTGATAAAAGGATTATAGGGTGGAGGAGAGGAGGCTGAGGAAGAATTGGGACCTAGCTTGGCCTGGCGAGGACGGGAGAGGTCAGATGGGTCTGTAGAAAAGGAAGATTAGAAAGACTCAGCGATGCTTGGGGTTGGGACTGAGGGGACAGGCGGGAGGGAAAGGAGGAAGATTTGGGATGAGTTGCAGTGGGCACAGAGACTAGGAAGGGAGCGATGTGTAAAAGAATTCCTGGAAGTCAGGCACCTCAGGCCGTTTGCCTATTTTACGACAAGAATTATTTAGATCTCGCAGGATGGAAAAATTGAAAGTGCCATTTTCTGGCTATTTGGAACTACTGTTGAGTTTCTATTGGGGTCAAGCAGCATTGCAGAAGAAAATAAGGCATTTAGGTTTTAGGTCAGGTGTGAGTTGAAGAGGTTTTAAGTTTTTGAGAACACAGGCTAAGGGAGAAGAAGGAGGAATGGAGGGTGGAAGGTTGCCTATAGTGAAGGAGGCAAGTTTAAAGAAAAGGGAGAATAGAGACAGGGAGGGAAGCAGTTCGGGGGTTCTTACCCTACAGAAAAGCGGGAAAGGGGTTGGGGCACAGAGATACAAGGTCGGGGCATGGAAATAAGGGATCGGGGCACAGAGATATAAGAGGTCGGGGCACGGAAATAAGGGATTGAGGCACAGAGATATAAGAGGTTGGGGCGTGGAAATAAGGGATTGGGGCACAGAGATAAGAGGTCAGGGTGCAGAAATAAGTGATTGGGCATTCTTGCCCCCTAGAAAAGCAGGACTTGCCGCTAAGGGTGAAGGACCAAGGCAGGCGTCCCTGCGTGGTCTGACACCTTTGAAAGGTGAGTGAATAATCGGAGAGGCGTCCCTGCAATGATTAAACACCAAGGGAAGGCTGCCTGCCCAGGCTGTGACAGGCGCCGGAGTTTTGGGTCCACGGATAAAACGTGTCTCCTTTGTCTCTACCAGAAAATGAAAGGAATTGAAATTAAGAGAAGGGAGAGATTGAAGTGTGGTGGCAAGATTGAAAGGAGAAAGAGGCTGAGGGATAGTGAGGGAGGTTGGAGAAGAGAGTAAAAAGAGGCCGCTTACCGGATTTGAAATTGGTGAGATGTTTCTTGGACTGGTCGTCTGAGGACCTGAGGTTGTAGGTGAATCTTTCTCATGGATCAAAGAGCAGGAGGACAGGGGATTGATCTCCCAAGGGAGGTCCCCCGATCCGAGTCATGGCACCAAATTTCATGCGTGTCCCTGTGAAAAGACCACCAAACAGGCTTTATCCGAGCAACATGGCTGTTTATTTCACTTGGGTGCAGGGGGGCTGTGTCCAAAAAGAGAGTCAGTGAAGGGAGATAGGGGTGGGGCTGTTTTATAGGATTTGGGTAGGTAAAGGAAAATTACAGTCAAAGGGGGGTTGTTCTCTGGCGGGCAGGGTGGGGGTCACAAGGTGCTCCGTAGGGGAGCTTTTGAGCCAGGATGAGCCAGGAGAAGGAATTTCACAAGACAATGTCATCAGTTAAGGCAGGAACAGGTCATTTTCACTTCTTTTGTGGTGGAATGTCATCAGTTAAGGCTATTTTTACTTCTTTTGTGGATCTTTAGTTACTTCAGGCCATCTGGATGTATAAGTGCAAGTCACAGGGGATGCGATGGCTTGGCTTGGGCTCAGAGGCCTGACAATAGTCTAGTATTGAAAAGTTGAAGAATGTAAGGTTAATATTCAAGTCAATTGTCTTCTTTTTATCAGCAATGTATAATTGGATTTTGAAATTTTGGAAAAAGCAACACAATTATAGTTGTAGTGGTCAAGGGGAAACTATCCCTTTGCCCTCTGAACGTTCACTGAAAATCAACTGGCCAAAGGCAAATTAATGGGAAAAAAAGACATACACAATGTATTTACGTGCACCTATAAGCACTGGAGCCATACAAAATGTAAAAACTCAAAGGAAGAGCCAGATAGTTGATGCTTTTGTACCATCTTGAGGTTACAGAAAGAATGGGAGCTTGGAACATGGCAAGACATGTTAACAGAGAGAGAGAAGAGGAAAGGGATGGCTTGCAAAGGTGCTCTTGTTATGTACCTGGTGCACAGGTAGCAGCTCTCAGAAAGAATAGATTATAGCCTGTGGTTGAGTTAATCTTTCTTAGATGCAGACAATGGGGGAGGGTCTCAGAGGAAGCCTGGCTGTTTATTTCACTAATGCAGATTTTCTCTACAGATGCAAATCTCCTCCACAAAAGGCAGCTTTGCAAGGCTATTCCTGTCTGCAGGCTCTCTGAATAGCCATCTCAAAATATGTCTGAGAAATATATTTTGGGTAGACAATTTTTGGTTTACTCTACAATCAAACTGAAAATAGAATAAAATATCTAGGTATAATTTTTTGTAAGTTTAGAATCTATATGTGAATAACTATAAAACTCTAATGACACAAACAAAGGACCTAAATAAGTGAAGAGACATACTGTTTTTATACATTGGAAGATCCAATAGTGTTAATATGTCAATTCTTCCCAACTCGATCTATAGATTTTACACAATCCCAACCAAAATCGTAGCTAGCGGTTTTGTAGGTATCAATAAACTGATTGCTATGTTTATCTGGAAAGGTAAAAGACCTATAGTAGTCAACGTAATAGTGAAGAAAAACATAATTAGACTCATACTACCAGATGTCAAGATTTACTTTAAGGCAATAGTAACCAAGATGTAAGAAGCATTTGAACCAGAGCAACTGCATCTTGAATAGGGGCTGGGTAAAATGAGGCTAAAACCTACTGGACTGCATTCCCACATGGTTAATGCACTCCAACTCACAGGATGAAATAGAGGTTGGCACAAGATACACATCATAAAGACCTTGCTGATAGAATAGTTTGTAGTAAAGAAGTCGGCCAAAATCCAAAACCAAGATGGTGACGACAGTGACCTCTGGTCGTCCTCACTGTTACACTCCTACCAGAACTATGACAGCTTACAAATGCCGTGGCAACATCAGGAAGTTACCCTAAATGGTCTAAAAAGGAGAAACATGAATAATCCACCCCTTGTTTAGCATATCATAAAAAATAACCACAAAAATGGGAAACCAGCAGCCCTTGGGGCTGCTCTATGGAGTAGCCATTCTTTGTTTCTTTACTTTCCTAATAAACTTACTTTCACTTTACTCTATGGACTTGCCCTGAATTCTTTCTTGCTTGAGATCCAAGAACTCTCCCTTGGGGTCTGGATTGGGACCCCTTTCCAGTAACAAAGACAGTGTGGTACTTGTGAGATTAGTTACATAGATCAATGGATAGGAATAGAGAGCCCAGACATTGACCCACACAAACACAGTCAACTGATCTTTGACAAGAAGCAAAGATAATTCAATGAAGAAAATATAGTCTTTTTAACAAATAGTTTTGGGACAACTGGATATCTACATTATAAAACAAAACAAAACAATCTACAAGCATTACCCACATCTCTTACAGAAAACAGCATAAGTTGTATCATAGACCAAAATGTAAAATAAAAAATTAGAAAACTTTTAGTAAAACATAGAAGAAAATTTGGGTAACCTCAGGTTTGACAACCAGTTTTTAAATTGTTAAATTAAATTTAACCTAAAGCTGCCTCCTTACATATTTTAAGTTTGGCCTAAAGTTTTCTCTGCACACAGTGAATTGTAACCTAACTGGATGGGTAAACTCACTGTAACATACTCTTATACCAATCACCAAGTTTCTGCCAATCAAAGGCAGCAAACTGTTCAAACCAAGTTCAAATAAGGCAAATGCCAAGCTGTAAGCAATCAGCTATTTCTGTACCTTACTTTTGTTTTCTGTACATGACTTTCTTTTTCTGTCCATAAATCCTCTTCAACCACATGGCAGTGCTGGGGTCTCTCTGAGTCTATTCTGGCTTGGGGGGGCTGTTTGATTCATGAATTAAACTCTCTTAGATTGCTCAATTAAACTGTTATTGAATTTGTCCAACGTTTTTCTTTTAACAGATGGTGTCAGAATTGGAACATGAAGTAGAGCTTCCAGTAACCCCTAGGAGCATCAAGTGACCCAGAGAGGTAACCCCCTCCACCAGGGTCCATTGCATCCATTGCTCTCTCACAGCAACTGAGGCTCATGGGTAAGTTCGCTCTCAGATTCTGAAGCTTCACAGATTTGTGTTTTGTGCTATCTGAGTTTGTTTTAGCAAATTTTTTATGTCAACTGTGCTCGGAAGTCACAACAGAAACTAGACTGGGTCCAGGATCAGATTAAATCCAATAACTAATTGGATTAGATCCAGCTAGAGGCTTTAGATGTCTGACTGGCTCAGACAGAAACTGGCAGTAAATGGATAATCATACAGAGGATGTAAATTTTGGCTTTAGGAAATTCACAAGGATTTTTGTGTTCTATCCCCTTTGTTTCTTCTTGCATGTTTAGGTAGGGAAAAATCACTGGCTAAATTGATCAAGGGGAGCTCAGAGTCAAAGCCAAGATCTAGCATAAAGATAGGAACCTTGGCCAGGGGCAGTGGCTCATGCCTGTAATCCCATCCCAGCACTTTGGGAGGCCGAGGCGGGTGGATCATGAGGTCAGGAGTTCGAGACCAGCCTGGCCAATGCAGTGAAACCCTGTGTCTACTAAAAATACAAAAAATTAGGCCAGGCGCGGTGGCTCACTCCTGTAATCCCAGCACATTGGGAGGCCGAGGTGGGCGGATCATGAGGTCAGGAGATCGAGACCATCCTGGCTAACACGGTGAAACCCTGTCTCTACTAAAAATACAAAAAAATTAGCCGGGCATGGTGGCAGGTGCCTGTAGTCCCAGCTACTCAGGAGGCTGAGGCAGGAGAATGGCATGAACCCAGGAGGCGGAGCTTGCAGTGAGCTGTGATAGCACCACTATACTCTAGCCTGGGCAACAAAGCGAGACTCGGTCTCAAAAAAAAAAAAAATTAGCTGGGCATGGTGGTGAGTGCCTGTAATCCCAGCTACTCAAGAGGCTGAGGCAGGAGAATCATTAGAACCTGGAAGGCAGAGGTTGCAGTGAGCTGAGATTTCATCATTGGACTCCAGCCCGGGTGACAGTGCAAGACTCTGTCTCAAAAAAAAAAAAAAAGGGCACTTAATTTCTGAAGAAGTGAGTACCCCACCTTCCAGCTATGCCTATCTTTACAAGTATTAGACCCTGAAGCAACAAACTGTAACAGAAATGGCAAAATATTAACAAAGATAATTTAAAATTTCAGTGGAATATTCCAAATGAACAACATTGAATTTTTTAAAGTGCGTTTAAAAATGAGGGCTCCCAAATTAGGCTAACCAAGGAATTCGTATTAATGTGCAGAAGCTTCTATAAAGATTTCAATATTTTTATCGATTTTTTGAAAAAGACTTTATTTTAAAAAATGTTTTTTCTGGGGATTGGGTCTTGCTATGTTACCCAGGATGGTCTTGAACTCCTGGCCTGAAGTGATCCTCCTGACTTGCCTCCCAAATGACTGAGATTATAGCATGAGCCATTACACCCAGCCAATTTCTTTGTTTTATATATATATATATATATATACACTTATATATATAATTATATATAATTATATATAATTATATATATTAAATATATATATATACACATATATATGTCAAATAAAAAGCTTAAGCAGCCACGTGACAAGAATAATTAAATGTGCTAACTTTTTGGCTTGGTTACTACCCTCCTTAAAGGTTAAAAGAAAGCTAAGCTGGATAAAGTGTGTGTAAAAGGTAGGCCCTCAGCTAATGTATACTTGCTTCTTTTTCAAAGCTATCCATGCTGAATCCTGGCATAGAGAATGCTTTTTCATCCTATTCCTTAATGGGATCTACCCTGAACTTAGTATTTTAGCTAAGAAACAGTAGCTAAGTTAAAAAAGACTACCTATCTAATGAAATCAGTCTTCCAAATACATATTCATGGCATTTAGCTGTCTACTTTGAAAACCATTTGTAAAAAATAAAATTTTTTAATCACTGTTTTAAGAGTGTCTGCCTTTGTACACCACAAAGAGAGGGAGAATTGAATCACTAGAAACTTTTACAATTAGTTTAAATTTATGTCATAAGACTTACCTTTGCTTAAAGTGCTCTTCCTGTCCATTTTGTCTTAATTGCACTTTTACCTACAACTTTTTTCCTTGGTTTGAGCAAATCATTGTACAGTATTTGGCCTAAAATCTCTGCTGTGTGCTTTTGAGAGATAAATTTTCTATCTTGTTTCACCAAAGACTCAGCCCTTTAGAAATGCGAATTTAGAGTTGCCCAGCTAACAATTGCTTACGGCAATGAAACAGTAAATTAAAAGGGTGATACTTTGAATGGAGAGAAGAAAATCTATTTGAATGTCAGTAAATGAGAATTATCTATGAAATCAATAAGATCTGCTTCTGTCTGTATGTTTATAGTTTTATACAATTATGTGTATGTGATAATATTTGGTAAGTAAAGCCAGTTTTAAACTTGTTCTCAAAATAAAATAGGAATGTCTTTGGAATTGCCAGTTATGTATAATTCAGACATTTTTGCCTGGGTCTATGGATCACAGAGTATCATGGTATCTCTCATACATGTTTTAAGGTAATAAAACTGCTGCTCAGTAATATTTTTGATACTTCCTTGATTTGTCTGTAAGGTTATGTTTTTAGTTTTGGGGACTCTGGATTCTAGGGTCTGAATAGATGGCCATGGTGAGGCCTGGGCTTATGTCCTCAGCGCTTGGACCACCAGCTGCAAGGCAGAGGAAAGCACAATATGATTCCATCCTCCTTGTCTCACCTTTGCTTCCTAGCCAGGCTGACAGCAATTAGATCCTCCAGGCGTTATCTTCATAGCTCTGTTCTCTGTCCTGAACTCTGCACCTGGTATGTCAATTCAGGACCCAAATGTACCATATCCTTCGTAGCCATCCTTGGGTACCATATGAGTATTTGGGACCCAGGACAACAGGGGAAGACATTAGGGAGGGTACCTGTGTCATAGGATCAAAATTCTTTTCAGTAATATAATATCTTAAAGTCATGTTATATTAAATTAAGAGAAAATCATAGAATGGCTGAGTCATATCTAAGTAAGTTAAAACACTGAAATATTAATTATTAAATACAAGTTTAAGTTTATATAATTTGGCATCTTATTTTTATATGGCATAGAAAAGCTAAATATATTTAGATTTGTTTAAAAGTTGAGAAAACATCTTTCTACAAAAATTATGAAATGGTTTTTATCTACAAATATTGATACAAAATAGTTTGAGAATTATTTATTTCCTAGGTTTTCATTAGAAAGTGAGGTTAATAAAAGTTAAAATTGTGGTTATGTAATTAAAATGACTAGATATAAAAGAAACAGTTCTATATATAGACTGTATAAAGAAAAACAAAATAAGTTTTTGATGAGATGAATCATAAAGGCATGAAAATTTGTGTTTAGTGAGAAAAAAATAATTTTGTGCTGTTTAAAAGTTAAAGATTGTTTCAAGTGGAAGGAAGAAAGATGTAGATAAAACTAAATAAATACAGAAAGTTTTGAAAAGAAAGAAAAAAATTTGTAAGAGATTCTAAAAGCTTTATGAAAATCTTGTGTGGTCAAAAGCTGACTGATATTGGATATACTCATAAGGTTTATTAAAATTTATTTTAATATGGATAATACACTAATACAAAAGTAAAATTTGGTTTCCTCTTTTAAATAATAATTTTATGTAATATAATAAGAAGCAGTAAAGATAATTTTACTCACCTTTTGAGTAAACTCCAAAAAATGACAGGGAAAAGGAGAGATGGATATATATATATATAACACATATATACGTGTGTGTGTGGGAGGGTGTGTGGTGACTGTTCTAAATTGCTAAAATGGTTTATGACCGATGTTTGGTTTATCAAACCCATATTCCTGGGAAGGCTCAATCAAAACTTCAGGTACATTTTTGCTACCTGATAGGCCATTTGAACACTTATAGAGGAGTTTCACTCAATTGTCATTTCCAGTGCAGGTTTTATGGTTGTATAGAAGCTTTCTCAAGCAAGAAGGCTGTTGTTATAACCGTAGCTAAAAGTTATACAGAAATGTGTTTTCCTCATGGGACATTCCTGGATAAATCTCCAGTGATAGAGGTACTTGTTTCACTGGGCAAGTTGTAAAATTGTTGAATAAGATATTACAGATACAATAGCATTAGGAAAAGATAACTGAATTGACCGGATTGCCTTGGTCAAAGGTGTTGCGTATTGATGACAATCAGATCTATTTAGAGTGGAAACATAAGTTGACCCCTTATAAAATAGTCACTGGAAGGCCTATGCATATGATAATAGAACTTATGTATCTTCTGCTACTAAACTCTGATATGACTATATTCTGCAAAGCTCTAATGAATTATGTCAAAGTGTATTTTCGCCAGATAATGAAAGCTTTTTATGATCCACTGACCAAGGGCAATCAAAGCCTTCACAACCTAGAACCCAGAGATTGGGTTTTCTAAGAATGACATCAAAGAAAGTCTCCCCTTATCATCACACTGCAGCAAAACTTCAGGACCTTGAACTTTGGGTTCATAATCTTACAGTACAATTTCCCTATTGGTGAATATTTAAAGGCCCATCTAGACTCTTGGAACTGCATGCCATTGGAGGCCTTAAGGTAAAGCTCTAATCAGGGAAGTTTCTTAAGGCAAAGCTAACTAGGGAACTATACCCAGAGTTACCCATTCTATGAATTTAGCATTTTCTAGAAAACCTTTTATTTTTATTTTATTATTATTATTTCAGTATGCCCACCACATTCTTCATCAAATAAATGTACTCAATTTGGCTGAGAGCAGTGGCTCACGCCTGTAATCCCAGCACTCTGGGAGGTTTACGTGGGTGGATCACCTGAGGTCACAAGTTAGACACCAGCCTGACTAATATGGTGAAACCCTGTCTCTACTAAAAACACACAAAATTAGCCAGGCATGGTGGCAGGTGCCTGTAATCCCAGCTACTCAAAAGGCTGAGGCAGGAGAATTGCTTGAACCCAGGAGGTGGAGGCTGAAGTGAGCTGAGATTGCACCATTGCACTCCAGCCTGGGCAAAAAGAGTGAAACTTTGTCTCAAAAACATAAAAGATTTACTCAACCTCGTACCCATTAATGGAAACTACTTTGCCAAAGCATTCTATCACTATTTTCCAATCTGGACTGTTTTCTCTGTAGGCCTGCTCCACAGTTTTCATTTTTTAAATTTTAGACATAATTTTAAATTTAATTATAATTAAAATTTCTGCAAATATGTTCTTGTTTTTTGATTTTCTGTAAATATGTGCTTGTTTTTTGATTACTTTTGATTGCATTTTCTGCAAATATGTTCTTGACTTTTGATTATTTCTTTTTCATAACATTTTGTTTTTGTTTTATAGTTAATTTTTAAAATACTTCTGAGTTTATTCATTACTATACCCTCCCGTAATTTCTTTTATGATGTCTGAATTATTTCTATTTCCTCTGGTGTCAGTTTTCAATTTCTTAATTTTGGCCATTCTATCTCATTCTGCTGCTTTACTCATATGTCTGGTAATACCAACTATTAAAAAAAAAAACTATCATTAACAAAAGTCCACTACTTTTGTGTTAAAACTAATTTCCACTTGGAATTCTCACCTGGAGTTCTGTGTGAAGTAAGCAAATATGAAACTTTGCTTTAGATGGATCAGTAAGAGAACTAGGAAGCCATCTGTCAGGCTACAGGTTCACTTAAATTCAAGAGTGAAGGTTTCACCAGGGACCTGGCAATTTGTTCAGTTTCACTGAGAAAGTGTCAACTGTTTTTGCTGGAGGTAAATGACTGCTGCCTGATTTTTGTCTGCATTACAGATGGGGGAAACAAGTGAAAAATTTGCTGTTTTCTGTACCTTTGATTAATCCCTTTATCTTCAGTTTCTTTTTCTCATCTGTCTTAAACCTTTTATTTTTAATTGCATTTATCCAATATGGATCTATAAAAACAAACGATTTTATTTCAGATGTTTATTTTGTTCTGTTTGTTTGGATTTGGCTTATTTTGTATAAAGGATATAATCTTTACATATTAATCTGCATGTTTCTTCTTTTTACTGAACACTTGGAGTGAAACACCTTCTCCTTGGATGTCTATCCATATCAGGATATAAACCTACCTCATTTTACTTAACTGCTCTTTATTCCAATATTCTGTTGCTTATCTTACAAATTTCCTATTGAGAAATATTAAGTTACTTCTGAATTTTAGGCTGCTGTGAGCATCTTTATGCATGCTACCTTGTGCACATGTGTGATTTATTTCTACTGGATACACAGATACCTGAAAGTGATTGTTAGAATGAAGAGTTTGCTCATTTCAAATGTATTAGCTTATGATATATTGATTTCCAAATGGTTGTACACATTTATCAGTGTAGTATGAGGTCGTATTTTCCTACAGTTTTGCCAACATTTGATATTAAACTAATTAATATTTGCCAAATGATGAGTGAAATCTTATATTGGTATAATTTCCTTTTCTTTTATTATAAAATTAGTCATCTTTCATGTTTATTTTCCACTTGGGTTTGCAGTTTTGTGAATTGCCCTATTTGATATTAGATTTCTCTGTGTTTTTGTTTTGCTTTTTGTCTTATTGGCTTGTAGAATTATTATATGAATTTTGTAACTTAATCCTTTGTATATTATATGTATGGTAAATAATTTTACCCAATATGACAGTTGCCTTTTGTTTTTGAAATGATACATTGGATCATTCTCCCATTTGGACTTTTAAACATATATATTCATATGTTGTAGAGAGTAATGCATTATAAAATTATTTTGACTATGAAAGTAAGACAAAAGTAGGAAGTATCTAAAATATATGTCAACCAATATAGGGAAAAAGGGGCCAAAAGACACAGACACACACAAACACATACACATAGGTCATTGTAAAATGCCTCTGACAATCTCAAAGGGAAAAGAATAACTGTGACAAGGTCCTGGAGCAGGTGGCAAAGTTAATAGACTCAGGTTTGCCAAGGAGAACAGAAGCCTTCTATTCCTCTGAAAAGAAGGAAAGATAAGAAGACTGACTTGGACTCAGAGTTAGACAGGGGAATAGAAGATGATAAAGTAGTGAAGCTTATATATAGCATTACCAGATTTAACAAATAAAAATATAAGATATCCAGTTAAATTTGTATTCCATCCAGTAAGATTTGTATCATGAAATACCCAGTTAAATTAGTAATTTTTTTACTGAAAGTATATCTCAAACAATATTGTGATATACCTATACACAAAAAAGTATTCATTGCTTAAATTCAAATGTAACTGGACATCCTGCATGTTATCTGGCAATCCTACTCATGCTGTGGCCCTATTATTGATCCAAGAGCAAGATCAGCTATGAAAACTTCGAGCTTTAGTCTGAGAAGTATTTATCTACTGGATATCTTGATGACTGGTAATGACTCACAGACTTCCCAACATATTATATTTTTAAAAAAACTCCTAGGCTATGCACAGTGGCTCACATCTGTAATTCCAGCACTTTGGGAGCCTGAGGTGGGAGGATTGCTTGAGGTTCGGCAACATGGACAACAAAGCAAGACCCCATTTTTATAAAAAGTAAAAAAAAAAATGACTTCTTGAATTACTCAAGCCAGAAGCCCTTCCTCGATGTCTCCTTCTACCTTATTGCCAATATGTAATTCATCAGCAAGTGCTGACAAATCTGCCTTCAAGATATACCTGAAACCCTATACATTTCTTTCCATCCCTACTTCGCCATCTGTATTGAGGACACGTAATCCCAGGACTGGATTAATCCAGTTGACCAAAGTGAACTTCACACCTTCCCTCACCACACATCCAAAGTGGACCATTTTTCCCCCAACTTATAAACCTTTAGTTGGTTCCCTGTAAATCCATACAAAATCAAACTCCTTATCACAGCCTACAAGCCTGAATATGAGCCAGCTCCTGCCCTTCTCTCCACTGTTACCTTGTGCTATCCACCCACCCACCCCAGCTCACTTGGTTTCTGCCGCTGTTATCTTTAATCTTAGTTCAGTTTCTTTCCTTCCTTGTTAACCCATTTGCATACACTGCGTTCTTGGTTTTCTTTAGGTTTTAGCTGAATATTACTACTGCAGGACACCCTTCTTCCTGACCTTATTCAATGTTGCCTAGCAGGTTGGGCACAGATTTTACTTCCTCCACAGATACCAACCTTGAGAAAAAAACATGAGTGACTTTGAAGGATGTAATTCTGAACCCCACAAAAGTGAATGACATGAGCACATTCTGGTCTCAATTCTCTCTTATTTTATTTTCCCTGTGGAGTTTCTGCTCCAAGCAAACTACGTTATTCACTTCCCTAGACCATTCCACATGCATGTATTTGCAAATATCCTTTCCCTTATTAGATTGCCTCCTCCAACCTCTCGTTTGTCAGGATAACATTTTTTTCCTCGAGTTCAACTGAAGTTCTGCTCCCTCCATGAAATCCTGGGGCATTCCTCCTGCTTTCTTTAATTTTTACCTCCCTTGAACTACTATCATTCTGAGTATTGTATTCTGAGGCAGAGAATCCATGGGGCTTGACATTCTTGGTTTCAGTCCCACCACTGCCACTTACAAACTTTGTTACTTAACTTCTCAGAGCTTTAGGTTCCTCAACTATGAAATATGGATGACAATATGATGCTTACAGATTTGGAGGAAATAAAACAAGATATAATAGCAGAGTTCCTGGTACACAGCAGACAATTTACATTAGTTTCTGTTTTCTTTTTCCTTCCTTTTGTTTGATATGTAGAATATGCCACCATAAGATCTGATGAGTTAACATAGATTGATAAGAGCATACTGATAAGGAAGAAAATTAATAGAGTCCCAGGACTGGCAGAAATCTTGGAGGTTACTGAACTCTTGGTTAGCACTCCCCTTAGGTCATTCCAGACTATTCCAGAAGAACAGCTATTCTCTTCTAAAATGCCCCTGTCAAGATTATATTATGAACTAATCTCCAAGAGGCTCCTAAATGAATTAGATAGTGAAATTTATTCTTGTCTCATCATAGGAACCACTGGAAGATGGTCATCCTTTTCCTTCTTATTCGTGCTAAACAGGCATCATCTAATTCTGTCTCAAATATAGAAGATTCTGATAAACTAAAAATATTGTTTTTGAAGTGTTTACTCTTTAAGACAGATACCTTTAAGATACTGATACTGATATCTTTTTTTAATATGTTCTTCTTTTAAATTTTATTATTATACTTCAAGTTTTAGGGTACATGTGCACAATGTGCAGGTTTGTTACATATGTATACATGTGCCATGTTGGTGTGCTGCATCCATTAACTCGTCATTTATCATTAGGTATATCTCCTAATGCTATCCCTCCTCCCTCCCCCCACCCCACAACAGTCCCCAGAGCATGATGTGCCCCTTCCTGTGTCCATGTGTTCTCATTATTCAGTTCCCACCTATGAGTGAGAACATGCGGTGTTTGGTTTTTTATCATTGTGATAGTTTGCTGAGAATGATGGTTTCCAGTTTCATCCATGTCCCTACAAAGGACATGAACTCATCATTTTTTATGGCTGCATAGTATTCCATAGTGTATATGTGCCGCATTTTCTTAATCCAGTCTATCGTTGTTGGACATTTGGGTTGGTTCCAAGTCTTTGCTATTGTGAATAGTGCTGCAATAAACATATGTGTGCATGTGTCTTTATAGCAGCATGATTTATAGTCCTTTGGGTATATACCCAGTAATGGGATGGCTGGGTCAAATGGTATTTCTAGTTCTAGATCCCTGAGGAATCGCCACACTGACTTCCACAATGGTTGAACTAGTTTACGGTCCCACCAACAGTGTAAAAGTGTTCCTATTTCTCCACATCCTCTCCAGCACCTGTTGTTTCCTGACCTTTTAATGATGGCCATTCTAACTGGTGTGAGATGGTATCTCATTGTGGTTTTGATTTGCATTTCTCTGATGGCCAGTAATGATGAGCATTTTTTCATGTGTTCTTTGGCTGCATAAATGTCTTCTTGACATTGCAGCTTTTTGATATGCTGCTGGATTTGATTTGCCAGTGTTTTATTGAGGATTTTCATATCAATGTTCATCAAGGATATTGGTCTAAAATTCTCTTTTTTGGTTGTGTCTCTACCAAGCTTTGGTATCAGGATGATGCTGGCCTCATAAAATGAGTTAGGGAGGATTCCCTCTTTTTCCATTGATTGGAATATTTTCAGAAGGAATGGTACCATCTTCTACTCATACCTCTGTTAGAATTCGGCTGTGAAGCCATCTGGTCCTGGAGTTTTTTTGGTTGGTAAGCTATTGATTATTGCCACAATTTCAGAGCCTGTTATTGGTCTATTCAGAGATTCAACTTCTTCCTGGTTTAGTCTTGGGAGGGTGTATGTGTCGAGGAATTTATGCATTTCTTCTAGATTTTCTAGTTTATTTGCATAGAGTTGTTTATAGTATTCTCTGATGGTAGTTTGTATTTCTGTGGGATCAGTGGTGATATCACCTTTATCATTTTTTATTGTGTCTATTTGATTCTTCTCTCTTTTCTTCTTTATTAGGCTTGCTAGTGGTCTATCAATTTTGTTGATCTTTTCAGAAAACCAGCTCCTGGATTCATTGAAGGGTTTTTTGTGTCTCTATTTCCTTCGGTTCTGCTTTGATTTTAGTTACTTCTTGCCTTCTGCTAGCTTTTGAATGTGTTTGCTCTTGATTTTCTAGTTCTTTTAATTGTGATGTTAGGGTGGCAATTTTGGATCTTTCCTGCTTTCTCTTGTGGGCATTTAGTGCTATAAATTTCCCCCTACACACTGCTTTGAATGTGTCCCAGAGATTCTGGTATGTTGTTTCTTTGTTCTCACTGGTTTCAAAGAACATCTTTATTTCTGCCTTCATTTCATTATGTACCCAATAGTCATTCAGGAGCACGTTGTTCAGTTTCCATGTAGTTGAGCTCTTTTGAGTGAGTTTCTTAATCCTGAGTGCTAGTTTGATTGCACTGTGGTCTGACAGACAGTTTGTTATAATTTCTGTTCTTTTACATTTGCTGAGGAGTGCTTCCAACTATGTGGTCAATTTTGGAATAGGTGTGGTGTGGTGCTGAAAAAAATGTATATTCTGTTGATTTGGGGTGGAGAGTTCTGTAGATGTCTATTAGGTCCACTTTGTGCAGAGCTGAGTTCAATTCCTGGGTATCCTTGTTAACTTTCTGTCTCGTTGATCTGTCTAATGTTGACAGTGGGGTGTTAAAGTCTCCCATTATTATTGTGTGGGAGTCTAAGTCCCTTTGTAGGTCTCTAAGGACTTGCTTTGTGAATCTGGGTGCTCCTGTATTGGGTGCATATATATTTAGTATAGTTAGCTCTTCTTGTTGAATTGATCCCTTTACCATGATGTAATGGCCTTCTTTGTCTCTTTTGATCTTTGTTGGTTTAAAGTCTGTTTTATCAGAGACTAGGATTGCAACCCCTGCCTTCTTTTGTTTTCCATTCGCTTGGTAGATCTTCCTCCATCCCTTTATTTTGAGCCTATGTGTATCTCTGCACGTGAGATGGGTTTCCTGAATACAGCACACTGATGGGTCTTGACTCTTTATCCAATTTGCCAGTCTGTGTCTTTTAATTGGAGCATTTAGCCCATTTACATTTAAAGTTTATATTGTTTTGTGTGAATTTGGTCCTGTCATTATGATGTTAGCTGGTTATTTTGCTCATTAGTTGATGCAGTTTCTTCCTAGCCTTGATGGTTTTTACATTTAGGCATGTTTCTGCAGTGGCTGGTACCAGTTGTTCCTTTCCATGTTTAGTGCTTCCTTCAGGAGCTCTTTTAGGGCAGGTCTGGTGGTGACAAAATCTCTTAGCATTTGCTTGTCTGTAAAGTATTTTATTTCTCCTTCACTTATGAAGCTTAGTTTGGCTGGATATGAAATTCTGGCTTAAAAATTCTTTTAAGAGTGTTGAATATCGGCCCCCACTCTCTTCTGGCTTGTAGAGTTTCTGCCGAAAGATCCGCTGTTAGTCTGATGGGCTTCCCTTTGTGGGTAACCCGACCTTTCTCTCTGGCTGCCCTTAACATTTTTTCCTTCATTTCAACTTTGGTGAATCTGACAATTATGTGTCTTGGAGTTGCTCTTCTCAAGGAATATCTTTGTGGTGTTCTCTGAATCTGAATGTTGGCCTGCCTTGCTAGATTGGGGAAGTTCTCCTGGATAATATCCTGCAGAGTGTTTTCCAACTTGGTTCCATTCTCCCCGTCACTTTCAGGTACACCAATCAGATGTATATTTGGTCTTTTCACATAGTCCCCTATTTCTTGGAGGCTTTGTTTGTTTCTTTTTATTCTTTTTTCTCTAAACTTCCCTTCTCGCTTCATTTCATCTTCCATCACTGATACCCTTTCTTCCAGTTGATCACATTGGCTCCTGAGGCTTCTGCATTCTTCATGTAGTTCTCGAGCCTTGGCTTTCAGCTCCATCAGCTCCTTTAAGGACTTCTCTGCATTGGTTATTCTAGTTATCCATTTGGATATTAATATCTTTAAGACAGATATCAGTTATAGCTAATTGGGGTCATTACACTTGCTTCCAAATTACATTTACTTTAGTCTAAAGTTAACAGTTTCAATTTCTAAATGTTTTGCTTTCAATGTCTAAAAAATTATTTTAAATATATTTTAACTTGAAAAAGTTGCTTATCCCTTTCTCCTTGGATCATAACAAGAAAGAATTTTCAATGAAGGGAAAGAAGACATAATTTTGTGAATTTTTTTTCTTTTAAAAGTATCTGTATTCTGAAAATGAAAAACACAAATTTTAATTCTGAAGGAGAAAAAAATCACAATGTAGATTGTATATAAAGTTATTACATGTGCAGTGACCAGAAAAACATCATACTACAGTTTAATTGGCATGAAGTATTCATTTCTGACCATTGTCTTTCATGGCAAAATGAAATCTGGTCAGATAATTTACCTTAGTGTGGGATACCTTAGTGCATTCTTCAGTCATTGAAAGTCTCTGGAACCTGAGCATCTTTTCCTTCTAGTCTCTCTAATGGTCCCTATCTGGATGCACTCCAAGATGCTGAGCCTCTTCTTTGCATATCAGATCCTGCTTAATATCAGTTGTAAGTTGAACAGATTGGCTGATACAACAATGTTGTCCTTCTCATTTCCTTTTCCAAGGTTTCTTCATTGGCTGGAGAGAAACAGAAATGGAACTTCTTTCAGGTTCTGTTTGGAGGATAATATGGCTTTGAGGAGCCAGATTAGTAAGTTTGAAAAAGGAAACTCCATTTTCCAAGTGGATTTGGTCCTAATCAGTCTGTTTCTGCAGAGAAATCTTTAAGTGGAGGGAAGGTGATGACTTGATCAGCTAGGTTGGGCCTATCAAAAAGTTGGATTTATTTGTATTTATTTTACATTTGTGCCAGCAGGGTAACCTCTTGAGGAAAGTACACTGTACATACATACTAAATATCAGTTACATCGGGTTCCCACGTTCACGTTCCTCATAAAACATGACTGGAGCACGATAAATATGGAAATACAAAATGCATTGAATTAAAATGTTATTAGTTGAAGCAGTTGTAAGAATTTCTTATACATAAACTTAAAGCCGTGGCTCCCATGAGAGCATCAGGCAGGATGTTTCAGGTGATTTTTCCCATGTAGACCTGGAAAGCATTGGGCATTATAAAAATCCTTGCTCATTTAAAATAGATTTATATCAGCCACTGAAAAGATCGAAATTATCGTTACTTTGTATGTCTTACATGATAGACTTTGTTTCCGGGTGAAAAAACTACAAATGCCAAAAGAAATGTTGAGCTCTCATTTTGTTTTGGAATTAACCAACACTAATGCTGGAGAGAGTGATTTTCTAGTTTTTGTCATCTATATATAATATATAAAAAATAATGATTAATTTAATTCATTTAAAATTTATCTCTTCAATAAGTAGCTTGCAATGTGACTTTAGGCAAGTCTTACATATTTTCTAATGTCTCTCTTTCTTCAATAATTTAGGACTGGAGTGCACTTGGTAGGAAGGAACAGTCTTTGAAGTTAGACGCGCCAGGTTGTAACCCCACTTCCACCAATTAGTAGATCTGTTACTTTGTGCTGTTTACCTAACTTCTCTGGACCTCTTTCTTTTAAGTTTTAGGTAAGAGGGTAAGTGAATAGAGTAGGATGATAACCGGTGCCTAATAAGTATTAAGGAGATAATAAATATTAACATATAGCATCAGGTTGAGTAGCTATTATTGTAACATTTATATGTGTCATATACCTTGGCAGACATATTATAGGAATATGGATTCCAAGACATCAACTAAGTGCAATTGTATATCAAGCACCTACCAAAAGAAAAACACTCTATGAAATTTTTTTTTTTTTTTTGAGACAGAGTTTCACTCTTGTTACCCAGGCTGGAGTACAATGGCGTGATCTCGGCTCAAAGCTACCTCCATCTCCCAGGTTCAAGAGGTTCTCCTGCCTCAACCACCTGAGTAGCTGGGATTACAGGTGCATGCCACCATGCCCGGCTAATTTTTTGTATTTTTAGTAGGGGGTTTCTCTATGTTGGTCAGGCTGGTCTTGAACTCTCGACCTCAGGTGATCCACCTGCTTCGGCCTCCCAAAGTGCTGGGTTTATAGGCATGAGCCACTGCACCCAGCCTCTACAAAACTTTGTAAAACCACAAAAGATGTATGGGATAAAGTACTGCACTTTAGGATTCTTTAAAAAAGGAGGAAACAAGTCTAATCCTCTTGAGAACACTGCAGACAAATAAATATTACTGGCATTACATCTTCAGTATCTAGCAAAGAGTGCTAGATCTTTGGATAGAGGCAGTCAAGCATGACTTCACAAAAATGATGACACTTGAGGGAGGGAAAGATAGAAAGAAACCAAAGATTCAAAAAAAGTGTTTCAGACAGGAGGAAGAGCATAAACTAAAGCATTGAGTCAAAAAATATATAGCAGTACATTTGGGGTCTGGCGAAGTAGGCATCTCAGCTAAAGAAGAGGCTTTATTTAGGCCCTAGTAGGAAGAAAGCAAGACAGCTAGGCTTGGGCTTTTAGCCACATAAATTCTAGAGCTACAGCAGTCCCTAAATTAAAGAAACAGAGTCTGGAGTCACCATAAATCATGGTTATTAGTTTTTTCAATGTAGTGAAGATTCTAGCAAATACCACGTGGGGCTACCCAAGGTGGTGGTTAGAGAAGGGAAGATGTCTGGGAGGGAACTGGGAGAACAGGATGAGAGGGATGCCAGGAGCCAGGCCTGTGGGTCTATCTTTAATTATTCCATTTCATTTCCAAAGAGGAGCATCCACAAGGCATTCATTGACAAACTCCTGTCTTTGTAGACATATGTTATGGGTTCAATGGGTAGCTTAAATTATTTAACAGGCAAGCTAGATCTCTTCTTGCAAGAAACATTGTTCCTTTCTTTTCTATTCTTTTCTGTTTTCCCCTGTGCGAAGATTTACCCTTTTCTTTGCTGGACACCATTAAACTTCTTGTTCTCTTCCCGGAGAGCTTGAGAAAATGTGCTTTTCAAAAGCCCATAAGAGCAAATTGGTGAAATGGCACTGAAAGTGAATGTGTTACACAGCTAATAAGCCCTGTTACTCTCCATCCACCCCCCAGGCAGGAAGGTCAGAGCAAAGAGCCTTCCACAGGAGCACCCCCCCCACACCCCGCCACCTCGTAAATGGTGTGAAGCGCCTGCTTAGCACTCAGTCTTTGTTGGCTGAGGTCTGACAGTTTACTTTGAGCACTGATTCCACAAAGGTTGAGAGCAACATAAGGTGGCTCCGGAGACTTGAGGCTTCATCAGGAGTGGAAGAAAGAAGCCAGGCTTTTGGTTGTTGTTATCACTGGGGCCTACTACAGAGAACTAGTCCTGAGAGAGAACCTAGCGGTGCAAACTGGGCAAGCCCATGAGAAATGTGTAAATTCAATGGAATAAGAGAGGTAGTCAGTGGAAGAATTTGTAGGCCAGCAGGTTCCCATTTGGCCTTTTGCCCTAAGTTGCTGGTTCTTAAAGTGAGATTCTCATGTCAGCAGCATTAGCATCACCTGGGAACCTATTACAAATGCAAAATCTCACCTCTGCCTGGTACCTGACCTACTGAATCAGGAACTCTGAAAGTGGAGCCCATAAACTAGTTTTAACAAACCCTCTAAGCTCAAGAACTACTGCCCTAGGGAATAAACTCAGCCCCCAGATCTTTTCCTTTTGGTGCTAGGAACCTATGAGATTTAACTTAGAAGTTAGTGTATTACAAGACTGAAGTCAGAATTCTAGGCTCTTCATTTCTGTCCAGTGATCTTTTTATAATGGTTTAATGAGTCTAATCCAGCACTAATGCAAACCAGCATTAGAATGACACTATTTCAAAACTTCCAAAGGTTGTTGACAGGAAGAATTAGAAAACTCATGCTAAAACTTCCTATCTGGTTATGCAATTGCTCCTAAATTCTATTGCATTTTGAAATTCAATCCAAGATTTTATTCTATTTTAGGCATTTTGTTCTATAGTAATAGGCACTTAAGAATCTTGTGGTCTTTTATGCATTTTTGAAGACATGCTTTCTCATCTAATTGATTTTTTGCATTTCGGCAAAGTAAAGGATGAGTTTTTCTAGATAATTATATCTTTAGAACAAGACTGGTCACATAAACTGGTCTGCTATCAAATGACTATTTCTAATTTTGATTGTGTTGTAGATAAGCACTCAATCAGAATTAGTTTATTAAGAGAATTTTTTTTTTTTTTTTTTTTTTTTTGCCCAGGAATGTACTGGTCTTCTGAGTATACTGAATTAAATACAAAGCCACTACCCTCAAAGAAATTTAGATTTACATTAAGATAAATCTGTCAGAAAATATATGAAAGCATCAGAAAATATACCAAACTATATTCAAAGGTAGCTGATGTAGTACAGCCTGGAAATCACACAGAAGGTGCCAAGATTCCTTATTTTCATTTGATTCTAGTTGGAGAACTAGCAATCTGAGTTCTCCTTTATTTTTTTCTATGATATAAATGCTATCTTCTGTAACTATTAATCTCCCAGTGCTCGATTGTGTTACTTATGCCTCCTCTCACCTGTTTATGCCCGAATCTCTTGATGCAAGTTCACCATTTATTGAAATTACATTGAGAAATCAAAAGAGTAGCTTGGTCTATGGGCAAAAAAGTGAGAGTGGGGGGGGGGTTAGTGTGGGGTTGACAAGGGGTGTATGCAGGTAATTCCACCAGAGACAATTGATGCTCCTCTACAATAGGAAATCAAACGAGATGAGATTTTCCCCAGTCCTCTGGGGAAATCATTCAAATATACACTCTTACCAAACCCTAATATTGTTCTTGCTTTTGCCTGTTTGCTTTGATGAAGCTGATAATAACAGAAATTTACATTTATTTGCATTTTTCTACTAGAAGTCACTGAAGCATCTCAGAATACCATTTTAAAGTGCATATGCCTATAAGTGGCAAAAACATGAAATGTCATACAAATGTAGGCAGGGAAGTTCAGGAATAGAATCATTTCAAGAATGAGCTGTGAGCTTGCATCCGTCTTTGTTTTTGAACTGGGTAGTACGTAAGGAAGCATCTTTTTTTGTGAGTCGTCTTCAGGCTGAAGAGATTATAAAAGCATTTCTTCACAACTAACTAAAGCTTCCCCCGTTTCCGTTTCCATTTCTAACCATCCCCCAAACATATGCACACACACACACAAACTGATTGGAAATAATAGAGAGACAAAGAATTTTAAAGGTCATCTATTACATTCATTTCACTTTACAGATTTGAATAGTCTATCTCAGAGAAAATAAATGATTACTCCAAGGCCACAGAGCCAAATCAAAAAGCAGATAGAGGAGTAAAGAAGGAAAGCTGCCCCATTCCCATAGTTGTACCCTCCAATACCTCACCATCCTGAAGGCTCCATGCTCAAGCTCAAAACTCATATTAGGGAATCTCACCTGCTTTTTTAAAATTCCATTTCTAATTTTATGCTCTTTCTTGATGCAAATTACCTTTTTCACTTGATTGACTAGTTGTGAAAGAACACTGATCCCTTCCAGCTCTGAAATATTGAGATTCTGTGATTCAGGTTAATTTGCGTGAGTCAATTCTAAAGGCATTTGCTGGAGTTGACGCAGAATGAAAATAGATCTTGGCAGTTTCAGAATCAGCTACTCTCTTCTTAGACGTTTGCAATTTTGTGATTTACTTCCTAGGGCTTCTAAGGTGCATTGGTGGCCATGGGGAGGCATGATTTTAAAGAGGAATTAAAATAGAAACTTTGGAAAACTTACGAAAATTAAAGGCAAAACCTGAGTTAACAATTTAAAAAACAAAACAAAACTTTCTGCCACTACAAAGCACAGAAAGTCCCCATCAGTCTCTCAGAAAGTTTCCATCCATTTTTCAGCTACTCTTAGGGTAGTTGAAAGGAGCATTTAGAGACACTCTCTTATCAACTGGCAGAGAGCCTAGCAGACTGTGTGGCAATGGGTCCCAGCATCATCACCTAGTACACTAACTGGGTGATGTTAGATGAGTAACTTAACCTGTCTGTACCTGGGCATCTTCATCTATGGAAGGAACAACACTAGTACACACTTAGACATTTGTTGTTGTGAAAAATGAGTTCGTACTTGCAAAGCTCTTAGAAAGGCATGTGAAATAATACATGCTCAAAGATGTTAGTAATTTTTTTAGTTATTGTTATTAATGCTGAATATAAAGTACATTAAGTTGGTAAAGCCAGTTTTCTACAAAATAATAAACCATTCTATTGTACTTCTCAGTGCACAAGGTCTTTTCTGCTACCTGATCTTATTTGTTCATCATGCTAAACTTTGAGGCAGGAGAAAAGATCTTCATTATCCCCATTTTATAGATTACATAACTGAGACTAAAATTTAAAAAGAGGAATGAATATACCCAACTTTTACACAGGAAGATGGGATTTGAACTCCTGACTCAAATCCCATGTTCTTTGCATTTACCATGTTTAGTTACTTAAAGGCATATGTTGCTATTTCAAATTCCTGGATTGAAGTTAGAGTGAATGTTCCCAAACTAAAATAGTGCTGATCATATGAACTAGTATAATGTATTACTTATATGTAACTAACTTTCAAAAACTTATCATTCATGCATTATAAAAATTGAAAATAATATAATAGTATAAATGTTTTAAAAATTTAGTCCCTATCCCAAGATTCTGGTCTCAGAATCTACGTCTAAAACCAAGATTATAGTTTCAGAATAAATTCATGCAGGAATTGAGCATAACACACGTATTGTTCTACAACTTGTTGCATTTGTTTTGTTTGGGGTTTTTAGATTAACAATATGTGTTGGACATCGTTCCATGCAAGTATACCCATTTCTAATTATTTTCAGTGTTACAAAGTATAGCACTTTGTGGATATAGTGTATCTTAATTAGTTGTTTTCCTCAGTCTTTTACTGTAACACGCAATACTATAAATATGGACCTGAAGGGCTTTTGGAAACACAAATATTTTTCTTTTTGAAGTTTACCTATCAGACTTAATGTGTTCAATTTTCACATTGCAACAACTCCTTTCATGAGTTGACCCTTCCTGAGAAAGTCTTTGAATATTCTCAGCATTTTGGGAGTCTTTATTTCACTCCCACAGGAACAAAGCAACCATTAATCAAGAGGACGATGAAAGGGTAAAGAATGCAGAGAAGAGCTTTCATTCTGTGTTTCATTCTCTTCATGATGATGGGGTCAACTGTGGGAGGAACAGAACATTGTAGTCATATATCTGAATCTTATCATAAATACAGATACTACATCTTATTCTAGGGCCATTTGAACACCATCCAACAGACAAAAAAGTGATAACAATAAGACAAAGAGCATCAATTTTTTTTAAAACCTAAAATGAAATCTTATTCTGCAGCCAACTGTTTATTTGTTAACATTAAAGGAACTCCCTCAGTGAAGGAAAAAAACTTTTTTATGTCATTTTATTTTTTTATTTTACCATTTAGCTTGTTTAAAATTAATTTTTATTTTTAATCACAGTGTCATTTATCTGTGATAAAAATTATCACTTTTAACTGTTTATTCTTCTATAATCTTCCATCTTAATGCATTGCATTTTACTGTGTTCTTTTCCCAATTTTATAATATTTCTTTCTTGTTAAAATAGTTAAGAATTTTTAGCTGTATACTCTACATACCCTATACAATTTGTGCAATTATTCCTTCCACAGCTGAAATCTTTCCAACACAATTGTATCACTCTTGAGAGAAACTTAACCAATTAAGTTTGGCATTACTGTAACTATTTGTATGTGGTACTACAAATCTAGAATGTATGTGATTACATTTGTATTCTTATATTTCTTTTTCTTTTTCCTTTGTGTAATAATGGCTTTTTCCCTCTAAACTTTTTATGTTTTGTTACCAAGCTTTTTTTTATCATTTTTTCCCCTAAATGTTCTAAAAGATTTGTCAAATGTCTATAAATTTTGTTCAAATGCTCAAATATTTTCAAACACAATATAGGATTCTAATTCTTTTTTCTTTGAAGCCATCCCTCTTGTAGTCCTTCAACTTCCTGCTTTAATGTAAACTGTTTGCTGTCTACTGTACAGCAGTGGACCTGGCACCTCTCATCTGGATGGGATTTCCTGTTTCTTGGATCCTAAATCTCATTATTTTTTTCTTTATGTTGCTAAGTGCACTTGCTAGTAGCTTATCAAGAAAGGGTGCCTGGAAGCACATTTTAAAAGTCCTTTTATTTATAGAAATGTATCAATTATACATGAAACCAATAGTAATGGTTAGTTAGATAAAAAATTAAAGTTTGAAAATTATTTTTTGTCAACATTTTAAAGGTATAAGTCTCCAGCCTCCAGGCATGTGCCATGACTGGAACAGGTAATGCCATTCTTCCTCTTGGTCCTTTGTAAACTCCATTCTGCTTTTGCTGTTGCAGTGGGGCCTGATAAGATGTGTCCTGGTGTGGATTTTTTCTCTCTCTCAATGGCCTGTTTCAATCTTGAGAATACATATCCTGCTGTCCTGGGAATTGTTTCTTCTGATTTATTTGAAAATCCCCTATGCTTCATTTTATCTGTGCTCTCTCTTTCTGGGGAATTTCCTTGACTCTATCTTCTAATCTCTTTGTTGTTGTTTTGTTTTTGTTCTTGTTTTCTTTGCTATCATATTTCTAATTTCTAAGAGCTCATTTTTGCTTTCTGTTTTCTTATCTCCTTAAATCTTATGTCATTTATAGCATCCTGTTTTTATTTCATGGCTTGTATTAGTCTGTTCTCACATTGCTATAGAAGAAATACCTGAGACTGGGTAATTCATAAATAAAAGAGGTTTGGCCGGGCACTGTGGCGCATGCCTGTAATCCCAGCACTTTGGGAGGCCGAGGCGGGCAGATCATGAGGTCAAGAGATTGAGATCATCCTGGTCAACATAGTGAAACCCCATCTCTACTAAAAATACAGAAACTAGCCAGGCGTGGTGACTTGGGAGGCTGAGGCAGGAGAATCACTTGAACCTGGGAGGTGGAGGTTGCAGTGAGCTGAGATCGTGCCACTACACTCCAGCCTGGCGACAGAGCGAGACTCCATCTGAAAAATAAATAAATAAATAAATAAATAATAAAAGAGGTTTAATTGGCTCATGGTTCTGCAGGCTGTACAGAGAGCATAGTGACTTCTGCTTCTGGGGAGGCCTCAGGAAACTTCCAATCGTGGTGGAAGGCAGAGGGGAAGTGAGGCGTCTCATATGGTGGGAGCAGGAGCAAGAGGGCAGAGGTGCTATACATTTTTAAGTGATCAGATCTTATGAGAACTCACTCATTGTAACAAGAACAGCACCAAGAGGATGGTGCTAAATCATTCATGAGAAATCCACCCCCATGATCTAATTACCTCCCACCAGGCCCCATCTCCAATACTGGGGATTACAATTGAACACGAGATTTGGATGCAGACACAGATCCAAACCATATCATGGCTATTAAATCTTGCCTTAATTCTCTAAAAAAATTAACAACAGACTTTTCTTTTAAATTGTATTCTTCTCCCTGTGTGGAATCAATTTTTCTGAAGTCTCTTTCCTTTGGACTCCATCTTACATATTGAGGTTCTCATCAAGTATCTGATAATCCTTGGTTATTTATTTGAATTGTAGAGTAAGACATTAAATCTCTGATAGAATCTCTAGATGCAGTGGAAGTTCTTTCTGACTTGAGGCCTTTATAGTAGATTGGATAACAATTCTGATTCTTATTATAAACCCTTCAAATGCTAATAGCTGTTTTCTGTAGGGTTATTCTATTTCCCTTTAAAAAAATTCTCAAGTCCATTCCCTGGGTGTTTCTTGTGCTTTGGATGGATGGGTGGGTAATAAATCTCACCAACCTTACTCTAGGAACAGGGCAGCGTAAGAAGATTGAGTGACTTATGATTCACTTCGCATACTTTCCTAATGCTCATATTTTCTCTCTTGTACCTCAATACAATTTACCTACTACAAACACCAAGACCAGCTACATAATTGATAGGGCCCAGTGCAAACTAAAAATATGGGACTTCTTCAAAATTATTAAGAATTTCAATTTTGACATCAGAGTATTAAACAAGTATGAGGTTCTTCTAAGTGTGGTATTCTGTATAATTTGCACAGGTTTTACACCCATGACTTTGGTCCACACAAACACACATTCTGTCCTCTGCTTGGTTCAGTTTCTCCAGAAAAGAATGAATATCCTGTCTTCTGAGAGGTTATAAAAGGAATAATAATCTGGCTAAAAGGCATGAGAATGTGGATCTGAGGAATGAACTTTAAGCCAATCCACCTATTTCAGTCTTACATCTGACTCTTATTTTTCTGTGACTCTTGGTACCTCTAAGAATTCAGTCTTTTCAGGACTCTTTGGGACAAAACAGTTCATTTCTCGCATTTTCATAATGATCACCCTCTGTAGGCATGGTCTAGTCTTCAAAATGCATTGCTTCTTCACATTTTCCAAAACTCTGCTGATAACAATTATCAGTATGGTCTCCATTCTCATGATGTTTGTCCTTATGTGCTTATATTTTTTATTTTTTAATGTAATTTTGTGAGAATACCAAATGGAATAGACATAAAAGCATTTTCTTTCCCAAACTGTCATGTCTAACCAGAGCAATGATATAGTACTTGGTCATTTTCTTCTTTTAGTATATTTATAAAAGATATCTCATTTAACCCTCAAATGACTTAATATATGTCCACCCTTGGCTAAATTTTACTTTACTGAGTCATTTAAGATTTTGAGATCTAAGTTTGAATGCATTTTTCTCTCAAATGCCTCCTATTTTGACCTCCTCCTCCCAATCTTTAAAAAAAGGTGGGTGGGTGTCAGTTTTTCTGGAAAATAGAATAGATTATGTCGTATATTCATTGACCCAAATATTTCAGGACAGTATATGTCTTGTTACAACCAATCTGCTGCCCGAAGAAGATAGGATATTGAATTTTTAATTGCAAGCCATTACGAAACTAGCTGTTTTGTATCAACTAACATATAATCAGTAGTTAACGATTCTCCATTGGTTTCAAGACAAAAACCTCAAATTTAATTAGGACTCTGAGGCACAGCTAAGAATTTGGTGACTGATAACTATTCTGACAGAACTAAAACATGAAGAATTAGAATGGCCGTAGAAACCTTGAGTACTAATGAGGAAATGGATTATTTTGACCTTAGAGTGTTTGCATATACCAATGCAATACCATTTTAAACAGAATTCTTTGTTCAGACTGCAAACAGCATTATTTCAACTCTTCCTTGCTAGAGCTTCACTTAAAATTAATATAATGTGCTGTGTCAGTACCCAATTTTCTAGCATAACCGAAGAGATAATAAACTATCAAGAGAATTAATTGGACCAGACTCAACTTGTTGATGATCTCAGCCATCTCAGAATCATAGAAGCCTAATAGAACCCAGCTCTCCCAATTGGTTGTGTATCGACTGTCTAATTAAGAAGCAAAACTGTCTAAGGTGATTTAAGATCTAGCCTCATTCTATAGTGAGATGGATGCCTTGTCAAAAATCTGATAAAATATTCACCACCACAACCTTTTCAACCCAGATGCCACTCAGTCAAATGTGGAAAGAAGAGTGGAAGAAAGAACATGTATTTTTTGTGTGAATTTTTTTTTTAATTTTTGTAAGCACTGTTGTCCTATTTTATTTCCCTAGGACTGAATGAATATCTTCACTACATTTCTTAGAACTAGGGAAATAAATGAGTATCTATGGGCAGATTTGGTCAGATAACTATTTTGAGGGAAGGTGATTAAGATTTTCTTCTTGTAGTATGACCTGCTCTACCCTGGCCTCTTTTAAGAGAAGGAAGCAGAAGTGAAAGTCCAGAACTAAGTATCTTGTTACCCCTGACAATAGAGAACCAAAAACTTTGAAGAGGTCTTTCTTCACATCTCCCTGCCAAAGGACTTTCCAAAGTTACTCTCCATGAAATTTAAGGCTGCTGCCTTTAACTCTTATGAAGCCAAAGCACTTCACTTTTATTTTTCCAGCAATGAAAAATACCCTAAGCACTCTTGATTCAACAAAAATAAAATATAAATAATTAAGAAAGGTGAATTCTCTTTATAACCTTTTTATAGGTGAAGTGTTCCACTGACAACATGTGACTTGATGTTCCCCAAAGCAGGGTAAACTTGTGATAATGTAGAAAGAACACCTACCTACCTAGAAATTTGGGTGTCTAGTTCAGTTCTTTGATCTTCTAGCTGTATAGCCTTAGATAAATCTATTAGATTCTTTGGTCTCAGTAGTCACTTTTTAAATTGAGAATAATAACACCTGCTCAATTGTTTGTGGAATTTATTAAATGTTTCCTCTATGTCATACCTTTTGCTATATGCTCATATTAAAGCTATTATTTTATTTTAGTCTGCACAATAATCTTACTATTAGATGTAACATCAATATAAGGTTCAGATAAGTTAAGTTACTTAAGGAAGGTCACACAGTTTATAAGCAAGAGAATCAAGATTCATAGTTAAGTCAGTATGGCAATGCAATTTATAACCGAAAGCCATACTGTTCCATATGACTATAGACCAACCATTCCGTATCTTTTTGACATCAGTCCTTATCTGTGAAGTGGAGCAAATAGGATTACTATTTTATAGGGTTGTGAAAAGATTAAATAAGGCAATGCATGCACAATAATTAGACCTATGCACACATGAAATAAAATCATTGTTGACATAATTATTATTATAAAAATAATGAGTATTAGTAAATGTTTTTAGCATCTTCAGGGCTTATCACTTAGGATCTGTTGCCATTCATTAGCTGGCTGAGAAGCTTCTAAATTTGCAGTATGCAGGACCTCATGCTACTCACTGGGGCTTAGAAGCCCATTATGCCCCATTATCTTTGGGGGATTTCATCTACCATTCCTAGAGGAAGTCTGAGCACTGTACTCTTTCTCAGTTTGTATCAGCAATAGCAAGCCTTCCCTGTTAGCCAGAACTCCCATGCTGATACCAGAAAGTGTTTGGGACAAAGCAGATGGTTGTTCTCTTCCCCAGTTTCAGGAAATCTCACAGAGACTAGGCAGATTATACATAGTTTGGGCTTGGAAAGGAAGAGTATCCTAAATACTAGAGTATCCTAAAGATGGTCTAGCAACTGTGATTAATGTTAGTAGGTTTCTTTTTTTATCATGTGAGCATTACTTCTTCCCACTCAGATCCCCAGCGTGATGATACACCGCATGACTTCTCAAAAACCATACTCTGTAAGGCAACTGCAGGTGGAATGGTATTCTGGTAACCAGAACCCATTCTAACTCTCTGCAAACATATTGGTTAATTCCTGTAAGTGCTGAAGTGGTGGTGCTACAGACTGTGAGTGGGCCATTTTAGACCGAGATGTATGCATTTTCTCAGATTAGGACTTCTAGAGCATCAACAAATTATGTTAGGGTTTAGGTTGCTGTCCAAGTCCCCCTTTGCTGTTCCTCCCCTCTCCCTGGCCCCCCATCATTACATGAAACTCCGATCTCATCTCAGTTAAACAGGCAGCTGCACAGGCCCCTGGAAAGCCAACAGATACATTGAAGTTTTGGTTTCTGCAGCACAGCCCTCAGGGTGTCTGTGCAACTGTCAGGATTGATGCGCTTTAATGGTCTTCTTGCAAGAAGCCGCCTTGTGTGAAATAGTTGCCTCTTGAACTGGTCAAATACTTGTTACTGGTCTCCCCTGCTGTGAGGTGGGATGATCCCTGACAGATAAATAGCAGCCCGAGTTAAAAGGAAGCCTCTTAAAATAAAAGCAATTCATTTGCCTTTTCTATTTGAAAGTGCAGCTTTGCAAGGGGCCCTCGCCTCGTCTTCCTTTTCCTTGTTGCAGCAGCCCCCATAATGAACTCCCCACATATAATGAGAATGCATGTATGTAGGGCAGGAAGGCCTGCCCCTATTCTGGGAGAGCAGCATGACAACTGCTGCTTGTTTATTACTTATTACTGAAAGGCATAAAAGAGGCTGCTGCAACAAAGCAGCCTCAGAAGAATCATTGAGGGGAAGGTCAGAGCCCCCAGAATGAGTCTATATTTATGGAAGGATAGAGATGGTCTATCAGAGGGTCTCTTAGAAGAAAATACAATAATCAGAGCATGCTGGGGCCCATTTTAACAGTTTGTTCAAAATATATATATTTCTTACCAAAGTTGGTGTTTTTGCAGGTTAGTTTCCTAGTGGATTCCATAAATAGAACAGAGGTAAGCCCTTAAAAGGAAAAATCAGAGGCAAAGATTGTGGTGAGGAAGAGGAGACAGGGGACAATATAACAATTTTAAGCATGGCATTTGGAAGAAAGAATAGACTTGAAGAAGGCAAGGAATTCAACAACGAATGGGTTATGTGGGCAATTTCTGTTTGCCAGTGTCTCTGCAGTGCAGTAGGGGTCTTGCTTTAAATATTTTTGCCTGAGGAGTGACCCAAACACAGACACAGTTTAGTTATTTTAGTCTCTGAGCCATTTTTGGCAGAAGAATCATTCGTGCATTTATTCTGGAGGCCAAAGGAAGAGACTGCAAGCAAATACTAAGTTAAGATAGCTAGTCAGGCAAGCTGGGGGAAAATTAAAAAAAAAAAAAATTTTTTTTAACCTACCTCAGGACACTTGCCTGGCTTTGAATAATAAATGTCTTCCAAATAACACTGTGGATTCAGTTAAGGACAAAATTGACTCTTGTCAATAGCAGTAAAAATGGAGAATTAGCAAAATATTTTGTGCTTCTTCTCTTGCATTCAAAGGTGGAATTTTGTGAGTATCTGGAAGTGTTGAGGCAAATAGTTTTGTTTGGAGTACTTTGAGTTAATCTGTGCAACAGTGAACTGCTTTACAGACTTTAAGATACATTTCCAGTGTAATATATAGGTGGAAAATAACTTCCTCACTTCACAGCAGGTCTGTATATGCTGGAAACCAATTTTTAATATTTTAGATGTGAATCAGTTAAGCTGTTAAGTGTGAGGATTTTCAATTATATGGAGATTATTCTGGATAAGAAAAACTTGACTGCAGGTAACAGTACTTGGTCTCAGCAGAATTTACAAACTGAAATAAATTAGGTTTATGTTATCAAATAGCTATTTATGTCTTATTAACTATCTTTATTTATTGGGAAATGATGGCATCTGCTAATCCATAGCACATAAGCACTCTTGATAATCAAAACAGCAAAACACTTTTTAAAACATCATTTGCTAGGAGATGATGTTTTAAATGAGTTTAAGATTTAGCAGCTCAGTTTCACTTCCTGTTGTCTAATTTAGGCCAACTCTAAAATTGCAATTTTGGGGGCAATCCCTAACAGCTTTATGCCATGAGATTTCAACAATAAAAGGCCCCTGCTTAAGGATTCAATTTTCCCATCCACTGACATAGGTCTGAGGCAGTCTGAGTTAAATTGCCTTGCAGGATAAGGTTAAAGACTTTTGAATGGGATCAGATGTAGGTTGATGAATTCGGGATTGCAGATATTTTCATTACAAGGAGCGCTACCTTGCTTCAGCTGGAACAATTGTTTTTAATTAATCTGAATAAACAGTGGGGCTTTGACAAACAAATAATAACCATCAAATTAAATAGCTTTCTGGGAGGAAAACCTTCCAAAGTGGCAGTATTGCCTTTGGGCTTTTGAGAGATTATATTTAACAAGAGGCTCACTGCATTTCTTTTTTTTCTTGAGACGGAGTTTCACTCTTGTTGCCCAGGCTGGAGTGCAATGGTGCGATCCTGGCTCACTGTAACCTCTGCCTCCCGGGTTCAAGCGATTCTCCTGCCTCAGCCTCCTGAGTAGCTGGGATTACAGACACATGCCACCATGCCTGGCTAATTTTTTGTATTTTTAGTAGAAATGGGGTTTCACCATGTTAGTCAGGCTGGTCTCAAACTCCTGACCTCAGGTCATCCGCCCACCTCGGCCTACCAAAGGGCAGGGATTACAGGTGTGAGCCACTGCACCCGGCCAGCTCACTGCATATTTTGAGGAAGAAAGGGAACTCGAGTTCCTGTATTGAGATGCAGGGAGAAGTATGGGATTTACCTGGAATTGCAGGAATGTGAGAACAATGGAATTTTGGAGCTGAGTGGGATGTTGATCATTCTGTATACCATCCAGCCCCTTATAATGTCCAAAATGGGAAAAACATTGAACTGTAAAGAGTGAACAAAACTTGCTCAAGGTCTTATGTTTCATATTCATAGGAATTATCATAGATTATAGGAGTAGGGGAATCTATATTCAGCTTATTCAGGAAAGGGATTGTAGGGGGCAAAGGGAATACCTCCCTTTTGCCCTCTACAGTTTCAGTGAAAAATCAACTGAAAAGAGGCAGATTAATAGGAGAAACGGTATGAAAATTTATTTAATCATAGTTTTATGTCACACAGGAGACTTCAGAATGAAGACCAACAAATACAGAGAAAACTTTCCATTGTTATGCTTAGGTTTAATAAAGTATGGACAGCTGTGTAGAACTGTGATTGAACAAAAAGGGTATGAGCTAATGCTAATAGATGGAGTGGGAATATCCAGCAAGGCCAGTCTGCTTAGATTCTTCTTGGCCTTCCAAGAAGAAAGGAAGTACAGCCTTCCTTCCTTCTGGGTGTGGGGCTGGACCCTCTCCAGAAGGAGTTCTTACGACCTACAATCAAACTAGGTAGGTCAGATAATTTGTTTACAGCCAGCTCTTACACAGAAAGATAAAGGAAAGTTAGAGTCATATTTTTAGGTTTTATGGCTGGCTTTGGGGAAAACGGGTTCTGGTTTCTGTAATCTGGCTTGGAGAAGAGGGATTCTAGTTGCTATGGCTAGCCGTGGGGAAAAGTGAGGAGCAAGAGATAAGAGGACAGGAGAAGGTCAGAGAGAAACTTTTGCTTCTGAGGCTAGTTCTGAGGCTTTCACTTTGGCATATTATTTTCTGATTCCAAACAGAATGCAATTAAAAACCTTATAAATCTTAATAAAAAGGTTCTGAGCTTCCAATAACTAGAAATTCATGATATCCATGATGTCTCCAGAGGTTTGCATTAATGAGGGACCACTGACCTATGTCATATATTGGGCAGGATCATTATCAAATGCATTATCCCAAGAGATCTATGTCTTCAAGATTTAACTCAGATCACCATATTCTAGAACGTGGTGTTTTGAATAGAAGCATTACATCTATCTAATCACCTTTCCCCATCTGTGGAATCCAGGCAGTTTCACTAGAAAGGACTTCTTAGTAAAAGCAGCATTACCAGCCAGCTCAGCCTGCCATGACCCTGCTCACCATTGCTATTCTCCCTGATCTCCCATATAAAAACATGAAAGGCCAGACTGCTGTGATTCCTCTAAGAGGCAGTTCCTTCCATCCTGGGCTGTGAGTTGTGATACAACACCAATAAAAATTCTTATCAGTCATTTTCCACCTTCAGTCACCTCCTCCAGCCCCAGACTCACGTCTCCATTTTGGGTGGGATTTATTGGCACCTTTTGTTAAGCTATGGGCAAGGGGAAGGATGATGACCAAAATCTAAAGTGAAAAACAAACTCTCTAGAAAACCTAAAAGGGTGCTGTAAAAGTGCCACAATCTCTATTTGTACCTAAATTATTATTTTGTTACCCCTGTAATTATTATTTTTTGTTTTATCAAATGTTTCTCTTGTCTTTTTTGAGACAAAGTCTCACTCTGTCATCCAGGCTGGAGTGCAGTGGCACAATCTTGGCTCACTGCAACCTCTGCCTCCTGAGTTCATGCAATTCTCATTCCTCAGCATCCCAAGTAGCTGGGACTACAGGCGTGTGCCACCACGCCCAGCTAATTTTCGTATTTTTAGTAGAGACAGGGTTTCACAATGTTGGCCAGGCTGGTCTCAAACTCCTGACCTCAGTTGATCTGCCCTCCTCAGCCTCCCAAAGTGTTCGAATTACAGATATGAGCCTCCACGACCAACCAAATGTTTCTTTCTTGAGGCCAGCAGAGTCTTGGTATGTCCCCAAACATTTAAGTTGGGCTTATTGGAAGGTTTACTGTACAGACAGGATATAGATGCATTATTTGGGTAGTAAGTGTATTAATGCAGTAGCTAAGACAAACAGCTTCAGTGATTTTTTTTTAATGTTTCATTGTGTCATGGTGAAGTCCTTCTATGTGAAAAGACATACCTTCTCCCTTAAGATAAACATAAAATACAGTTGAAGCTCTTACAAGTTTTTTTTTAAATCCTACCTTAATCACAGGAAGATAGATATAGAGTTTCTTGGAAGGAGGAGAAATGGGGTGGAGGCTGGTAGTAATGAGGGTCTGAGGCTGGTAGCAGCATGGAGGAGAAAGACACAACTCAGCTTTCTCATGGAGGAGAAAGACACAAGGAGCAGCTTTTGTTGCCTCCCTGTTTTTCATAAATACCCTCATTGTACTTTGCCTCCCACATCAAGATATGCTTGCTGGCAATTTATGCCATCCTACATGCATGGTACATGCACACACGCATACATACACACATATACACAAATACGCACAATCTTGCATCCACGGCATTCACCTACCAAAAGAGTCACATATATCTTCTACAGAAACATCCCAAATTTTTTACCGTCTTCACAGCCAACCCTTAACTTTCTCCCATCTCTGTTATCTCCCAGAGTGCCTAATAAAATATATGTGCTGATGAATGTTACCAAATATTTCCATGACCATCTAAGATTATGTGCTAGTATTCATCTGGTGACAGCAGCCCTAGAAGTTTTTGGCTCATTTAAAAAAGGAGACATCTAGAGAAGAAATATTTGACTAAAATCAAGACCCAGAAGGCCAGTCCCACTCTTGAATGTTTCAGCCAAAGTTTGCTTCACTGGCGGTGAAGTCAGTTTGTGATTCTACATTCCTCCTGTGTTGTCCAGTAAAGAGCATCCTGGGAAGATCTTCCACAGTTTGCTGACCACAGGCAGAAGCTTCCATCAAATCCTCAGATTAGACCCCTGGAGATGGTGTGTGTGACCATGAGCACGTGACTGTGTCATTGAGTTTGTTAAACTTTTTCCCACTGCAGAAAAACAAAGAGAACCTTCCACTGGGAAACTTTTCAACAAGGATTAAGCAATAAAAATAGGATAAACAAGATTTTTTTTCTTGCTCTCAAAGACAGCTGGATGATTGTTCTCTACTGAGAGTTCTCCACTTTGCAAAATGAGATGAAAAAAATACATAATATATTTTTTCTCCCCCAAAATACAAAATATAGGGCATGGAGTAAGTAATCTGACTCCAACAGTGAGATGTGGGAGAGTGAATTGAAAATAACTCGTTTGCATTTATTTACTATCTACTATGGATGACATACTATGCTGAGCATTATATATTCCTTGTGTATACTTCTCATGTGAACCATGTAAAATGGCCAAGGTTATCCAAAGCTGGGTCAGCTGGTTCTGTCATCCACCTTTCCCACTGTACTGTTAGCAGCCTTTGCTGGAACACACTTGTATTAGTCAGGGTTCTCTAGAGGGACAGAACTAATAGGATATATGTATATATGAAAGGGAGTTTATTAAGGAGAATTGACTTACATGATCACAAGGCGAAGTCCCACAATAGGCCATATACAAGTTGAGGAGCAAGGAAGCCAGTAATGGCTCAGTCCGAGTCCCTAAACCTCAAAAGTAGGGAAGCTGACAGTGCAGCCTTCAGTCTGTGGCCAAAGGCTGAAAGTCCCTGCCTGGTAAACCATTGATGTAAGTCCAAAAGTTCAAAAGCTGAAGAATTTAGAGTCTGATGTTCAAGGGCAGGAAGCATCCAGCATGGGAGAAAGATGAAGGTGGGAAAACTAGGCAAGTCAGCTTCTTCCTGTTTTTCTAGCTGCACTGGCAGCTGATTTTATGGTGCCCACCCACATTGAGGGTGGGTCTGCTTCTCCCAGTCCACTGGCTCAAATGTTAATCTCTTCCAGCAATGCCCAGAAACACCCAGATACATCCAGAAACAATACTTTCCATGCTTCAATCCAATCAAGTTGATACTTAACCATCATAGCACCTATTAAAAATGACAAGTCATGTCAAAGAAATGGAGGATTTTTATATAAAAGGCTTCCCAAATAGTAACTCTTCTTGAATAGGAAACATTTTGTTCTCTTTTACAGCAGAGTTCATTTAGGATGAATATGAGGATGTATGTGAGAAACAGACAAAAACTCAAAAATGAGTTTTTAACCTATGAGCTGCCCAGCTGTGGAACAGGGACAGCCATGGGAAAAACATGACCATCTGTTCAGAATTCTGTAGAAGAGGATTGTTCGTCTGTATCTGAGCAACTTGTTGTCAGGGAACTCCCAAATTGTAAAGTTCAGTGATTCTGCTAACTGGTAATAGTGTTTCCCAAGCTTGGGAGATTTTATTTGCCTGCCCTGCACCTTCCAAGCTAATGTCAAATTTACTCTGAGTGCATTAAATAACTTTTGTGTTGCAGATTTCATGCTTGCTATTTTACAGTTAAATAGTAATGAATCCATATTTTTATTTTTGAGTGTTTTTGTAAGTAGCATTTGAGAAGCCCTTGGGGCAGTATAGTATGTGCTTCTGTGGTCACAGTGATAATATTATAATCATTGCTTTGAGATCAGAACTTTAATCAATAAAATGAGTGCTCTTGAAAAATTTAAAATAAGAGATGTATAAACCACCAGAATCATCAAGTCTTTAGCATGCGATATTCCATGACTGTTACAGGAAAGGGGTCCCCATCCAGACCCCAAGAGTGGGTTCTTGGATCTTGCACAAGAAAGAATTTAGGGCAAGTCCATAGAGTAAACTGAAAGCAAGTTTATTAAGAAAGTAGAGGAATAAAAGAATGGCTACCTTACCGGCGTGGTGGTGCATGCCTATAATCCCAGCTACTCAGGAGGCTAAGGCAGGAGAATCGCTTGAACCCAGAAGGCAGAGGTTGCGGTGAGCTGAGATTGAGCCATCACTTCCACCTGGGCAACAAAAGCGAAACTCCATCTCAAAAAAATAAAAAGAATGGCTACTTTATAGATGGAGAAGCCCCAAGGGCTGCTGGTTGCCCATTTATATGGTTATTTCTTGATATTATATAAACAAAGACTGGATTATTCATGCTTCCCCCTTTTAGACCACATAAGGTAACTTCCTGATGTTTCCATGGCATTTGCAAACTGTCATGGTACTGGCGGGAGTGTAGCAGTGAGACTGACCAGAGGTCACTCTCGTGGTCATCTTGGTTTTGGTGGGTTTTAGCCAGCTTCTTTACTGCAAACTGTTTTATCAGCAAGGTCTTTATGACCTATATTTTGTGCCAACTTCATATCTCATCCTGTGACTTAGAATGCCTAACTGCTTGGGAATGTAGCCCATTGGGTGTCTGCCTCATTTTACTCAGCCCCTATTCAAGATGGAGGTGCTCTGGTTCACACACCACTGACATGACCTCCAACAAGTTGTGAACATTGGTAAGAATGAGGTCTAGCTTGTTATAAGAAATATCTTGAATTTAGTGCACTTTGGGTCAGATGTCACAAAAATAATCAGAGATTTGGACAAAACAATGTCTTTTATCCAGGAACCATAAGTTTACCTTAGAAGTTCATTTAGAACTTATAAAGACCATAGAGTTCATTACCTTCTTTATCTCCTTTATTTGTACACACATACACAACAGCATTTTACTAGTTTCATATAACACATTCCTCATCTCTATTTTGCATACATTCTGGTATATTCCCATAAGATTAAATTATTTGAAATGTTGTGCTATTTATCAGTATTAAACACTATTAGTCTCAATTTGGTTCTCAGTAACAGAAAATTAGCTGAAGCAAAATAGGGAGATTAAATTTAGGATATGTGTGTGGTTCAATGACCCACAAAGACACGACCTCAAAAGTGAGCTTAGGACCTTCAGTGTTGTGAGGAAGATCTCTCTTTTTCTGTTGTTTTTTAGTGTGGTTGGTTGGTTGGTTGGTTGGTTGATTTTGCTTTGATCTCATAGGTATGTCTACTTCATCCATCTCATACTTTCTTCAGGTCAGTTTTATATATCTCCATTTCACTTGGAAACAAACAAAAAAATTAAAACCACTGCCAACAGGCCACAAATCTACTCATACAAATCTAACAATTCAAAGAGAGCCTTACCTGTCTCAGGCTCAATTGCAAAGTTTCAGGAAATAAAAGCAGACGGGCTAGATTGGGAGAAGCCAAATTGATTCTGGCCAGAATGATTCATGTTTTGCAAAGATGGCTTCTAGGAGCTACAAAGTAAGTATGTGGGTTGGAAAATAAGGCACAATTCCCCGAAGACCCACAGAGGTCTGTCTAGACAAACCAAGAATGACAGACAGACAGCATAGTGCAGTAGTCTTAAGCAAGGGTTGTATAGACATACTGCTTGAGTTAAAGTCCCAGATCTGCTACTTAATAACTGTTGTTATGGACAAGTTATATAATCCCTTTCTTCCTAGCTTCTACCAATTGTCATATGCAAATAATAAATATCTACCTCATAAGGTTAAATTAATGAATATATGTAGAATGCTTTGAAGAGTGCCTTTCATATAGTACACACATAGTGAACACAGGGTAATGTTAGCTGTGATTCATCCCAAGTTCTGATGGGGAGAACACATCCAGAGATTGTCTTGCTTCCCGTAAGATTGGGTCTGCTGGTAAATAGTAGGCCCCCCCAAAATAAACAGATTCTAATGTTAAAAACTGTATTTAAATATAAATATCTCAGTCATTCTTTGCTCCCTCTCCCCTTCCTTTTTTTATCTCAAGTATAAATTAAAGCAAATCCAAGAAAAAAATTCACAATAAATCTGGCACACAAACATTCCCAAAATGCTCATTTTCAATGTTCCCTGCTGTAATTCAACCATAGATTGAAATAATTTATGTGGCTTTAATTCCAGTATAAATATAATTGTTTATTCAGCTTCTCTTCCACTTACATCAAACATTTTTTTCACGTTACTTTATTTTAAGGTTGTTTTAATGGTTAAATGATATTTTAAAATGTTAATTTATCATAATTTTATTCCATTTTTCATTCCCCTATTGGAATATTGCTGGATATGTGTACATTTCTTTTTGTTATAATGAAGATATAATGGTCAAATTGTTTTCTAAGACAGGGTAGGAACTGTATAAATAATCATTGACTCAAAATCAATCAGTTTTTGCTAATTAAAATGTTGCTTTCACAAGTAAATTGAAGAATCAGCTAAGAACAGAAAATTTGAGGAACAATACAGACAATAATGTAAATGATAAAGTTTTTTTTAGAGAATTCACACAATTTTTATGTAAATGTAAGATGTCATAAAATGCTCCATATTATAAATATCTGCTGAGATTTATTATTATATAAAAAACATGAGCTTTAAACATCAGTTTCACTGATGTGGATTTGTGTGAGTAAGCCTAAATAATATTTATAAAATATGTTTAACTAAATTTATTGCTTTCAGATACCTATAGCAACCAATTATAAATAAGTGCTTTGGAGCAAAAACATGGTGGACCCTAATTACTTGATAACTAGTTATAAATAAAAGTCCTTTGCATACAACCAATTAATGAACTTAAGTCCTTAGAACAGTTGATTCTTTTTAGTAGGTTACATATATTTTTATACAATGCCATTTATACTAAGCAAAACTTAGCAAAGCTTTTCTTCTTATTGAGAGTCAAAAGTAAGTTTAAGCCCAAGCTAAATCAAATGAAGACTAACTTCCCAATTATTACAGTGTGAATTAATGTAATTTTTTTTGTGGTACCATAGGTGGAGAAAGAATGTATAATTATTTGCTTCTGAAGGCACTTTTCCTTTTTAAAAATAAGTAGTAAGTACAAGGTCTGATGCTGACTTGAACCCTATTGGGGTTGGCAATGACTCAGATAGCCTCTGCTTCTAAAATCTAGACTCATCAGGTCATCTTTATATAATTATCATCTCATAAATGAATATAAATATTTCTTATTAGAGTCAATGAAGTTACAAACAGATATTGGGGAAAAGACAGTTGGGTTTAAACTCACAGGGTCTCTTAATAAATCTAGAGGTAATCTTTATTCTCTTGTTAATTCAAAGCAGTGATAAAGATTTTCTTATTGAGGCTATTGAACATTCTCAGCCCTGACCTTCTTGGGTAGTGAAGCTAACATGTTTTGAAAATGTGGCCCTTTTTTTGCACATAGATATATTATGCCATAGTAAAACGGATCCAGGAGTAAAAAGTAGTCTCGAAATTTGTGCCACACCTTCCCAATGATGATGAAAATGATGATGATACAAACAATGCTATTATTATGTGCTTACTGTCTTCACTGACATTCATCTAATGGCATTGTATGTTTTTCATTCTGTCAATGAGGTTAATAATGTTTTTATTCTCATTCTACAGATGAGGAAACAAGCTTAACCTCATGATTATCCAGATATTATGTATTAGAGACTGGATTGTCTCCAAGGCAGTCTGGTTTCAGTGTCTACTCTGCTTTTCTGCTGTTGGTAGAAATTAACCATGAAACTACTAAGTTGTCTGAAAGTGCTGAAAAAAAGTCATTTCACTTAGCACTTATCAACTACTTACAGGCTCAGCATTCAGTATATATTTATAGAAGTCTTAGAGAGACAAGTAAAGCCACAACACCTGGTTTTGTTTATGCAACTGTCTTAGTCTGCTTGGGATGCCATAACAAAATATCATAGGCTGTGTGGCACAAACAGCAGAACTTTATTTCTTACAGTTCTGGAGGCTGTAAAGTCCAAGATCAAAGTACTGCTAATTGAGTTCTTGGGAAGGCTCTTTCCCTGGCTTGCAGATGGCTGCTTTCTCTCTATATGCCTGTATTAGTCCATTTTCACACTGCTGATAAAGACATACCTGAGACTGGGCAATTTACAAAAGAAAGAGGTTTAATGGATTTACAGTTCCACATGGCTGGGGAGGCCTCACAATCATGGCAGAAGGCAAGGAGGAGCAAGTCATGTCTTGCATGGATAGCAGCAGGCAAAGAGGGAGCTGGAGCTTATGCAGGGAAACTCCCATTTATAAAACCAACAGATCACGTGAGACCCACTAAACACCACGAGAACAGCATGGGAAAGACATGCCCCCACAATTCAATTATCTCCCACTGTGTCCCTCCCACAACACATGGGGATCATTGGAGCCACAAGATGAGATTTGGGTGGGGACACAGAGCCAAACCACATCAGTGCCCATATATCTTTTCCTTGTTGGATAAATGTGTTTTGTCTCATCTTATAAGGGCACTAAACCTATCATTAGAGCCCTACCATGGTAACTTCATCTAAACTTCATTACCTCCCACAGGCCCCATCTCCAAATACTATCACTTTGGGAGTTAGAGCTTTAACATATGGATTTGGGGAGGGACACAATTCAGTTGATAGCAACATTTGAAACTGTAAACTTCTGTTCTCTTTCTGTCATCATCTCCCAGTAAATTAATCATCTTATCAAGGATGTAATAGAAGATAGTCTGATTTGGAAGGAGTTGGACTCTTTTTTCTCTAAAGTCCTTTTTAATTCTAGAATGTTGTAATTCCATCAAGTTACCTCTCTATAGTCAGCACCTGTGGAAGTTCGCCCTTTTGGAGATGTAGATGATTATAACTCTAGATTCTTCTAAAAATATGAGCCTGATGTAGTAACTTGGATCTCTGAAGCCTTTTTGCCATATCTTAGAATCATGTGCAAGCACATGCCTTCTTACTAACATTGCCACTGGTTGATTCTCCAGGAATACCTACTTGTTGGTGGAAACATAAAACTTGGTATATTGGCAAAATCTGTGTACCATTATTTTATTAATTTATTGGTGCAGGGCTTCTTTAAGGGTTCCATGGCACAGTTGAATGTAGGATTAAAGACTATTAGCTCTTTAATAAAATGGTGAAATGCAAACCATAGAAACATAGCACGGGTTAGGATATCTTTTGTGGACATATGAGATGAAAATGTCATTCTTGAACTTCTATTGCAAATTAGTGCGCAAAACAGTTTCAATTTGTAGAAATTAGATTTATATGTGTCCCTTCAAGAGTACAGATGCTGCAAAAAGTGAAATATGCCTGTCAATAAGGCAATGGTTGCAGAAGAATTTAATGATGTCAAAATCTTGTTGTGCTTTGAAAGTCTTCATGATGATTTGATGTCAGTTTCTCGATACAGGCCTGCCCAGAGACTCAGATTCTGAATAGGCATAATCAAGAGTCCAAAGGAACATGACCTTTGGCACATTTTTTTACTTCCTTTAAGTCCCCTTATATTTTTATGTAAAATAGACAAATATTGGTACCTTCTTGTTGCACCAGCCACAAACCTTAGGTTCTTTTTTCTTAGATTAAAAATAACCCTCTAAGAAATGTGAAATAGCAGAGATCAAGGAACTAAGCCAACCTAAACTAATACCTCTGTGTGAATTAGAAAAGATACCCCCTTCTGGCCGGACAAAGTGAAAAACAAAAAAAATCAAAACAAAAGGTATTCTCTTAGAATTTTTACTGCCCTGACTGGAACAGGGCTATTGGAGAACAAGGCTGGATTCACCTTCTACATGCTATCTTGATCTGAAAGCGCAAGCAAAACATACACTTTACAAACAAATGTTATGGCTTTATACAGGATTACAATCTTGCTACTGGGCTATAATGAAGCCAGTTCAGAGGAAATTCTACTACATATAGTGACATGTACTGAGTATTCCATAGTAATTAGGAAAAACAACTATTCTGTAAACTCAAAGTTCACCTCTGTCTCCTTTTAGATGTTCCAACTACTCCTTGCATGAAATGTTCATGCAAGACAGAAGAAACAATTGTCCAGAGGCAGGGTACTGTTTTTCTAGTGATTGGCATAAGGCAGTTAGAAATTCTCCAAACCAATGGTACAGGTCTGTTTAAGAATAGAGTCTCAAGTGCCAGCTCCAGAAACAGAGCAGGCTCTACCAGGTTCTTATATTCTGTTTTGCAAGAGATGGGGAGAATCTCTGTATTTTAGCTATTGCATCTATTGAAAATTTTCATGGCATTGATGAAAGCCTACTTCTAACATTTGTTATGCCATTTAATAAACTTATAATTTTGTCAATAAAGTCTACTTCTGAAATTGCTAATTAATGAAGCATTTAGTGTTTTATTGGATATGAATAACAAAAACGTTTGGAGTAGTTTCCTCTGAAGCATAAGCTTCCTGATTATATGGCTAGCTCACTACTGCCAGAGTATGTATTCCCATTAAAACCAACTAAACCTAAGTTGCTGCTTAAGAAATAACCATAGACATATAAAATCAAAAACATTCATGCACACATAACGCACTGTCATACTCAACGACACAAACTACAAAGCAAGTGATACCACTCAGACTGTCCTAGAGGCAGAATTTCATATCATTTATGCAAAGGTTTACCATGGTTGCTAGTAAAAATAACTTGAACTTGAGAGATTTTCATATTTCACTGAATAGAAAACATTTATTGTAAGATGCACCATTATTTTATATATTTTAGAGAGAAAACCCAAACTGCCCAAGATGAGGAAGTTAGTGAGAAAGTGGTACCTGAAGCCATGATACCAAAGAGCTCTATGCTTCTTGAAAGGGTAAGCAGAAATAAACCCACCATGCAGAAAGGGATCACAAGAAAACATGCATATCTCAAACTTGACACCAAGTAGAAGGAGCGGAAAGAAAAATCTCCACTGAGTATTTTTTTTAACCAAGCGTGTACTCATGCAGGTTTAAAGTCTGAATGCAAACTACCAGTACAGTTCCAAAACCTTAATTTAATTTAAAGTGATCTCAACTGAGCAGTGCCCCTAGCTAACTGACAGCAGCCAATGTAAATTCTCTCTGTAAAAAACAATTTCTGTCCCAGCAATAGAAAGAGAATTGATTTTTTTCCTTTCTTTCTTTTTCTTTTTTTTGAGACAGGGTCTTGCTCTGTTGCTCAGGCTGGAGTGCAATAGCATGATCATATTTCTCTGTAGCCTCAAACTCCTGGGCTTAAGCTATCCTCCTGCTTCAGCCTTCCAAGTAGCTGGGACTACAGGCATGCACCATCACTATACATGTAGTGGTATGGCTGTATACCTACAGCCTGGAGTGGTGATGCACACCTGCATTCCAGCTACCTGGGAGGCTGAGGCAGGAGGATTTCAGAGATATTAACATCCTAATTTCAGAGATATTAACATATAAAAAAGTGCATATTATAGCCAATGAAGATATAGTTTATTTATTTATTCCTTTGTATACTTACTGCATTGAAGAGTCTGTAGACAATGGGTTTCCTTTACAATGGCCATTGAAATGCTACAGAGTAGTTTTCTGGGTGCAGTTAAATATTATTGGCTATACTATAGTGCCAAAGGAATTATGATGAGTGTGGTGGAAGGAGATAATTTCAAAGCTGTATTCTATCATCTCAGTGGCATTAAAAGTCACCTGGCTCAAAGAGAAAGACTTTCCTTTTGCTGACTTCTCATCAGTCTTCTCTAATGGAAAAGAAACCCTTTGGAGAGAAGGCCTGTAGGAAGCCTCTTTTATAATATTAAGTCCTTTTAGGCTCATCCTTTGATTTTTTCAGTAGATCTCTAGCAGATAGTTCTGTGCCTCTGAAGTACAGTTGTTGGGAGTTTTAACTTGATTAAGCTGTCACTCAAAATTGTTGTTTATATTATTGATCCAACATCAAAAAGCTGCCACGACATGGATGTGATGTCAAAAAGTTTCAGAGTGACAGCAGGAGCAGATGGAGTGTTAGAGCTTGGATGCTCATTTCTAAACCTCTCTGAGGTTCCCTCAACTACCTGTGGGAAACTCAGATGCTAGATTAACCTCAGGACATGTACAGAGAAAACTGAATGAAGTTTGAGTTGGGAGATCATTTGAACTGGTAGGCTTCTCATCCTTATATTTGAAAAAATAACTGGATATCAAAATATTTTTTGTAATAAACCTTCTATGTTGTAATAATTTTAGATTCAGAGAAAAGTTCCAAAGATGATTGATCTCTCATTTACCCCTCATCTAGTTTCCCCTAATGGTTTCATTACCACGGTACATTTGTCAAAACTACGAAACCAACATCCACACATTTAAAGCCTTTGAAAATAGTACCCACTGTGAAGCTCCAATAATACATAAATACAACAGAAAAGCTACAAAACAGCCAAGCTTCTTATGTATGCTAAGCTCTATTTATTTCTCACTTTGTTTATGCTAGTCCCCTCTCTACCCACTTCCTCCTACCTAACATTTAGATAAAGAATCTTACTAAGGCTCAATTTAAGACTCAGCTCTTCCATGATCTACTCTTACTATCAGGGACTTACTGTTCCCCAAACTCCTCTTCTGTATATGGAGTCCTACACAAATTCACAACTATTTTATTTTTGATTCATATAAACATGTTTTCATTCATAAATATATTCTAAGCTGGGAGTTTGGGATATATTCTAAACCTGGGTTTTTATCCTGATTCCTCCATCTCCCATAGCTACATAATCTTGAGCAAGTAGGAATAGTATTACTGCCATCTACCTGATAAGAAATGTTAATTTTTAACTCTTACAGTGTTTAGTACTTGGGACATAGGATAGGGCCAATAAATGTTAACTATACCTACTAATACGGTCATTACTACAATAACAGGGTTCAGCAAACTATGATCCGTGGGCCAAAACTTTCCCACTGTTGGCTTTGCAATAGTCCATAAGTTAAAAATGGTTTTACATTTTTAAGTAAATGAAAACAATTTAGAAGAAGAATATTTGGTGACATATGAAAGCTATGTGAAATTCAAATTCAATGTCCACAAATAATTTTATTTCAACAGAACAATGCTCATTGGTTTAGGACATTTTTATTGATGTTTTTGAGCTACAAGGACAGAGCTGACTAGCTGCAACAGATACCACATGGCCTGCAAAACTTAAAATATCTACTATCCAGACCTCTTCAGAAAAAGGTTGCTGCTGCTTGCTTTATAAGCTTTGTTTCCTATGTTCCTCATATTGATATCTGTAGAAGAATAATGATGTCTTATTGGTTTATTTACTTTGTAAGCTCTGGATACTACCTGTCTTAGTCTAATGGGGCTTCTATAACAAAATACCATAAACTAGATCACTTAGAAACAACAGAAATTTATTTCTCACAGTTCTGGGGGCCAGGAAGTTCAAGATTGTGGTGTCTACAGATTTGATATCTGGTGAGGGCTCACTTTCACCTTCTGCGGTCTCACATAGTAAAAGGAGCAAAACATCTCTGTGGGGCCTCTTTTACAAGGGCACTAATCCCATTCTTAAGGGCTCTGCCCTCATGATTTTGTTACTTCCCACAGATCCCACCTCTTAATGCCATCACATTGGTGATTAGGTTTCAATATATGAAGTATGGGAGGAAACAAACATTCAAACCATAGCACTACTTAAGGGGAGCATAACTAGATCACAGCACCACTCTGAACCAAAGTTTCTTCATCTTAAAATGGAGGCAATAATAAATATCACCTGTCTCACATAATTAATGAGGATTAAATGAGAATGCACGTGAAGTGTGTTTCAATGTTTCAATCACAAAGTGCTCAACGAAAAGAGTGTTTTTCTTTAAACCTCTCCGGGTGACTTTCCTAGATAATGGAAACCCCTTAGAGCTATTTATGACAAACCCACAGCCAATATAATACTGAATGGGCAAAAGCTGGAAGCGTTACCTTTGAAAACCAGCACAAGACAAGGATGCCCTCTCTCACCACTCCTGTTCAACTATAGTATTTAAAGTTCTTGCCAGGAAAATCAAGCAAGAGAAAGAAAGGATATTCAAATAGGAAGAGAGCAAGTCAAATTGTCTTTGTTTGCAGACAACATGATCCTATATCTAAAAAACCTCATCATCTCAGCCCAAAAGCTCCTTAAGCTGATAAGCAAATTTAGCAAAGTCTCAGGATACAAAATCAATGTGCAAAAATCACAAGCATTCCTATACACCAACGACAGACAAGCAGAGAGCCAAATCATGAATGAACTTCCATTCACAATTGCAACAAAGAGGATAAAATCCCTGGGAATACAGCTAACAAGGGAAGTGAAAAACCTCAAGCAGAGCTACAAACCACTGCTCAAGGAAATGAGACGGGACACAAAGAAACGGAAAAATATTCCATCCTCACGGGTAGGAAGAATCAATATCATCAAAATGGCTATACTGCCCAAAGGAATTTATAGATTCAATGCTATTCCCATCAAACTACCATTGACATTCTTCACAGAATTAGAAAAAACTACTTTAAAATTCATATGGAACAAAAAAAGAGCCTGTACAGCCAAGACAATCCTAAGCAAAAAGAACAAAGCTGGAGGCATCAAGCTACCTGACCTCAAACTATACTACAAGGCTACAGTAAGCAAAACAGCATGCTACTGGTACCGAAACAGACACATAGACCGATGGAACAGAATAGAGAGCTCAGAAATAAGACTGCACATCTACAACCATCTGATCTTTGATAAATCTCACAAAAACAAGCAATGGGGAAAGGATTCCCTATTTAATAAATGGTGCTGGGAAAACTGGCTAGCCATATGCAGAAAACTGAAACTGGACCCTATCCTTTCACCTTATGCTAAAACTAACTCAAGATGGATTAAAGACTTACTGTAAAACCCCAAACCATAAAAACCCTAGAAGAAAATCTAGGCAATACCATTCAGAACATAGGCATGGGCAAAAATTTTATGATGAAATCACCAAAAGCAATTGCAACAAAAGCTAAAACTGATCTAATTAAACTAATGAGCTTCTGTACAGCAAAATAATCTATCATCAGAGGGAATAGATAACCTACAGAATGGGAGAAAAATTTTGCAATCTACCCATCTGACAAAGGTCTAATATCCAGAATCTAGGAGGAACTTAAACAAATTTACAAGAAACAAACAACCCCATTAAAAAGTGGGCAAAGAACATGAACAGACACTTCTCAAAATAAGACATTTACGTGGCCAAGAAACATGAAGAAAAGCTCAATATCATGATCATTAGAGAAATGCAAATCAAAACCACAATGAATACCATCTCACGCCAGTCAGAATGCCGATTATTAAAAAGTCAAGAAACAACAGATGCTGGCAAGGCTGTGGAGAAATAAGAATGCTTTTACATTCTTGGTAGGAATGTAAATTAGTTTAACCAATGTGGAAGACAGTGTGGTGATTCCTCAAGCATCTAGAACCAGAAATGCCACTTGATCCAGCAATCCCATTACTGATGTAATGGGATTCTCAGGAATATAAATAATTCTATTATAAAAATACATGCACACATATGTTTATTGCAGCACTATTCACAATAGCAAAAACTTGGAACCAACCCAAATGCCCATCAATGATAGACTGGATAAAGAAAATGTGGTACAGGCCAGGTGCGGTGGCTCACGCCTGCAATCCCAGCACTTTGGGAGGCCAACGCAGGTGGATCAAGAGGTCAGGAGATCGAGACCATCCTGGCTAATACAGTGAAACCTTGTCTCTACTAAAAATACAAAATATCAGCTGGGCGTGGTTGTGGGCACCTATAGTCCCAGCTACTTGGGAGGCTGAGGCAGGAGAATGGCGTGAACCCAGGAGGCAGAGCTTGCAGTGAGCTGAGATCACACCACTGTCGCCTGGGCGACAGACGGAGACTCTGTCTCAAAAAAAAAAAAAAAAAGAAAGAAAATGTGATACATATACACCATGGAATACTATGCAGCCATAAAAACGAATGAGATCATGTCCTTTGCAGGGATATGAATGAAGCTGGAAGCCATCATCCTCAGCAAACTAACATGGGAACAGAAAGCCAAACATTGTATGTTCTCACTCATAAGTGGAAGCTGAACAATGAGAACACATGGACCCAGGGAGGGGAACAACACACACCAGGGTCCATCAGGGGTGGTGGGAGGTAGAGCATCAAGATAAATAGCTAATGCATGTGGGGCTTAATACCTAGATAGCGGTTGATAGGTACAGTAAACCACCATGGCACACTTACCTATGTAGCAAACCTGCACGTTTTGCACATGTATCCCAGAACCTAAAATAAAAATAAAAATAAAAGCTCAAATCTCAGACAGTTCTTTCTTAAGCTGATCTCCATACCATGTCGAATGCCAAATGATCAGTGTTCAGTATGTATAGGGTCCTAATATCTACAAACACTAAAACACATTCAATATAGCTCATAATACAGTACTGCCACTGAGTACTTTTTCAGTTACTGCCCGTTGATTAACATTCTCATTTCCAAGTGGCTTATCAGACTAATTGGTAGAAAATAATTACTTTTTATATTAACTGAAGTTAGTATGGTTCTTGTTTAATCTTGATCACACACCTAACACATTTGCATTCATTGAATCCTGGACTTTTCAGAATTAATCACATCTTTGTTATTTGGAATTATTCAATGAGTGCAACACTAGGCATAGTACTATTTGCAGGGGATAAAATAATGAAACCAAACAGACTCCATAGAATTTACAGTCTAGTGAGAAAACAGGCATTATTGATATGTCATACATGGGCATACTATATCGTCTCTGTGTTAAATGCTATGAAAAAGAAGTATAAGGAGTTATGAAAACCTTTGAATCAGTCAGAGATAGGAATGAAGGATGACTTGGAGTGACTATGCTGCAGGAGATGAGATTTAGAGTAGAAATAGCATTATATACACAGGCCCAGTGGTTTAAGGGAGGACAGAGAACATGAAAAGTGCCAGGCTGAAGGACAATTAAAAGGGAACAACCTAGCACTTTGTCAAGTCTTCTTTGGTCCAGTCCCTTGTTTCTTCTCCAGTCGCACCAAAGAACTTGACCAAGTGCTAGGTTGTTCCCTTTTTTTTTTTTTTCTTTTCACTGTACATAGTATGTTTAATCCTTACCACAGCCCAATGAGGAAGGTACAATTATTACTCCATTTATACAAGAAGAAACTGAGGATTAGGGAGATTCAATAATTTGTCCAAAAACTCACAACCAGCAAATGATGGAGCTTGGGCTGAATATTGTGGAGATAAAGAGATGAAATGAAAAATTATTCTGTTCAAGTTTATAATCATTTATAAAAGGAGATATTTGTTGGTCTCGAAGAATTGGGAATATTTTTAGAAGTGTGATTTTTACTATCCCTAGAAATGGAAAGTGAAGCTGAAATTTTGCTTTTCTAGCCTTCCTGGGATATTATGTCTCATTCCTAAAGGAGTTGGAGATTTAGTTGTTACTCTGTTAAGTTAATAAGACCCTGAATCTTTAAAAATATCCAAAGCTAATTTACTCATGATAGGAAACTCAAATAATTGAATTATTTCACAAAGGTAAAATTATATTTCCTTTAAGAATACCAGCGTTTATTATTCCTTTTTTGAAAGGAAAATAATTAGATATGTAAGACATCAACTTTAGAAAATAAGATAAAAAATAAATAATACTAGCAAATGTCATTGTTTCATCAGGAAAAATACAAGCCTCCCAGGAAAAAAATAACACGAATTTTTAAATTATCAATAAAATATTAAGTGTAAAGGCTACACATATGCTTAAATATTAAAAAGCATTTAAAATTGTGTTTATTAAGATTTTTATAAACTTGGGGTAATATGCATTTATTATTTTTTTTATTATTATACTTTAGGTTTTAGGGTACATGTGCACAATGTGCAGGTTTGTTATATATGTATCCATGTGCCATGTTGATTTCCTGCACCCATTAACTCGTCATTTAGCATTAGGTATATCTCCTAATGCTGTCCCTCCCCCCTCCCCC